>NW_024356504.1:18012729-18351633 GCF_014805655.1 Passer montanus | reverse complement strand
GCCGCGGCGCGGCTGAGGGCGAGCGGCCGTGAGCCGGCGGCGCCCGGTGCCCGCGGTGCCCAGCGCGCTCGGCGGTGCCCGAGTGCCGGCGATGGCACTGCCCTGAGCGTCCCGCCGGGGACACCCCGGCTCTGGGGACGCCCGGCCGTTCCGGAGACTTTGGGGCCGTTTGCGGGTTTTGCCTTTTTTCTTTCTCATTTTTTTAAATCTTTTTTCCCCCGGTTTGTTTGGTTTTTTTTCCCTCCTTCCCCGCTGCCTTTGGGGGTTTTCTCCCGGCGGCTCTTCCCCTGCGCCCGCCCGGCAGTCATCCCTTTGCCCGTGCCCCGCTCCTCAGGGCATGTCCCGGTCCAACAGCGTCAGCCCCCCGGGCTGGGCAGGCACCGAGCAGCACCGCTCAGCCTGGGGCGAGGCGGAGGCCCGGGCCAATGGCTACTCCTACCCGCCGCCTCCCGACAGGTCCTCGGGCAAGAAGGCCTCCCGCATGTCGAGCAGGTGGAGGAGCGAGGAAGACTACGAGCCCCGGAACCGCGGGGAGAGCGGCTGCAGGATGATGAGCTTTAGGTCCAAATCCGCCTGGCAGGAGCACGGTGACGACAGCCGACGTCACCGGTCCCGCCACCCGCCCGGCAGTGATTCCCCCGCTGCCCCCAACAATGCCAGCCCCCGGCAGCTGGGGGAGCAGGGGGAGGTACGGCCCCGCTCCGTGGAGTTGGGGCTGGACGAGAAACGCATCAAGGCCAAGATTGAGGAGCTGGAGGAAGAGGACACGGACGAGGGGGACTCCGAGGCGGCCTTCTCCATGGGCAGTTGTTGCAGTAGCCTGCTGCAAATCTTCAGGTCCAAGAAGTTCCAGTCTGAGAAACTGGAACGTCTCTATCAGCGCTACTTCTTTCGGCTGAACCAGAGTAGCCTCACCATGCTCATGGCCGTGCTGGTGCTGGTCTGTGTGGTCATGCTGATCTTCCATGCCGCACACGGCCGCTATGAGGTATCCTATGTCGTGGTGCTCTCCCTGGCCATCGTGCTGATGGTGGTGCTGTGCATGGTGTGCAACCGCAACAACTTCCACCAGGACCACATGTGGTTGGCGTGCTACTCGGTCATCCTGGTGATCCTGGCAGTGCAAGTGGTAGGGGTTCTGCTGGTGTGGCCCAGGAGCGCCTCAGAGGGCATCTGGTGGACCGTGTTCTTTATCTACAGCATCTACACGCTGCTGCCGGTGCGGATGAGAGCCGCGGTCATCAGCGGGGTGGTGCTCTCTGCCATCCACCTGGCCGTCTCCCTCAAGATCAACGCGGAGGACAAGTTCCTCCTGAAGCAGGTAGGCAAGCCCTGAGTGATTTGGATGCGTGCTCAGCATTGGAGGGCAAGGGAAGTGGGGTAGCCTGAGTTCCACAGGCCTGCCTGATGTGGGAAGGGTGACAGGACTTAGAGCTGAACAGAGTTACCTGCTGCTGGGTGGGATGGTGTGCAGTGGGGTGGCTAGCCTGTAATCTTGCTTTTTTTTCATTGCTGTGGTGTTCCCTCGTTTCTGTTCCACGTTAAGGCTCTAAACATACAAGAAGTGTGTTTTACAGGGCTCCCATGACGGCTGCTCCAGCACTGTCAGCCAGCCCTGCTAGCGCCCTTCAGTTGTATTTAATGTAAACAGCCCTGTGCTAAGCACACCTGTGGAACGGTATCCAAGCATGCTGCTCTTCTGCTGAGAAAGGTGTGGAAAGTTTGGCTGTTTTTGCAAGGTAGAGGTTATCCTTGTGTGTCACTCTGGGTTCAGTGTTAGCGCAGAGCTTAGGCGTCTTAGGAAAGCATGCTCCATGGGAATGTGGGGTAGGCTTTTGGTTTAGCAGCAAGGTGTTTTGCTTTGAGATGTGCTGGAAATCTGTATGGTGAAAAAGCCCGGAGTTCCTGTACAGGCAGGATGAAAAGTACCAAAAAGAAAAGTATAAATGCAGGTTGCTGTTTAGCTGTGATATCGTGTTTAACTGAAGCAGTTCAGTTCACGGGAACAATAAGACTATTATCAAATGCAATACAGTGCAATTTTTAATTACCATATCTGTATAAACAACAGCAGTACAAGGCGCCACTCTTCAAGTGAAGCAGGCAGCCTTGGGACTCGTGCTTTAAGCTTACCACACGTAAAGCATTGAAGCATATCCTTCTATGTGCAAGACTCTGAGCAAGGATGAGCCTGTCACAGAGTCAGCCCTGATACCTGTGTGTTACCAGGGACTGTTTATTAAAATCAGGTGTTTGGTAGTTTTACAGCCCTAACACATAATACAAATAAAGCCTCGTGCTCAGTGCCTGCTTTGAGTTTTAGTTCTGGGTTGTTTTGAGTTCTGCCGATTGCAGTGGCAAGAAAAGTTGTAGGACTTAAATAAAACCTCATCAGAATGAGGCTGTTGCTGTTTTGCTATACAAAATAGCCCATGAAATTACTCTCTTTTCCCCACTGCCTTATTAAGCCTACTTGGAGAGTTTCTGGCTTTGTTGTTAGTTTGTTACAGATATTTTTATAAACTGTAAGTGACATATTCTTCTTATGTTTGATGTAAATGGCTTTTTGTGCATTTCCAGCAGAGCATACACTGTGAGTGGGACAGTTGGTGTTTTTCTGCTTGACTTGAAAAAGTTTGCTAATGGCCTCAGTTCTTCTCCACTGGGGCTCTGGTCTTGCAAAGCCTCATGTGTGCTTTTGGCTTTATAAACGGAGACTTGTCCTGTTGAAATCAGTGTGTTTGGAGACTGTATCCTTACATGGCAAAGCAAATCCCATCATGATTGCAGCTAGAAGATTTAGCAGTCTGTTATGAGCAGAGTTCGGAGCACACTAGCAAATGAATAAAATATCATTGTGTTGGAAAATGTTGGTAACTGTATTTTAGTAGGAAGGAGCTTAAACTACAAAGGCCAAATGATTGACTCCCTCAGTAGAAAATTTGGAACAAATACAGCTCCCTCCTGTTCCAAATAGCAGGTTGTTTGTAAGAGGTTGGATTGTGTATGAATGTGCGCTTGTCAAAGGTAGAAGCATGGGCGGTAGGTGATGGTACAGCATGCACAAATCTGTGCATTGCACAGTTGCTTTTGCTTTCCTAGTAATGCTGGGGTTTTCCTACGGTTTGGCAATAAATGCTCAGTTAATGAGGAATGTCCTAGGAGCACTTTTACTTTGTCTTCAAAGGCAGAGCATCTCTCCACGTTGCCTCTTTATTTTTCCTACTAGCACAGTCTCTATCTTGCTGTGGTCACAACTGGCGTAGCACGGGCTGAATCAGTGGGGTTGTACAAGGCCAGGCACCAGATTCCTTACACGTTTGTGTATGAACACGAGCTGCTATCTCTGGCTGTCTGATAGAAAAATCTGTTCTGCTGAGCACATTGCCTCACAGCTATTAACAGGCCTTCTTCACTGGGGCTGTATCTCGTTGCCGTGGAAATCTGTTGTGTTCAGCTCTGCCCCCCTAATGCACGCAAGCCCTATTTTCCTCCTTCAAACTATCAGAGGCAAAGGCAGGTGAAGACCAGATAAGTCAAGAAGAGTGAGTTAAAATGCTTTCTGTGACTTCACACTGGCAGTCACATCAGCCTGGGTTTTGTGGAGCAGGGGTGGATGTGAGTGCCTTTGTGACTGTGTGACCAGATGGTACTTTGCATCTAGCAGTCACAGAAGAAAGGCTGGTTAGGATGTATATCACCTTTCCTCACTTGTTCATGGCATTTAAAACTATAATACTTAAGCAAGTTTTACTTTGTGGGAGCTTTTTGCTTTAAATCCTCTCTGAATTGTTTCCAAGCCAGGAGAAATCATACGCTCCTGTTATGATCCACTGATGTTTAAAGCAGGGTGACTCTTGTGTTGACTCCTGAGCACTTTTATAAGGCTCTGGAGCCTGTTAAAAACTCCTCTTTCTCAAGAGAGTGAAATTCTTGGTAGAAGGTCCCTTCTGGGGAAAAGGCAGCTTGTTGTATTCCCTAGCTGAGGATGCATGAGTTTGTCTGAATTTTCTCCTATCATTGCTGGATTTTTCTGTCCCCAAACTCTCTGGTCCAAGGCTATGCTAGTCAGACTTCATGGAAAGGTTAATGTAGTCTGCTGTTTCTGAATCCATAATGTGACAGCAGCAAAAGTAGTTGTCATTGTTCAGTCTTAACTGAGCTGCTTTTTAAAATAATTCTTCTGGAGTCACTGGATTTGGAAAGTGGGCTCTGACTTCTCTTTGCTACTTGGAGGAGTCTGTCTTTGACAAGAGAATGCCCCTCTGTCAAAAAGATGAGTATTGTTGGTACCTCTGTGAGTCTGATCAGCAAGAGGCTGGTCTTAGCTTCTCGAATTGAGGTTTGATTGGAATAAAAAAGTTCTATTTATGGCATTATATTAAAAAGTTATCCAGTGCTGAGGGAGGGGAGAAAAAGAAAGCCTGTGTTTGGGAATTTACTTGTTTCCAAAGGCAGCATGCTGCTGGAAGCAGACCAGAGTGAATAGGTGATGCTCTACCAACTACAAATTCTGACTGCTTAAAAGGGGGGGTTTTCATTTCTTCCTGTGATCAGTTAGCTCTAGAGGAACTGCTTTTGGATTTATTGGGGAGAGGATGGCTGTATTTGTCTTCAGGTTCATTTTCTTGTATTCTGGGACAGATTACAAATCTGCTTCACTGCATGGAAGTGTGTCATCCTCTCTCTGCATGGAAGTGTATCTCTTTTCAGCCACCTTTTCCATGTGCTGGCTTTGATGCACTTTCAGGCTCTGAAAACACGCTCAACTCTAGAATTCACGTAAGCATTACTGTACATGTGAATGAGGCTTTCTAATACCTAACTGAGAAAGAAGTGTACTGTTTATCAGCAGTCTGCCTTGCATTCAGAGCAGAGATAACAGTGAGATTTATTCTCAGTCCCATCGGATTGAGCTGCCCAGCTGACCCACGGGCTTGTACGGGCACATGGGAAGAGGTTCAGCCTGTGGGCTGCAGATGCTTAACTGAAGTCATGTGAGGAGAGCAGCTGCCCTCAGCGCAGATAGGCTTGAGTAAGCTCTGGCATTTCTATAAGACTATGGGCTAAGGGACAGGGAATTTCACAAGAGAGTTTATTGGACTCTGAATCAGACGTAGAAAGGGATGGGAATTGTGTGTGGGAGTGAGTGGGGGACCAGGAGCAGGGGATAAGAATGCCCTATACAAACATCAAACAAGCCTGTGGACTGAGGTTAGGTTTACTCCTGTTTTCCCATCCAAACCTGTTTTATTGTAACTTTCTGATGTTCCTTGTTCAAGGATACAGTTAAGTCTTTGTAGTTTATTAACTCAGTGCGAGTGGGTGACTGTTAAGGTACCACAAAAAATAAATACCTTTTTTTTGGTCTTGTGTCAGTAACCTCATTGAAATAGAAACTGAAATGCACTGATCTCTTTTCTCCCCAAATACTACTGCAAACCTTCTGTAAAGAATCTCTGATAGCAAACTACCTCAGCACGTCTTTTGTTTGTCTCCCTGATTCAGGGCTCCTTCTTGCTCGACCCTTTTCCATGTCTCCATCATAACAATGTTACATTAGTACTCCTCATCCTTCACCTCTGAGAAGTGTGTGTGTGTTGGCCTTTCTCTCTGGCAAGGCATGTTGATGGTAGATGATTGATCTGCACCTGCATGGTGGCTCTCTTGGAAGCCAGCACTGCACTTTAACAGTTTCTCAGAAGATGCTGGTATGAGAACCAGTCTCTCTCCTCTTCATAAACTCACTTCAGCAGGGCTAAAAACAATTTCTTACTGTAACAGCAAATTGACTTGAATCTCATGGAGATCTCCTAGCACCTCGTAGAGATGCTTTCTAGTTGGCAATTTGAGTGGCATTCAGCAAGAAGTTAGTCACACGGTAGGAGAAGCAGCACTGTGTGTTCCATCTCAGCCCAGTGTGCTTACCACATGGAAGTGGTGACTGATTTAGAGGCAGGTTCTCAGCAGTGTGTTAATCAAGTCCTTGCATTGTGCTTTCATTGTCTTCAAGCAGCATTGTCTTTATTCGTCAAGGAGGTCAGCAGTGTGTTAATCAAGTCCTTGCATTGTGCTTTCATTGTCTTTATTCGTCAAGGAGAGATGGACTGTCTGGAATGCAGATGGATCTGTGTGACAGCTCTCCTGTGGTTATGTGCTGCCCGTTTTACTTCTGTCCACCTGGAAAATGGATTTGAGTAATGTTTGTATAGGATGGGATTTTTCAGGTGCTCAGCCACATGGGGCCAGGTACAGCACTTAATGCCCTGTTCTGGACAAACATTGTTATCAGTGGGCTCTCGTGCAGTAAGAACTGCTCACTACTGAAGAATCTGCCTGAGCAGCAGTTGCACCGAAGTTAGAGAAAATTGATTTTTGGTCTTCTGTTCAGGGGAAAAAATGGCAACCTGAAATATTCACTAACTGTTGCATTGCTAGTTGCCTCCCTAGGGTAATTCTGTAATAGAAGTAATTAAGTAAATCCCTGAGGTATTGTGTATCAATTTAGTCCTTTGTAAGAATATTGTCTTTATCTCTTGGGCATGTGTTGCTTGAGGTTTACAAAGGCGTATCTGTTTTTCTTATCTCCTAAATTACCCTATGATCCTGCCACCTCCTAATCTACCCCCTTGCTTTATCCTCCTTCCCCCCACCATGAATTAGTTTAATATTTCACTGTAATGTTCACCAGTATCAAAACCTGTTAGTGTGATGGAGTGCTGTGTGTCTAATTTCTCTGTTTTCCTGGATTATTAATAGGTTTGTTGTCTTGAGAAACTGACCTATTTGAATAATTTCTCTCAGCCTTCTGGTCGTAATCACACTTTTATAGCTGGCTTGGATCTTGGTGAATTCAAGACAAAACCTAATAGGGGTGATTGAGGTGCATAGCAAAAAGACTTGTCCTTCTAGGCACTTTTATGGCATGCTTGAAAAGGCAGGGTGTGCTAGTTCTGGTTATTTATGGAGAGGTGAAGATACTTCAGAGCAACACCAGGATTCATGAAGGTGCTGGAGGCAGAAGGACAAATTTCCTTGCCCTAATCTTACAAAGCAGCCATTGACTTGTCCTTCAGTGTCCTGGCTTAGTTTGACACCTGTTCTCTGTCAGAGACCTGTCCCAGGCAGGACATCTTATTTATGTGGTCTTTTGTGATTAACCTCATTCAGATGGTTTATAAACCTGAACAGCAGTGGATATCAAATGCTGATTATCCTGGTGCTGAAGGCTCCCTGGAACTGGTGCTGCCCTCCAGGATCCTGAGTGGCCCAGTGCTTCCTCAGAGCCCCTTTGCTCTGAGTCCACTGTGGTGTGGGCAGCGCTGCCAAGGTCTGGGGTGGAAGAGGACTGGGACTCAGCCCAGCTGGAATGTGAACTTTGGGCACCAGGCTGTGCTCCAAATGCATTCAATTTGTGTCTGATTAGCTAATCTTTCAGTCATGTACCATAGCTCCCTCTCTGTCTTTTAAGAAAAGTGGAACAATTGCTAACTTTTTAGCCATTGCAGTCACTGGAATAGTTACAGTCTTTTGCTAATAGCTGGTTTGGTCATCATGTTTTGGTACTACTGGATATTACTCTCACTTTCTAATAGAACTTAAAGAATTTTCCTTCCGTTCTGGTCGAAGATGCAATGAAAAATTCCCAGCAACACCTGAAGAACTGAGAGGTAAAAACCAAAATTATTTTGACAGTAGATTCCGTGCATGTGGTAAAGTGATCCACCCTGTAGCTGGTAGTGGCTTCTGAAAACCCATGCTTTGAAAAGCTCCTGTCTTTCTCTTTTCTTCTTTTCCTTCTCATCTCTTCCCCCCTCCCCCCCCCCCCCCCCCCCCCACTTGTTATTTTGGTTTTTGGCTTTTTTTGTTTGTCTGTTTTTTTTTTATTTTTTGTTTGTTTTGGTTTTTTTTGGGTTTTTCTGTGTTCATTCTTTTTCCCTGTGCAGGTGGGTATGGTTCAGAGAAAATACCCACTTTGTTTGAGGAGGTAGAAGCCAGGGCTCCAAGTTTTACCAGCCTTGGGCAAGGTTTGTCCTCCCATCTGCTCTGTACCACAGGGTTTACATGGCACCTTGCACAGGTAGTCTGTACCCAGAAGAGGCAGTGCCCAGGGAGCTGGAGTGCACCAGCATCTCCCTCGAGCCTTCCAGCTGCTACATGATTTCATGATGTGCTACATGCTGGTTTTTCATGGCCCAGAGGGGTAGGACTGTGACAAAGTGTATACAAGGAATGTGAAGATTTACAGCTTCTGGGAAATGGGTGGGGTTCCTGTCTAACTGCTGTGTGACTTTTTCATCTCCTGCAAGTCCTGTGTTTTGATGTGGGATATGCTTGGTGTTAGTTCCTTCCCTCCCTCTGATGTCTAGCCTAGTGATCTGAACTTGTGATATCTTTCATCCATGGGATGCTCTTTCTTCTTTTTGTTTTCACATTGGTGATAGTTTTAAAAAATTATTTTTTTGTCTTTACCTGAGAGGTAGCCTGCTGCTGCCAGAAACTTAATTTGATTCATTATTATGGAGTCCTTAGGCTAGGTAAAAACCCAAGGGGAAATCTCATGTGAATGAAAAAACACAACCCCAAAGATATTAAAAAGGATAATCTAGTTATGAGGGGGTGTGGGAAACAGACAGGAATTTTAATATTTGTCTCCTGAACTCCTAAATCTTCTCACCTTATCATAAGAAAGTTTGAAATTTCTAGCACTTAATAAGGTCACACATGAAATGGCTGTCAGGCCAAGACAAGACTCAAAATGCTTTTTAGCACCTGCAACTGGACCACTCCCAGTGAAACTCAGTGATGTTTTCTGGTGGTGCTGACTCTTGCTGGTTTAATCACTGGCAGGTACAGGAATGGCAGCATTCAGCAGACCTGCAGTAGAATTTAGCATGAGATGGTCTTGTTGTGACACTCAGAGAAAGGGACTGAGCACATTTTAAAGCTCTGCCTTGTGCTTCCAGTCTGCTCTTGAACATTTGGGAAGCTCTGTCCCACCAGGAGCCTGGTGGGTAGACAAGCTTGTGGACTGCTTCAGCCAGACACGGTTGGTTTTGCACCACAAAGGTGATGTGTTTACAAAAGGTAGGACCCCCCCACAGCTGAAGAATTAATGGGCAGCACTGGCATCACCAACAGTATTGCTTCTGGTGCCAGGCTGGCCTCGCTAATGCCTAGTAGGGTTTTGGTTGCAGCACTCACTATAGAATGTTTCATTGTTTTGTCAGGCTTTGTTCTGCAAATAAAATATCATTGTGTTCTTTTTTCTCCATATTTATATGACACTAATGTAATTGCCACGTATCTTTATTCCCTTCCCCAGACATCAGGAACACAAATCATATTTGTGTATTTAAGATGTTATCAGGACTGTCTGTAGTGTGCATTGTATAGTCATCATTTGTGGCTTCTCCTACTTCATAGCAGCAGAAATAGCAGAAGTATATTTCAAAGCATCCTCAATCCTGCCCTGATTTTGTTTATAATTCTTTTACCTAGACTGCTTCTTCTGCAGTTTGAGTGATGAGTTTCCAGGTGAAATATTAAACTGCCTTTCAGAAAAGTTTTACACACCCATGTAATACCCTTCAAATTTTTTACTGTGAATTGGGTCTTTGTGGTATTGCCATGTTTGGCTATCATCCTGTGTTTTCCTGGGAAACTTTGCTTTTGGGAGGTTGAGTTTTGGGAATTAAAGCTGCTCTTCAAATTCAATATACACATTCCACTAGTATCAGAGTGCATCTTTGCAGACAGTAAACAAAGAACTGTGCTGATGCAACACAGAGGGAATAGAAATAAAGAAAGGTTTGTGTTTTGTATTTCTTTTCCCCCCAGACAGTAGAAATTGATCTCTCAAAGAGGCGACTTACGCAAACTGTTTATTCTTCAAATATGTTTGCAGCTTGTATAAGACATTCTGTCTCACTTCATAGTCAGAAGAAAAGGCTATGACATTGCTTGCAAGAATCTGTCATAAAATGTTGCTGATGCAAACAGTTCCCTGGCTGTATCTTCTCTTCCAGAAAAAGCCTTGCCTCCTTCCTTTAATTCCCTGCTGTAGACTAAATGCTAGAAGCACTGATCCCTTTGTCCCTCTCACTCTGCAAACTGAATTCTTAGAGCCAGAGATGTGGTAAGGGACTGCACAAATCAGTATTTCTAAAAACAGTAGTTTGCTGGTCAGCCCACAGATGACAGAGCTCCTCAGACATGCTTGCTGAGTGATGAACTCTTTCCATTTGCTGGGAGGCATCCAATGGCAGCTTTCTCTGTATTCTTGCTTTTAACGTGTGGGTATTCATACACACAAACGGGGGGACCAAAGGACATGTTATTAATGAAGATGTTTCCATTTAAATGGGATTTCTCTTTTCCGGGCAGGTGGTTACTTGTAATCTCATAGGGAGAGGAAGAAATGCTGTGCAGTGCTGAGGAAAGAGGAGGCTGTGCAGTGTGGTGGGAGAATGTGTAATCACAGTGTCAGTCTCACTCATGCTGAAAGCTAAATGCAGTCTTTCAGGCCATTGAACATGAAGTAGGTTACTAGTGTGGGAACTGCTGTTGAGTGGTGAACTCTCTGGATCTTAAGGCCAGGATGGACTTCTGGGCTCATTTAACAGTACCCACTGAACAATTCTCCTACACTTTAAAATTTCTTCCATTGAATTAAAAAAAAAAAAGTTTTAAGTGCTGAATTGCATAGTATTTGTCAGTTGAAAAAGTAGTCTGCAGTGGTTTCTGAACTTAAGGTGAACTGAACCAATACTTATTTTTTCCCCTCTCCTCTTAGTAAGATGGGATTTTAATACCCTGTGATGGAACATATTGGGGATATTTCTCTGCTCAAGTTGGTAGCGTCTACTTAAATATAACACAGATGGACATGTTAGTTGTGAAGGGGTTCTGACATCATGCCCAGATTTTGTACTGGGTAATTACATTCCTGCCTTTTTAATTGATGTTGAATACAGCGTTTTTCTTTGCTCCATGTCTATTCTGGACTTTTTACCAGTACACCACCAAATAGATGCTATGCATATGGGTTTACTATCATATCCAAGAAATTTGCAAGGCTGTTGACAAGCCAAGAAAATGAGGGACTAGAGCTCAGGCTTGTATCTTCTCAGTCGTGTTGGTGTGCTAGAACAAGTGCCACCCCCTTAATGTGACAGATGTACTGATAACTTTTGAAAGGTAAAAAACCAGAAGTTATATGATTGAAGGATACTTCCAGAGCTCAGCTATCCAAGACAAGTGAGCCTAAACCATTTGTGGCAGGTACCAGTCACAGACCCATCTGGAAAAAAAACCTCCTTTGTGTACGTGCTCTCGGGGGTCACAAAAGCACTCATGTGCTTTCTGTGTTTGTTTTCTTGGTGTTTTTTTTTAAAGCAAAACAGCAAGCACAGCCCTGGGTAGGAGCAGACAGTAAAGAAGAGCTCTCTGGCTGCTCTCAGATGAAACTGGTGCTTAGTTTCCTTGTCTCAGCTGGCTTTAGTTCCCACCCCACCCAGAGCCTGCCGTTCTCTATTGTCACAAGCAGTGCATTTGAATGACATCTGGCACAGCTGGGTTCATTCCTGGCTGAAAGCACTGCAGTACAGGCAGTGAGCTTGAAGGTTGCACGTCCTTTCACAGGTGACCTCCTTTGTGGTGCCTGGCCCCTCTCAGCTGTTCGGGTGGCTGTGCTTAGGGAGCTCCTTGGATCTCCAGGGACTCTTCAAGTGTATGCCTCTTGCTCTGTGGTTGAAATGACTGTGAACTAATACTTAAGGAAGTATTTCCTGAAAACATTTACAAATCTCAAGAGAGAAAGTTAGGAAAGTGCCATTTTGTTTCTGTTAGTTTGTTTTCCTTCTTCCCTAATGCAGGTGAAGAGTATCTGGCTGTGTCAGGACACTGAAGGTTTGTCCAAGTAATGATGTCTAGGAAAGGTAACACTCTGTGGATTACTTAAACCACAATATAAAGCCCACTATACAGAAACTGTAGTCCACTGCTGAAACCACCTTACTTGTCTATTTTAGATGCAAATGGACCTAGTTAATTTAATTCACTTCCAGAGGGAATGCAAACTAAATAAAGTCATGCTTGTTAAAAGAAGTGTTCTCACAGGTTTAAATAATCTTCTTCAATTTATTTTGATGAACTTTTCTGAACAGACCAATCTTTACCATAATATCTTCAGGCTAAGACTGTAGCTTATGTAAGTGAGGCATACTTTATACTATTAACTTAGTGCATTGCCCTGGTATGTAATTTTATTTTAGAGCTAGTGTAACTCTGTGCTACGTGCCTTCCTCCTTGGCAAGGGTTGGGGCTGGTTATGATGGGGACAGTCAAGAGAGGAGCTTATCTGTCATGTTTAGCCAGCCCTTGGCCCCATTTCCAAAGCTGCTTTTCGGGAGCCTAGTCATGAGTGTCCCTTCTATGGCTGTTCCTGTGCAAGGGGTGACTGCTCATTCTTCCCAGAGAAATGATCTGCTTTCAGAGCAGACCTCTTGCTTGGGGCTGAGACCAAACCTTTGCCAATCTCTTAGCAGCTGTGACTGCTAAGGACAAAATTCTGTATGTCTAGGATCCCAGGCTGGCACCTGGAATGCCACAGAAGTGGCAGGTGATGCCCTTCTGTGTCTTTCCTGAGAGAAACTCCTTTGGTTTGCAGCAGCTCTCCTTCTGTTGAAGCCATTTGCAATACTCCATACGCTATTGAGGCAGTGCCTTGCTGCAACATGAGCATATCTTCTGCGTGTCAAACCTCATGGGGAGATGCTGTGACAGCTCCCTGCCTGCCAAACCTCCCGCTGAAGCTTATTGGAGAAATATTGTGCTCCCTTCAAATGGGTGGCATTGTAACATTGGCTTGCTCATTGAAACAGCATTTGGGTCTGGGCAGAGTGAAAATGCTGATTTCCTTTCAGTAGAAGGGAAAAAAACTTGAAGGGTGCTTTCTGCACAAACAGTGGCCTTAGGCAGAGCTGCAATTTCCAGGACTGGGTCCACTAACTTTTGAATGGCCATGATATTTACTTCTCCCTCTGCTTTTCCCTGTCCCAATGAGATCTGAATCTTACCTCTCTTTGAACCATACCCTAAATCGTTGTTGCCTTGTCTAGTTTATATTTAGTACAGCAAGAAATGAGTTGGAAGCTAAATGCCTTCTGCCTATCACCAAAAATACCTTTTTCCCTCTGGCTGCTTGCAAAAATGCCTTTAACTCCCCTCAGGGCTTTTCTGTATGAAGGGACAGCTGGTGTAAAACAATAGTGACTGATTTACACTGATCAATCCTCACATTACTGAGAGGCATCTGTCTTATACCAGGCACCCTGCAGTGTATCAGACACTCTGGTGGAAGATGTGCCTGCAGTGTCTCCTGTCTCTCTCTCCCCAGCCTGACTTCTCTGTAGGTCCTGGGGGAAAAAAAAAACAACAACTGGGAAGAAATACTGTAAAAAAATTTTAGTAGTGAGAGGTGCATTTCCTCTTCTTCACTTATGTGGTAATGGATCATTGAGTCTGGTTTTCCAGGTTTTTTTAGTTGTGTGTGCCTCAGCAGCAATACCATTACTGCCAAACTCAGGAACTGAAATGGTTTTTGCAGTTATGTGGTAATGGATCATTGAGTCTGGTTTTCCAGGTTTTTTTAGTTGTTTGTGCTTCAGCAGCAATACCATTACTGCCAAACACTCAAACTCAGTAACTGAAATGGTTTTTGCAGCCCAACTCACCCAGAGTTTGTTTAGCCCATATATTTAGACCAGAACAGTCTGGGAGGTGCACATGCACACCCAAGCAAGCAGTTCAGAGGGGTGGGTATCCTCAGTGAGAAAGGAGTGTTAATGAGCTAGGAGCAAAGGATGTTAAGGACATGTTAACATACTGATAGGGACATATGCTGCTTTCAGACTTTGCTGAAGGGAAGGACATAATAAACCCCTTTTTCATAGAATCGTGAAGTGGTTGGGTTGGAAGGGACCTTAAAGATCATGCAGTTCCAACACCCCTGGCATGGGCATCTACTAGACCAGGTCACTCAGACCCCCATCCATCCTGGCCTCACCACTTCTAGGGATGGGGCATCCACAGCTTCTCTGGACAATCTGTCTCACAATTCTTCAATTCTGTTTTCCCAGGAAACCCTTAACAAAACAGGAGAGAGGATGGCCAGGCATGATGTGTCCACCTGCTGCAGTCCTCCCTCCCTCTGCTTTTTCCTTGCTTTCACCTCCTCAGTGATGTAAACAGCCCCAGGAGAAGCCCCAGGCAGTGCAGCTCTGTGTTCCTGCCACCAGTGTTTATTGTTCTGAGGCACTTTACCTGTGCAGGTAACTAGGATGAGCACTGACAGCCCTCAGCTTTTACTGAGAGCAATCAAATAGTGTTGCTATTACTGACAAAAGAAAAGACAGTCACAGAAGGTGGCTGCAGGATAGAATGGGCTCTCCATTGCCCTGTCCTCCAGAGTGACAGCAGGGAATGGTTTGTTTCAGTGGCTCTTACCTTCTCTTACTTTTGATAAGAAGCTCCAAACTTTGTTAATGTTTTGAATATCTCTGGTGGTCTGGTTAAAGTTTCCTTTTTGGTCTCTAAATAAGCTGCATTGGTTAACTTTATGAAAAAAACAAGACTGCACTGATTCCCTCCATTTTTCTTTGGTACAAGTGGAATGTGTGGTGGGAGCATGATCCAACAAGTGTTACTTTGGAAGACTCACCTACTGCCTGGGATTCAAGTAGTGCCCAGTCCCTTGCACTTCATGTGAGGGCAATTAGCACACGTGCATGGCAATTAGTGCTGCAAATGAAGTTGACACGGGTGTATTCTGCTTCTTTAATGGTTTGCTTTTCTCCTGTGCCAAAAAAGCAACCAAGCAGTCTCAAAGGAACCTGCTGCCTTCTGATATTTAATTTGCTTCAGGCTTACATTGGCATCCTGCCTCTTTCTTCTGCTGCCCTGCCTGGCCCACCTGCCTGCTCTGCTACCAGTGCTGCAGAGGAAATGATCCCTATTTCTGGCAAAACAGGCCACGACTTGCCCATGTGCTGCAGCTGGGCCTCACACACATCCAGCACCATCTCTCCCTGATGTGCTTTGTCACTGCTGGTTTCTGACCTCCTTTCAGCAGAACACTGGGCTGGTTTCTGACGAGCTGCTCTGCAAGTGGCAGGGCCTGGCAAAGGAACCTGCTGGTGGGAAACTGCAGAGCAATTCTTCTGTTATCCATCTTCTTGAACTAGATATCACAGTGATAGGGGCCTTCAAATATCTGTGATACCCAGTGTGTGTTTGTGAGCAATGATGGCTCTGGAGTGTATGCTGGAATATAGATGGCATGTGTATAAGTCCCACATACATGAAGTGACATGATGTGGTTCTTAACCAAAATTTTAACTGTTCCAGAATATTTTTAAATGAAACTGAATAGGAAAAGTCTGACAAAAAAAAACTTGCAGTTGAATACTCAATGCTTATAGGAAAAGTAAGGGATTAAAACACTGGAAGAGACCCACAAGTCACTGACAGCAGGAGGAGGGCATAGAAGTGCAGATGGAGCATGTTAGATTAATAATGAAGTTCTGGTGCAGGCCTTCCTGTATGGCTTTCCTCATTGCACCTTGTACCATGGACCACACTTCTAGATTTGTTTTTAAATGCTTGAAAGGCCATATTTTCAGAGTGTCTCTTCATAGGAAGCTGGTAGTTTAGGATTTATATTTTTGGGGTGGAATCTGGTTGTTCCCCCATAAGCAGGACACGAGTGCCCTGGATGGGAGTATGTAGAGTTACCAGCTTTGCTTTGAGTGGCTGCTGTAGGCAAGAAAAAGTTCAGCATTAGTCTCTGTAAAATTGTCTTAGAGAACCCATCCACTGGAGATAACACACTGGGTTAATGGTGTTACTTTGGGAGCCTTTTTTATGCACCACTGATTACTGAGACAGTTCAAATGTGGGTCAGTTTTTCTTTCTTTCTAAGTAGAGTTTGCACAGAGTAACATGCAAGCTGTTGCTTTCTAGAGAATGTGGGTCAAGTGCTGTTTTGCTGAGGAAATCAGGAGGTTTTTTACTTAGCTGGCATTAATACTCAAGTGCTTCCTTACTTCCTTGCCCCAAGGTCCTGGGCTGTTGTGCTGATGAGTAAGACACTTTCTGGAACAGGAGTGTGCATTGAGCCATGATTTTGTGTCACCAGGAGCACTGGCTTGTGTGATTCACAGAGGTGGATGGAGTTATGAAGGATGTGTGAGCCCTGCCATCCCAGCTGCCTCAAAGCAAAATCCATGAAAAGCAGCTGATCCAGGAGCACTGGTGACTTTTGGGAGGAGCAGGGGCAGACAGACAGAAACTGTGTGGGACAGAACTGCATATTCCTCCTTGTGAAGTAATGAGCATGTGGAACAGACTGTGGTTGAGGAGCTTGTGGGGGGTGGAATATTAACCATGGTGAAAATAATCCTGGAGGAGCACATTTATCCATGCTGGCACTTTGCACATGTGTCATGATGGAATTTTCAAAGAAGGCCCTAAACAAAACAGCTTTATGGAGGAACAAAACAGCATTGTCAGAAATGGCCAAGGAAGCTGTGCCAGAACCTCTTTCCATATCTGTGCTCTGAACTGGTTCATGTTCTGGGGCTGTTGCATACACAAATGTGTGTTAGCATCTGCCTTGAAGGTGCAGAAAAGGGTGCCTGGGCTTTGTTTTCACTTAGCTGTGTTTTCTAAAAGTTACTTCTTTTTTTTGTTTGTTTCTTTTTCTTTTTTCCCAGAGCAGAATAACTTGTCCTAAGAGAACAGTGTATGGTATAGCAAGATTTTTATTTTTTTAACTCTTCACAGCTGTGTTTGTGAGCATTCCCGTGTATGGTATAACAAGATTTTTTTTTTTTTTTTTTTACTCTTCACTGCTGTGTTTGTGAGCATTCCCTTGCTTTGAGTCTGGGAGGCTGCATTATAGCCCTCTGCAGTGACCATGTGTCTAATCCAAGCTTTGGGGCTGGCTCAGCCCCTTGAGCCAGCAGAATCCCTCTCTGTGCTGGGCTGTTTGAGGAATGTGATGAAGACTTGAGGTGGTCTGATCCTCCTGGATGAGCATGCACAGAGTTTGTCTGTCTTGATCAAGGTTAGGCCATGGTGCCAGATGAAAGTGGGTTGGGTTATGTTGTGCAGCATCTCATGTTTGCCACAGTGAATTTGTGGGAGAATTGGCTTGATCCATCTACCTTGCAGTACAAAGGGAATGGTTATGGCTTCCTGAGGTCCTTGGCGTTCCAGCCTCAGTAATGAGGGAGCTTAGGAGAGCTCTGAGGAAGGAGTGAAACCTTCTTGCATCCCACTGGATTGGTTAAAATCTGAAATGAAGTTTCCAAAGCCATTCTTTCCTGTGGTGCCTTGACTCTCAGCATGGTATGCCTCAGGCACCTGAAAGTTCCCAAGTGGGTCTTGTGAATTTAGACATCTAAAACCTTCCTAAAGAGCATTTTTCATTGACTAAACAGTGTGACTGCCTCTTCTTGCCTCTAGACATTTCTACAGAATAAATAATGAGCTTGTGAGCTTCTGTATTTCCTACTGTTCAGTCCAACTTTTGAATGTAGCTGCACTTGAACAGGCATGAGCTGCCTGACCACTCCTGCATACCACAGCATGCTGATTACTGATGTGATCTGCAGTGGAAATTGGTGTGGCAGAGCAAGAAAGGTTCTCACAGCACCTTTGACTAAACTCTGAGCAGCAGACTTCTGCTAGGAATTAAAGAAAATACTTTGGAGTATTTGGAGCCCAAGACTTGGAGGCTTGATGTCTGTTTGGTTTTGTTATTCATGGGAATACAGCTTTAAATTTGAATGTGGGGGAGCAAAAGGGAAGAAGTTACTATTGACAATTCTTTGTGTATTGGACTGAAGAAGAAGGGCCTGGTCTGTGGTGTGCAGGTAAAGGGCAAGCACTGAGAGGTGCTAGTGGCTTCCCTACAGCTTCCTTGCCGAGTTCTGTTTTCCTCTGTTCTCCACCCTTCTGCGCCGTCCATGGAAAGAGAAGGCAGTGGCAGCCCACTGCTGAGAAATGAGATGTATGGGATGGTGGAGTTGGGTCTGTGGCACCCTGGGAAAGGCCAAACTGAAAATGGTATGGAAAAGAAAGTGTGTGTGAGGAGACAGTAAACACCTGAGGTGGAGGAGGCTTGTGGGCCTGTATGGAGATGGCAAAGGCAACAGCCTGAGAGAGAAACCAGGAGGATCAGTAGGATGGTGCATGGAGCTGAGGAGAGACAGCTGTGAGATGTCATTTGGAGTTGTTATTTTCAGAGTAAACTTGTCTGTTCTTTTGAAAGCAAGGATCAGTGTTATAATCTGGACTGGATCAAGCAATTTTAAAATTTTCTTCTCTCCCTTGAATAAAGGAAAACACTACAAAGAAGTTGCAATTACAATGAATTGTGAAGTGTTGTTCTGTTGCCTGCTGAGCAAAACCTCGTGAGCTAGCTGAATTAGCAGTCTGGTAGTGTACTGTGTAGGATGCAGGGAAGTGCAGAGCCTTGGCTGTGGCACCAAAATGGCCCAAGTGTGCCCAAGACCTGCTGCTTTCTTGGAAGGAGGCTGTGGGTTTATGGCAACAGGCTGAGCAGGTAAGGTTGTTCAGTATTGTATGAAGGAAGATTCAAAGAAGAGGATGAAAGGAGGAGAGGACAAGGGGCTGAATGCAAGAAACACTCTGAAAATGAGACCCACAATGTCCTGTGACAGATCTTGTATTGGGACTAACACAGAAATTTCCTGGCGTGCACGTGCTTTTTTCACATGTGACTTCTCCATAACAAACATCTCTCAGCCGGGACTGACAATGGAAAAATTGTAGGAAACTTTCACTAAACAACTTGGTGGTAGGGCCACCTCCTGTTTTGAGCTTTTCTGTTTTAAAGGAACCATCTGCTGTATAACTGTAAACACAGCAGACTGCTGGCAAGCTCAATCATCCAAGGGTCAGCATCCATCTAACGCACACTGCTGGCAGGGCCTTTTGTGTTCTGCCACCACCTCTTCTTCCAGGCTCTGAGCCTGTGGAATTGGGCAGAGTTATCTTTGCAGAGCAAACCTTCCCACAGTGTGGTGGTGGTGTCCTCTTGCACATGCAGAGTCACCAGGAGCAGGAATAAGGGAAGCTGGAGTGCCACTCGAGCCGCAGTCACGCTGGATGTTAGCGCGGCTCTGGGAGTGAGTCACCCGGCAGCTGAGCAGGTGTGTTGCAGCTTCTCTTTGCAGGCTGTTTCACAGTGTCTGATCATGTCAGAAAACCTTCAGGAGGCAAAGCAGAGTACTCTGCAGAATGCTTTCCCCTTTACTTGCCCTTGCCCAGCAGCATAGATCAGTAGTTATGTGCAAAGAGTGACCTGGAGGGCACTGGATCTTGTGTCAAAGCAGATCCTGACTGTGGGGTCTTGAACTCTTGCATAGGGTAGGCTTCACACAGCTTTCTTCCCGTGCTTTTATTGGAGTCATGTTTTACCTGTTGAGGCCTCTTGCAGAAGGAACAGGTGGAGGTGCCAGGGCTAGATGGAGGGAAAGAGAGCTGCTGAGGATGAAGGAGTGACAAACTTGGTTCATTAAGACAGGGAACTCTGGCGGGTCTGCTGGAGGAAGTGCTGGTCAGGGATGTGCTTACCAGGTGTGATTTCTCCTCAGCAGAAGAGAAGTCTTCTGGCCTGGTTTAATGCAGTCTATGAATCTGCATAGCCTGGCACAGCCACCAAAAGAAGCATTTGCTGTGGCAGAACAAATATTTTTGTGGCACGTGGAGACCCAAATGTGGGAGCTGACTGGATCTGAAATTACCGGAGGAAGGGGAAGAGAGGACACATAGCATGCTTGTTAGTGCTTGTGAGGGTGAAATTGTGTTTGAGTTCAGTGTGAGAGAAACTGGCCAGAACACAGCTCTTGAAGTGGTTATATATGGTTTAATGCATCTAACTAATGGGGTCTGACCTGGACTGCATCAGAGCAAAAGAGAAGAAAGCACTTAGCACTTCCTCTATTAACAGGTAGGCCAGATCATAGGACTTGAGAGGGCCCAAGCCATCATGCATGTCTTTAATTTAAGCCCTGGTCTCTTGCAACTCGTTTTAATTTATAAATTTTATCTTTGTTAAATTGATGAGGAAATTAATGCATGTTTATAGAGCCCATGCCACAACTGATATGAGGAGCAGCTGGTTAATGTTTAGCAAAGTCCTGAAGATGAGGAGTGGTATACAAGTGCTGTTCTGACTGTACCATTACACTTGAAAGAAAAATGCTGTTTTAAAGAATGCTTGTGTCCCCTTCTGTAGTATTGCATTTTATAACACCCTTCGTCATTGTCCTTAGAGTCACCTTAAATTATCTATACCCATATACTCACCCATTGCCTAGCTAATACAGAATTACAAAAGTTTGTATCCCTACAACCTAAAGAGAGATGTGTGTCAGGTGAATGAAGCCTGGAGAGAGCCAAGCTAAGAAGCATGCAGAGCAAAGTGACTCAGATGGCAGGATGCCCCAAAGGAAGCTTTCAACAAGGGTGATTCATTAGCAGTCAAAGAGTCCTTTTTCTTTTCCTGCTCTGCTATATTTACATTTTGAAATGTGTGCACATCTCATGGAAACAGCCTTCCTAGTTAAAGTGTTGTTCTAAAGGGGAGAAGAGAAGATTTTGTGCATTATGTTTGATAGGCTGTGAGGCTTGGAATACCAGCAAAGCTTTCTTTAGGGAGATACTTGCATGTAGTCTGTAAGGTGTTACTAAAATCTTGTGCTGATAGCATTGCAGGGATTTGGTCTGTGGTTTCAATCTGCCTAAAGAAGACACCCAAATCCCAGGCCTGGATTAGTGCAAAAAGGAGAAGCCTTGAGTTTGTCAGGTAATCCGCACACATTCTGGTTTTTTCAGAGTGTGCTAAAGCATCATTATACCCGTGAATCCCTTTGCCTCAAGAAATCCCTCTGAAACCAGGGTAGATGTCTTACCACATAGATATTCATAGTTGTGGGAGCCACGTGAACTACTGACACCCCCTGTCTGGTCCTGAGGAAGAGTGTCTGTCCAGCAGCATCCAAAGTGAGTGTGATTTCTGCGTGGCACTCCCAGCGGTGTGCTGTGTCATGATTGCAAGGCTCCTGCTGTTAATGTGTGAACAGGATGAGGTTTCCTGCATCGGTGTTGTGCTGGCAACAGCCGCCAGCTCCTGAATCAGTTAAAGCCAGGCACGATGTGGGCAGACTGCTAGCTGTGATTTACAGGGATCTGTTGGATTAGAAAGCCTGTTGTCTATCAACACATGGTCCAGGCAGCACAATAGGGCAAGGTAAGCACTGGAAAAGCAAGGTCAAAGAGCTGACAATACCATATTGTGTTGTGTGACCCTGAGCAAGTGGTTTACATGCCTTGCTTCTGCTATTCTGAGTGAAACCAGAATAGTGCTTGCTTTTAGAGAAAATGCTTTGTGTTCTGTGGGTGGAAGGCATTCATCTGAGTGTGAAGTATTTCTGTTGTAGAAAGAGATAGTCTCCCTTTCCGTAGTTTCCCCGTTCCCAGACCTGGTTTTCGGGGAGATCAGATGCACTGGTTCCTTTTGAAGATGAAAATCTCTTTGTAGGTGTTCTGTACTTCATTCATCGTGATCCATCTGGAAATGCATTTTAGAACAATCCATTTTGTTTGTGGCTTTGGCTGGATTTGCATTCTCCAAATAGCAGAGTGTGGTTTGGGCTTAATATGGGATATATGGCCTCCTTGGCTTGGTTTCAGACAGGTTGGGGAGAACTTCTCTTTAGGTTTTGTAAGAAAAATGTGAGGCATCTAGAAGCAGAAGCTGACATGGCTGCTCACTTGCAAGCAACCTATATAATAGTGATATAATTTGGTGGTCTCAGGCAGCCAAAAAAAAAAAAAAAGAGTGCCTTGTAGAAGATCCCAGCAGATAAAAATTATTTGTAGTGAAGGATCAGTTACTGATTCAGGTTGCTTCTTGAAGTGTTCTCCCTTTCAGTATTGGTACAATGGACTGTCAGCCTTTACTGTTTTATTGCTCCTGCTAGTTCATTAACTTTCTCCAAATTCATAAGCTGTGGCCCAGTCTGTCAGTCTGTATGGAAATGGCACATGTACCTGCCAGGTGAGCCAGCACCTTGTCTTTCCAGGCAACCTGGTGCCTAGAAGAATTGCAAGAATTTAAGCCTGTTAAGCCACAAACCCTCTTAGAAGGTTGGGGTTTTTTGCCCTTCAATGGGACTGGACCAGATATTATTATTAACCTCTCCACCTACCTCCCAGCTAGCTTTCCACTGAGTGTCTGCATTTTTAGATTCTGTCTGTCTGCGGTCCAGCCCCAAGACAGTTAATTTTAATAAATAAATAATGACAAAAATAGTCTCTGAGGACTTGGCAGGCAGCAGGCCAGGGAATCTGGGCAAGTCGCCAGCAGCTCTTCCACTTGAAATCTGATGTTAACTCAGACTGTGGCGCTCGCATCGGTCTGTGCAGATTCTTTGGAAAGTGCTTTGCCTTCCCCACCTCAGATGGAGGCTGTGCCTGCTGCCCAGTGCTGTGGGCTCCAGGGCTTTGGTGGGAACACAGCCCAGCAGAGGGGGGAGCACACAGCTGGGGGCAAAATGCTGCGGTGTCTGTGCTCCCCTGAGCGAAGGCTGGGGCAGCAACTCTGGCAAAACTTCTCTAAGTGCCAAAACTGCAGAAAAGCCTCAGCTGGAGCAAGTGGGTCGGCCACAAGATGCAAGGAAGGAGGAGGAAACCAGCCTCTGTGTTCTGGCACTT
Source organism: Passer montanus (assembly GCF_014805655.1). Classification (NCBI taxonomy): domain Eukaryota; kingdom Metazoa; phylum Chordata; class Aves; order Passeriformes; family Passeridae; genus Passer; species Passer montanus. The sequence goes on along the minus strand of NW_024356504.1, from coordinate 18,328,824 downwards.
GCAGTGCCAACTGCTCAGTCTGCTCTGATTTTTCAGCTAGTGCTGCAATGGGCTCCATTTTAATCCTCAGGGTGACTTAATCATTGTGTGATCTCCCACACCAATCTACAAGTTATATCTTAGGATAGGAGCTGTCACACCTCATGCCTTTATATTCCCATTTCCTATAATGCCATATATTCACAGCATATGGTACCAGGACCTGAAAGAAACCCATCTGAATCCTGGGCAGACAGTTACCTCTATCAAGAATGTCTGGGAAAGTATGTATCCAAGAAAGTGCATGCCCTCTGGTGAGAATCAGCCTGCCAGCAGGTGGGAAGGTTTAGAGTAAAAGGGTTTAGTTTTCCCCCTTGAAGGAGAAGTGAAGGGGTTTGGAAGAGCAGAGCTGTTTGGACATACCAGAACACAACAATCGGCACAGTTCTTGCGCTATCATGCCTACAACAGAGAAGTCAAAAGTACAAATGCAAACTTGTGCCTTCTCAGCCAACCCTGCCAGAAACACTCCCCAAACCAGCCCTGCTTTTCTCAAGTTGGTTGAGAGCTATTTTAAACCCACCAAAACGTTCAGACTTGCTCCTCTGTAGGCATGTTCCTGAAAGAGTGCTCACAGTAGGGACGGGTGGCAACCAGGTTTAACTCTAGCTCCCACGGGCTTTAAAAATCCTCAGTGTGGGATAATCAAACATCCCCAGATAGGCACACACCTGCTGCACTGGTGTGGGCATGGAAATTCCAGCAAAGGCTGGTTTGGGGCATGGTATGTTTGTTTCACTGGCAAGGCTGGGCACAGTATCTCTTTTTTTTGCCCCTTAGCTTTATTTTCTGTTGTTAATAATGTTTGGCCTAGAAAACTGGCAAGGTAGCAAAGATAAATGCACTTTCCAGATTTCCTATCGTGCAAGCCAGTCCCTGGGGATGTGTCTGTCAGTGGTCTCACCTGGAGCTGGGAGTGTAAAACAAAGCTGTTCTCAGCTGGGGGTGGCTGGCCAGCAGACTGAAGAAGAGGAGAAATATTCAAAGTACTTCTGCCTCCAATGCCAGGGACAGTCTCAGGTGATATGGGATCATGAGGGAGAGGAAATCCCTTTGAATATCTGAGATGTTTACTCCATTTTGGGCCATCTAGGGGTGCACATTGTTTCTGAGGGAGGCAGTGTGGTAAATTGGGAGCTACCATGACACCAACTCACTTGTCCAGGGCTCTGGCTGCAGGAATGCAGGATGAGGGTTTGCACAGCTGTCATGGGTCAAAGGATCTGTAGAAGAGGGACACTGAGAACATCCTTGGAAATTCGGCACAGGCTAGGATTACAGCTCTATTTATTTGTAGGTTTATTTATTTTTCCCTAACCATGCATTAGGAAACCCATCATGCCCACTTTCATTGATTCAGACACTGTTTTTATAAAAGCCTGCAAATCTATGGCAGTGAACTCTGGGTGAAACTTTAGGGCTTGATCTTTCTAAGGGAAATGAATCACCCTGAAGCAGCCTTTAAGATTCAGCAATCTTAAGTCATGTGTGGGGAAAGGCCTCTGGGATGCCTGTACTGTCAGCTACCTGATTTAGGGAGGGAGTTTGTTCTGAAAGCACCACTCCGGTGAGGAGAAGATGCAGAGAGAAAATCAATGGCCTTGGATGCATCCCTGGAGTCTTTCAGTTCTTGGGAACTCCATGCCCCTTTGCAGGGTGATAAAAAACAAGGGCCCTTTGTAAATGCTCTTCTAGAGGAGGAGTCCTCAGTTTCTAGACAAAGCTGAAGCGACAGGACAGGGCTCTGTCTTTTCCCCCAGCACCAGATGTGCATTCTACATCAGTGAAAAAGTGAGGTGATCTTCAGGGTTTCATCACGGTATCAATGGTATGAGAAAATTGCAAGGAGCAAGCCCAGACAGCTCAGAGCTCTGGCTGGGTCTCATCTCAGGGAGTCCTTTTCCACAATAAAATATTCCTTCTTGGTCTGTAGCATTATTGGACTGATTTGTTTTAGTTTGTCATGGAAACACATTAAGTTGAATAACTCTGGTCAAGGCCTGTGACCCTGCATAACCTGGAAGGTAATGGATTTCCTTTGGTTTATCAGACATCATAGAGGAAATATGTAAATACAAATTCTCAAAAGACTGAAGTACTTTTTGTAACACTTTTTGTAAGTGTGTGCTGTAGCAGCTCACCTGGTATTAACATGGACATAGGACAATCCTGAATTAAGACAGGCTGGTTCATCTCAGTTATTTAATAGTTAAGTACTCAGATCCTGCTGCAGTGACTGCTTAACTTAATAGTTCATTTACTTTGGAGGGTCTGGGATAATGCTGATAATATCTACTTACAGCTTCTATTCCCTACGTAGTTGGAATGAAATGCTTTGTGTAGGTGTGGGAAGAAGGGCTGGGTGAAATTTTATACCCAAACATATAAGGCAGTTATGGAAGTGGGAATCACAGAGTAGTTTTGCTGAGTCTGTGAAGTTTATCTTGTCTATAAGATACCCCTATTCTAGGAAAGGATGGAGAGGAGCTCTGCCAGGTCAGCATGCGGGGTGGTGACTCTGAGATCAGCAGACTGTCAAGTTGAAGACAAAGCAGGCAAAATAATTACATCTTGGCAAAAAAATGTAATTAGGAAAGAAAGGCCAGGCTTAGATGGCTGAGCACCCCTCCCCCTGCCATGCTTTTGGATGGTGCTCCTTGGAGATTTCCACAGAGCAGCCCCTACTTGAGTTATCTCTTTACAAGGAGACACTTGTGAGAAGACAAAAAGTGAACAGCTTGTTCTGACTTAAGCTCAGGGGAAGGCAAGCACAGCCTGCAGCTCATGGTGGTGGTGAAGGGCCAGTCAGTTCCTGGGATAACCCATCAAAACCAGTGATGTGCTCTGGGGTCCTTTTGGTGGCCAGCTACTTGTTTGCCACCTTTACCAAGCCCCATCATCGCTGCCAAGAAACAAACTTCAAAGTCTTTGGCAAAGGATTTTCATCTGTGACCAACAGCAACTGAGGCATTGCCACTGACAGATCCCGTGTTATTTTCTTGAAGTTGGGCATTGCCACTGACAGATCCCGTGTTATTTTCTTGATGAAGTTATGACCACTTTCTCTCTTGATTCAGATAACTTTCTGTCTTACTTTTCTACTCTTTTTACCAACCTTCCATCCAAGAGACTGGTCTGTTCTTTCAGCCTCTGTCTCTTTGCCAAGTCATTGCTGCATACAGGGGGAAGGGATTATGTTTGCTGTGTTCCATCACTATTTGTTGTTGGTTTGTTTCCAGTAGCTCTGACTGCATCCCTGTATCTAGATCTTTTTGGTTAGTGTTCATCACCTCATTGTCAGTTTTTCCCTGGTCCTGTCTTTCCTGTCCTAGTGTGTCATCCTGATACCTCTAGCCAAAAACTTTTTTGATTCACCTCTCTTGACTCTCTCTCTCTGTCTTTCTATCTATCTAAACTATCTTCTAAATGTCCACAGGAGTAGGGAAGATGCTGGAGATTTCAGACAAATAGTTGTGGTTTGCAGGCGCAGAAGGAGAGCTGTGTCTTACAGTGGACAGGAATATGGGATAAGACTCTTGATTCCTGTGCTGGCTGTTACTAAACCTCTGATTTGCAGTGGATGCATCATTGCTGATGGATGTCTCATCTGTAAAATGAGAAAAATTGTACAACACTTTTCCCACTAGCAGTGAGTCCTACAGTATTTGGGAGAAGCGTGTTTTATCTCATGGAATGCTGGCAGCACTGCTAATGGTCTTGTTGAGCTTAGAAAAGCATGGACTTTGAAAAACATAAAATATTGGCATAATGTAAAAGGCAGCTAGACTGCTGCAGCTGAGCCTAGATCCTAGCACTAGATTCCTAAATTAATGATACTGTACCTAGTGAAATAATCTCAGAGAGTTGCTGAGAATCTCTGAAGATGTGCTTGAATGTTGCAATTAAAGCTGTTTACCTTTCATTTATTTGTTTAAGTTGTGTGAAACATGAAAGAGCGTGTCTCTTACCTTTAGCTATGGGGTAATGTTTGAATGTTTAAAAATAAAGTAGCTTTAAAAAATCATGTTGAGGTAAACAAAAAAAAGTTCCAGTAATCTATTGCTGGTTTCTCTCTGTGTCAAATTTACTGTTGTTTTAAATTCAACTTGCCTCCCAAATTTTTGCATTTTTGGCTCTCTGTTAACAATGTTTCCTTCTTCAATTCATCTTACCATTGTGAAACAAGTTGGGAAGTCCATGCTTCAAAAGAGTATGCTGCACAATGTTTCCATCTTGTGCCAGTGCTCATAATTGAATATTCAAGGTAGTGTTAGCTTTTCCAGAGAAATGAGATTCATTTTGGTAACCTAACCCTTGCATGGGAATTTCCTTAAACCACTTTTTTGTGAACTTTGTCTGTGTTTGGTGAAGTTTGTGTACCTTCCCTCCAGTCAATTTGCTTCACAAAGAATGTGGAGGGAAATGGAATGAGGCTCTTCAGCCTATGGCCATAGCATTGGCTGAGTACCTTCCCATTTTCCCTTTATTTTCCATGGTTCCACTTTATTTTCCAAATTTATTTTCCATGTTTGTAATCAAGTAACAATACTGACTGGCTGAGACACTGTTAATTTAAATTTAAAGTACCCTTAAAGGGTAAATTAATTGAATAGTATTCTTAGGTCCTCTGATAAGCAATGGAGTGGCAGATTTCTGTAGAGTCTAAAAGTCTTTTACCTTTAATTTCTTCACTGTTGGAGACTTATAGTTATTTATCTTTCTGCTGTGAGGTGGTGTGGTTGGTGGTGATACACAAACATTGCATCGAAGGGTCAGGAGGCTGCCGTCCTCCAAACCCATAATTGAGAACTAAATTTTAGCTGGCAGGACTTCACCTCTGTCAGTGGAAAGATAGGGAAGTACCTACATTTCTTCTGGTTTACAGGATTGCTTAGCCTTGCAGGAGAAAGTTAATAATAAACTCCTTGATAGAGATTGTAGTATTCTATGTAACTTTTACCTTCCATATCTCCTGTATTGGAAAAAAAAAGACATTTTGAATTATATCTATCAACATTGTTGTGTAACCTTTAATATAGCAATGGAAACATACACCAGGAAATAAATAAAGGCTAAGTTTGATCGGCCTAAAATAAATGGATGGGAGTCCCTGGTATCAGTATTGTTTCTGCAAATTAAAAGCATCAGGCATCCAAAACCTTTCCTATGTCTAATCTGGATAGATTTGTACAGGTTATAGGTAGATGTGAGGCTCCACCTGAAATGAATAAACTTGCAGAAAGCTTTACACAGCCAAGGCCTGTGCAGATGCTGTGCAACCTCTTCCCCTCCTAGGCCAGTGCCTCTTGCATGGGCTGAGGAGCTGAACATCCATGGAGCTGTTTCAGAGTCACACAGATGCATTATGCAAATGTGATCAAGTTCCCTCTTGAAACCATCAGGATCCTTCCCATTGCCTTTGCAGGAAGCTGGGTTACCCTGCAGAGCAGAATAGCTTCTGTTGACAGTTCCACCCTTCCCTGTTTCTGAGGTTCATTAGTTTTCCCAGAGGAGTGGTGTACTTAAATGGAGATGGAAATTTGGAACTCTGCTGAATCCTGCAGGTGTCATTTCCCAATTTAGAGCTCCTGGGCTGGGCTCAGTCTCTAAATCATTGCACGTGGCTATAAATCTACTTCAACTGTCCATTCTATAGTAATCTCCACCAAAGCAGGCTGACCTTTGGGACCTTCACCTAAAACTACCTATTTAACAAGTTTTTTTTCAGAAGAACAGTATTTATCAGTAGTGAAGGACTGTGTATAGAACTGAATTTACAGGCTTTGGGTAGTGCCTAGTGTATTTTACTGCCTTTATGTTATAACTGGAAAATACAATTGTTGTGGATTGTGCCATTTTAACTACTAAGATTAGGAATAGGAATATTTTTAAACTCAGAGTGTAAAAATAAATGAGAAAATTTGGGCTTAACAGAAGTATTCTTTATGGAAACCACTCAATATCATATCAGAATCTGTCTTAAAGCAAGGTGTTCTAATACAGTTGCATTCTTTCAGGAAAAAGGGTGATGCAAAGGTGGAAGCTGGTTGTTGGCTCAAGATTAAATTGGATGAAAGTTTTGGGAACTTATATGATTACACCCCAGAATGGAATCAGAAGCTCAAATGTAGGCAACATGGGCTCTTTCTGCAAGGGAAGTTGCAGTACAATGCAGACAAGCAATAGCATGCTGAGGAGAAGCTTACAGAATTTTCTTGTATTTAAATATGTCATTAAGGGGATGCATTTAGGCCCTTGCTCCAGTGTGAATTCCTGTGAAGGGATTTGAAACTACTAATAGTGGGCTTGTGTTTCCAAGCTCTTTTCTGTAGATTAAGGCAAGGCTGCCAAAGAGCCAAGGCAACATGAGGTTTCTTGGAATACTGACATTTCCTCTTCACTGACTTTTGCAAGTCTTTCAGAATAGGTTTTTGTTTGTATAAATGGTTTGGTAGCAGGCACTTTTCCTCAAACTTTGCTTGTTGATTATCTCTAATTACCAGGGAAACCATCTAGGCTGCCATCATCCTAAGGTGTTCTAGATGAGCCCGCGATAACTTGTGTACAAAATAATATTTTCATCTTCTAATTCTGTTCCCTAAGACAAACTCCCAAATGCATGCACAGAACTTCATGAACTCTTGGAGACAAATATTTTTAAACTTTCTCTGCTGAAGGAGGAGTAGTTCCTAAATATTTTATTTGGCAAATTGCTATTCTTCTGACAGCAAGATTAGGTGTGAATTTTCTGCAAGTACCTCATTGCAATCAGTTTGAGAAGTTTGGGGTTTTTTTCTTTAATAGATATGAAATTGGACACAATGTATCTATCCATTTTGAATTGAAGTGTTTAGAAAATTCTGGAAGCAATGGTCACATTAAAAGGGAAAGTTGCTTTTGGCTGTGAGACATGTTAGGCTTGGCTTATACCTGGGATTTCTAGCAGCTGAGTATTTATTTTGAAGTATGGTGATGGCTTATATCAACATGACTCTTAGCTTGTAGTTGTGTGACAGCATGCAGTACCATTTACAAAGACTTGTGGTTTGATACATAAATAAGATGTTTTGAGTGTTCTCATGGTCATGTAGTTTCATCCATGCTAAGGAAGTTTCACTGTTTTCCATGAGTGGTTGAGCTAGATGTACACCACACCAGGATGTTAGCAAGGCTTTTGTTTCAGGCTGTTAGATTTTCAGAGTTTTTGTTTCGGGAGCAACTCTGTGACTCTGTTACATTCAAACCTCTGGTGACCCTCTCATGTGATAAGAGAAGTGATTGATGAAACTGCCAGAAAATTGTCTGTCAGGCCCTCAGGCTGACAACCTGTGCCCTGGGCACTGGAGCAGGGGTGCTTCTCTCAGGGTTGGTAGGAGCCATTTTCTTAAAAGCCCCATTTGCTGTCAGGATCAGGCCTGCTGGAACACTTAAAGAAGTGGCTGAAACCCCCTTCTTACTGTGTTAGTTATAGTTGAGAGGTCATGGAGGTAACAGAATGATGGCAGGTATCAAACATAATGCCTGCCTTTTAAAAAAGGGGAGAGGGGATTGGGAAGTGCTGGGGAATTGTACATCCATTAAGCTTCAGTTCCTGGAAAAATCTGAGAGAAATGAAAGCACAATGTGCAAGCAGCTGGGTCATAACAGAGATGAGGAACAGCCAAAGTAGCTTTGCTGAGAACAAATGGCATCCAAACAGTCACATTTCCTTCTGCATATGCAGTAAAAGAAATTATAATAACAGTAAAGTTTTGTGTCTTGTGGGTCAGCTTCTGACTCTGTCTCATACATAATCTTGGAAGTAAACAGTGTGTAGAGTATATTTTCCCAGTAGGGTCAAACAGGAGAGACAAAAATGATTGTCTAACCCAGCACACTTGTAAAGGAGTCACGACTGAAGAATGCACTGTGTGAGATTCTGTAGGTACGTTGTTCGTGTTTTTGGTTTTTGTTTGTTTTTTTTTTCCTGGAGCTGCTTCTACTCAGTGCTTAGCAGGAGATAAAGCTATCAAATGCACAGGTGACCAAAGCCCTGGAAGAACTGTAAGTCCATCAATACTGGTGGTGAGACAGCAAACCTCTCCTTGAACCTGAGCTGTTTCCTCTGGCCTCTATCTGTAAGGCTACACATAAAATACAAACTAGTTGTAGTCAGTGATGAATATCTGTTGATCTTGTCCCAGGAGTGGAGTGGAAATTTGAAGCTGAGGTTAGCCAGACCTGCTTTATGATAAAAACTAAGGTGACCTGAAGGTTACAGAGCTTTTCAGTCACCCCACATCTTCCCCATATCACCCCACCAGGCTGTAGTGTTTCTGCTGACCCAGCAGACATCCCATGCCATGAGAAAAGGCACATTAAAAAAGCCACCCCAGCAGACACAGAAATAAAATTCAAGCACAAATTTGGTCCTTAAATTTTTTTGGCTTTGTTTTTGTTTGGGTTTTTTGTTTTTCTTTTTTTGTTTGTTGGTTGTTCGTTTTTATTCTGTTTTCTTTTAGTCTGCAGCTGGGCTGGACAGCATGCCTCAGTTAAATTGATATAAGCATCATTGCTTGGGCTGTTGGAAGTAATTACCATTTCCAGTCAGAGACAGTCACCCTTTCTGACAGTTTGATGCTTAAAGCCATAAATTCAGTAGGGACAGGAGAAACCAGTCAAATGCCATGTATTTCTTCACACCTTGTATGACAGGCTAGAAACAGCTCTTTGACATGCTGACTTTGTCAATTTCCTTCAGCATTTGGGGAAAGCTTGGAACAGAAAATATAGATGGCTAAATTAATTTTGTTCTAATTGCTTCCCGCTAATTAGCATATTGGAAACAAGATGCTGAAAAAAAATGCAAAACAGCATGGATTTCTACAGCATTCTTAAAGGATGCTCTTGGGATTCAGAGGACCAGCTTACAGATCAGGAGGTGGTATAAAGCATAAAATGTTAATATGAATAGTTTTGTGATACTTTTGGCTTGGCTTCCAAGGAAACTCTGCCTCTTTCATGTGTCTTCCCTTCTTCTTCATTGTAACTTTCAAAGTGTTAGTAACTTCCATTATTTTGAACCAAATAGGACCCTTATACAGTAGCAATTTCAGATAAAATATCATGTATTTAGGCAGGTGGAGGACAAGACATGTCATGCATTAGTGTCCATTCAGACAGATGGTAAGACTGAAAGACTGACCACTTTCAATCCTCAGAGAAGAAAAAAAAATTATAAATATCCCAACTGCAAAATAAAAGCTTTAATCAACAATTAAAGTAAATCTCAGCAAACCAAACAGTAAGTCTGTGGGAAACTATCTTTATTTCCCCTGTTGATGGGGAGATGGTGTGGGATGAGGCTCTCCTTCCAGCATTTGCAGGGCTGGACCTGGAACAGCTCTGCAAGTACGACCAGGCTCCCAGCAGGCAGTTTCCTGGCTCCTGAGGATTTGCAGAAAACCAGTGTCTGAAATGTTTTTATGACCTGGCTCTGCTCCTTTTCAGCCATATAGAAGGAAAAAGAGCAGAAGTGACAGACTGTGCAAGGCTGATCTGTGCATTCAGTTGTTTTTAACTGGACTTCCGTGTGCTGCCTTCACTGCTGAGTGCTTAAGCAGTAGTTATATTTCTCAATAATTTAAATCATGCATTGGTTGTTTCTCTTGAATTTAGTGGTGAGAATTGTGTAGGTCAGGGGCAGCTCAGCCCCTGTGTTAAAAATTAAATGTAAACTTTACGTTTTGTCTCGTACGCTTCCCAGTAGAGCAACTCCATAACCTGTGAGTAGGCCTCAGTCTTGCTGTTAGCAGTGTCCCTAGAGACACTGTGTTAATGATATCTGTGTTTTAGTGATAAAGTTACCTTTGAAGAAAATGTTATGAAGATATTGAAGGGATATTTACATGGATCCCTTGTTTTCCCAGTGTTTGTAGTGCCTCTTTGGTTGTTTGGGATTTTTTTTTTCCATTCAGACTATAAAAATGTGAGGAAGCTGCTTCAGGTAATTTAAAGGGATTTCCCTGAGCTCTAAATGTAAAATGCTCTACTGTTGTGTTAAAATTGTTCCCATTTCTGCTTTGTATAAAAGGGGAAATTTTAGTGTGGTCTAGCCTAGGGATGTCCAGCAGTTGCTAACAAAGCTGAAAACTTCAGCTCTACTTTCCCTGTGGTCAAAGTCTGGCAGGTCACATCTTGCACCACACATCTGTTAGGTGTTCCCTGCTGAAGGTCTTTGTCCCAAGACCCATCAAACTTTCCTGTTTGAGCTGAAAGATTTGGTTTGCCAGGTTTTACCTCTGGAATAGGCCTTGCTAGATGGGGACAGGACACAGTGGGTGTGCAATGTCTTTTTTTCCTCCCTGTTGGCCAACCCAAGGACATTTTATAATTTATTTTGCCTTGGGCATCATAATCAAAAGCTCCTTTTTCTTCTCCTAGGGAAAGGCTGCAGTAATCTATGCAAAGGAGAAAAAGAGCCAGCAGTAGAATGCCTTGCCTTTCTTTCCTTCATGCAGTTTTAGGTGGTTGAATGTGTTGCTATTACTTAGAATGAAGTAAGCTTTCAACTTTGCCATCTGTAGTTGTTCAGACTACATTTGCTGCAGCTGAAAGTTTCTTTTCCTCTGATGGCTGCTTGTGGGCTTAAGACAACTTTTTAGCAGATAGCAATTCACACTGAAGACCAATGGCAATGTAAAGTCCAAAAAGCTGTGGACCATGACTTGTGGTGATAGAGGGAGAAAGTAGAGCACTGGTGAAATGTGAAGATGAAATTACCATAGGGTGGTGACTGAACCAGAGGTGAGTTTAAAATCTCTGTTTACATATAAAGAAGATGGTGACTGACATAGACAAGAAAGCAAATTTTATCCCTGTTTCCTCAAAATCTTGCTAAATTGCTTCCCTAGCTATTCAGATTAAAAATTTGGGGTGTGTGTCATCGGAACAAAACCAGATACTGGGAGGCTGAAATACACAATTTTCTTGTTCTCCTTTATGCGGTGTCTTCATGCACCCATTTGGTAATACAAACTGAGAGAATGAATATTGCAAAATTTAATCTCTGTTTCTGAAGTATGGAAAAACAAATCCCACTTTCTGGGGACAAGCAGAAGAGCTAGCAGTGTTTCTACTAATCTACAAAGAGATCTTTCCTTTGTATTAAAGTGGCAAAAATGAGTAATTCATACTGATGCTGTCTTAATGATGCTGCCTTGGCACTCAGACTGTTTCATACTTCCAGTCAGTGGCAGAGCTGGAAATAGTCCATCATTTCTGGACTCAGTTGCATATTGCTGCTATTAGTGGCTGCTAGCTCCTCTTATTAAGGTTTCTAAATGTTGTGTTAGTGGAGTCTCAATAAATCATCCCTGAGTTCCAGCCACGCTAGTTAAGCTGGAGTTTTCACATGTTTATTTTAAAATGTTTTCCTGAATGTCTCTTTCTTCACCTTGTATCACAAAGACTCACTTTTTTATTTCAGGAGGATTCAGACTACTCAGAGAGAGTGCAATGTGACTCTGCTAGTCAAACAAAAGGTCTTTAATAGAGAATAAATCTGTATTTCCCTCTATTGTCACCACGGCATTCAGATCTTTCATGTGTGGACAAAGTTTTTATCTCTTAAACTTTTTGCTTTGGAAAGTAATTTAGTTGCCAAATGCTGCTTCTTTCAGGATGCTGAATTTCCAATTGAATTTAGGTCTTGTTTTTCTCTGGATAAGGAACCAAGACATTTTCATAGTGCAGCTTTGAGCTTAAGCAGCGTTGATATAAGTAATAATTGAGCCTTCCTGTTTGAATGGTGATCATACAGGTTCAGCTCTATGTAAAATCCTTCTGAAGCAGAAACTTTGCTCCTGTAGCAGGAGTTTGTTTTCAAGCTGGAATGTAAATCCCACCTGGTAGAAAGGTGTGTTACTGGAGTGATAACTCATTGCCAACATTGAATTTCTTTGGATGGGGTTAGTGAGACTCCTGTCTCTAAGGCACAGATGTGCTTTGTGTTTGAGGGCTCATTATTTCTCTCTATCTTGCATTCTCCCTATCTTGCGTCCAGAATTAAGTAATGTAAAGCAGGAAACAAAGTAGCTGAAAAAACCTCATTGAAGAGCTGTGTTCTTTCACCTACCAAGGTAACAAGAACTGGTAAATTGCACCTTGCTAAATAGTACTGATTCTGACTTAATCTTATCCAAGGCATTTTGATGTGCAAAACAGAAACAGTTGAAGAATGCATGTTAGGCAAGCTGGAAAAAAGGCAACCTTCCCCTTTGACATAGATCTTATCATAAGATTAAAGTAGGACAGGTAATTTATTTCACTTTCTTCATTTCATGATTGACTTTTATGTCCTAATAATCTGTCATTTTGTAAGGGTGACGAATCCAGTAACTGGAACTTCTGAGCTTCCCACATGGGCAGACAGAGGTCCCATCCATCTGTGGTGCAGTGAGATAGACACTCCTGTGTGCACGGGTGCTTACACTTCCCTTTGAAATCCAGAAGAAACACCAGCTCTAGTCCTTGATTCAAGGTCAATGAAAGCCTGATTAGTGTTGTTATCCTTAAGTGCACCCATCTTTTCCATTAATTTTTAGCTTTGATGATAGCTTCAGCAAACTCTGCCTTTATAATGACTCTTTTGTTGTATAAGCAAATTAAGGATATTTCTGGCTCTCATGTGGAGAATTAGTGGCAGTCCTTAAGTTATGAAGTGTTCCACTATAATACACTGTTTTTGCACATCAAAATGTCCATGTATTTTACACTTGCTTTGTATGAAATTGTAGAATTGGATTTGTAATGCAGCACATCAGCTAAAGACCTTTCCTCGCCCTTTGTGTGTCATCAGTTATTATGGGTTTTTTTAGGAATTTCTTGCTGTTCTCTCAGAATGTTCTCCTGAACATTTCAAATGAGGACAGAACAATCTCCACCAGTCGGCTAAGCAGCGCTCTTTTTCCAAGGTCCTTTCTAATATCTTCCTGATAACACCATTTTCTCTGCTTTTGTGAGGAAAAGGTCACAGTGGTGGAAACTGTGTTTGTTCTCTTGTTTCTAAGCTATGCTATTCTTTCTTTCTTATTGTTGCTGCTGACAAGATGGTTGCCAAGCCTCTTTGTCATCACTCCTGCATCTTGACAGAGCACAGGAGCTGTCCCAGATAACAGGAGAATACGTCCTTCCAGCAAAACCTGAGTGACTTTATCCTGTCCCAGATTTAAACAGACCTGACACATTCTGTCCCTGTTTACAAACTGGATGCTTCAACAGGACTCTGTCACAGAAGTAGCTATGTTTCTCTTGCTAGAAAACAAATGCTTCATTTTGGAAAAAACAGAGCTTAATGCTGATGGCATAATCAGTAATGAATCTTGGTAAGGAGCCCATGCTGTTTATTGCTATCTCTCTTAAGCCTCTAATATTGCATTGTGCTGCATATTGAAAGACAACAAACTAAAGAGAAACTGTCTGCTGGGGCTGCTACACTGAATTCAGGCAATATAATTTCACATTAAATTACGTGTATAGTTGCTCTAATTGCATGAGGAGAAGGAAGAACAAAGAGTGAATATAACAAACTACTGGCATCATTATCTTTTGTCTACATCCCTCTGCTTCAGCCAGCTACATTAATGCAAATGGTAAGAGCCTCCTTTGATGCTCTTATCAGTGTGCCTGCAGTTCCTGTGCCCTGATGACTCCCAGCAGTCCATGGAGAGGCACACTCTGTGTTAGCTTATCGTTCGGTGAAGTCATGATATCCTTCACAGCTCCCTCCTTCATGCATATACATTAGTAAAGTATATCTATTTCACTTACATGTGGATTCTGGGATTTGCTGGTTTGGTGTTTATTTTTCACTTAATGCTCAGTGAAAAAGGCATTTCATAAACCTCCCTGTGTACCTCAATCAGGACGACAGATCTGAGATGCTGCTTCCATGCTAAACAGCCACACAGCATTACTGATGCTCTACCAGATGCTCCAGGTGATTTTGTGCTTTCTCAGTCTCTCAGAGATGCTGCCTCCTTATGTACAGTTTCCAATCTCAGAGTTATAAGGTGCTTTTAATGACACGCTTGATCTTAGAGATTCATTTCTCTGGGAAACTATGGCAAGATGTGGTGTTTATCATCAGTCATGAGGCTTACACTTATTTGCTTCTGCTACTACTAACAAGGGAGCAGCTGTCTCTGAGAGAAGACAGACTGGCTTAAAAAGTCTGAAGAAAATCTAGGTTGGCTTTTTACAGAGAAAATCTTTTTAAAATTGAAATATCTGAGACTACCTTTTTGAATCACAAAGCATAACTTTTTCTCAAAAACTTGTCAAGATTCAACATCCAGTTGACTCAGATTTCTAAAATTGTTTCAGAAGATTTTAGAGAGTATATCAAATAAGACTTTCACTGGCAAAATGATGAGATAAATATAAATTGAAGGAGAGGAGAGAGGAGAAAATAGTATTCAGTAATGCTTTTGCAGTGGTTTTTATCTTGCCATCTCTTCAAAGTAATGTAAAGATCCACAGCACTAGAGATGAGTGGAGAGAGCCGCCTTTAAAAGATGAAGACTCATCACATGCTAATTTATTGCCATCATTCATCAGAATTGCATGCTGTAGTCCTGATTTTTCAACAGCCTGTGCTATTGCAATAACCACATCCGTAGGGAGGAGGTTGGGTGAACCTAGATGCAGTTCCAGGCACTTGAGATGTTTAATGTTGCTTGGAATGATACCTTGCACGGAGCTCTCCCACATCCATGAAAGTGTTTTAACCATGGGGCTGTGATGTCATGTTTTCCTTCTGCTCCCATGGTGTTTGCTTTCTGACTGCATTCAGGGAGTGTTCATCTAGATCTGCCAGATAGTGCAGGAAGGTGGGTACCATAATTGTAAATGTTCTTTAACTGAGTAGGGCATCTTTCATTTTTCCTGGCTGAATAAACTGTTAATTAAAGCTGAGCAGGGACAGCATGACCTCCTTCTTGCTTGACACATATACCAGAGAAATCTTCAGAGTGAACTTCATGTTTAGTGCTCAGCCCTCATTCCAACACCTGTATCCTAGGGAGAAATGGGGGCTTAGAGACAGTCACGTACTGGGATGTAGGTGACTTTAGGTGACTCCCTGTTGTGGCATGTGAGTCTGGAGCACCACTTTTCTGAAATATCCAGTTCTCCCTCAGTGACCGTGTTGGGAACCCAAACATCTGGTTCTGTACTTTAAGTTGCCTGAGCTGGGCTAAGGGCTTATCAAATGTGCTGGTCCCCTCCAACATTAGAGAAGACAGATAAAGGAAACCCCTGCTAATGATTACCTACTTGACTTCACTACTTTATGGTGTCAGTGGGACTTGGAAATCATGTGAAATAACCTAATAATACTTAGCATTAGGTGGGGAGGATCAGAAGGGGCAGAGGCTGTCATGGCATTTCAGGAAATTTGGGCTTCCAGGTATGAGTTTGCAGGTAACTCTGAGCATTCCACAGCAGACTGGCAGCGTGCAGCCTGAATATCAGCTCTCTC
Source organism: Passer montanus (assembly GCF_014805655.1). Lineage (NCBI taxonomy): Eukaryota > Metazoa > Chordata > Aves > Passeriformes > Passeridae > Passer > Passer montanus. The sequence goes on along the minus strand of NW_024356504.1, from coordinate 18,313,265 downwards.
CCTCTGAATGTTTTAGCACCTTGGCTTGTTTGCATCCATGCCTGGGGGAAAGCCTGCTCCATCGCAGAGCTGAGTCCTCTCTAGCAGTGGTGTGGGTGGTGCGAGCTAGTGAGTAAGTGACACCACAGAAAGATGACACCTTCCTGTTACATGACATGGAAACTCTGGCTTTGTATTTCTGAACAGGCAGCAGCAAGGAACCTGCTGTTTGTCTCAAAATCACCTGTGGAAAAGGAAGTTACTTTTGTTATGATAAGTGTGCTTTAGAATCAATAATTGATTGTCTTCTACATTCAGATATTTTAAATGGACTCTCCTACTCCTGTCCTAAACTATCTTTATTCTGAGTTATCGAGTGTTGGTGGCTGCAATAGAGACATTTCCTTTGGCTTACCTCTCTCTGTTACCACTTGAGTTAGTGGACTGCTCTTAAAAACTGTGTTTTGCTGGGCAAAGAAATTTATTTTGTGCAGACCTTCGTTTTGTCTGACTAAATGAAAACCTACATACTATAAAAGCTACAGAGTGCCTTGGTAAAATGCTAGAATAAATTAAGACTAGCCAAATGCCTGTGCATTTTGATGTCTCCGAAAAGGTTTACTCTTTAGGGACAGTTGTGTGAATATGTGAATTACTATTTCTACTGGAAATAGCCCTCTGTAATTAACTAATTGGCAGAGTGTGTGTATCAGAATGGTATCCTTCAGCTTTCCAAGGGGGATATTAAGACAAGGTCTTGGATAACTATTAATTGTGGGTGGCTCAAATATAAATTTGGATAACTACAGCATAGTGCCTGATAATAAGGAATCTGAGATTTTAAAAAAGGGACAACAAGGAGCGTTTTTTCTGACCAACAGCCAGAAGATGGATCGTTCCGTGTCCGTGAAGTGTTTAATAAAGGGGTTGGAGTACTCCTGGAAATGGGACGGCAGACTTGGCTGTGGGGAGGCATCAGTGGAAAATGCAGTGGCCGTGTCCGTGAAGTGTTTAATAAAGGGGTTGGAGTACTCCTGGAAATGGGATGGCAGACTTGGCTGGGGGGAGGCATCAGTATTTTGCAGTGAAAAATGTTATGCTTGTATCTCAGTGGTGCTGGGGTGAAGCCTGGAAGAAGGATGGGTGACGTGGCATTGCCCAGTAGCTGGCTGAGTGAAGGTCATGATTTCCCTCTGAGCAGGGCCAAAGAGCAGCCTTTCTTTTCATGTGCTGGGAACTGTGCGTTGAGGGCCAATGCTGCGAGCTCCTCTTCCAGAGGATTCTGCAAGCCTGTTAGAGAACTGAAAGGCTGTTGTTCTTGGATAAGATTTCTTTTGTGACAAAGCAATTCCATGCAAGCTGAAGGTTGCTGTATCTGTCTAGTGGCAGATCCCAGTCTGCTCTCTGAAAGAAGCCACCAGCAAAGCTGCCTTGTTGGGCCCCAGGGGGAAACAAGCAGTAGACAGTGGTCTCTATCCTCAGCAGATGAGCAGGTGAGTGGTAGATCTGGAAAAGGCACTTGTAAGCCAGTAAGGAATTTGACTAGAATCAGACTGAGAGTCTTTTAAATACTTTGTGTATTCTGCTGTTGATTCACCTGAACAGGCTTTTCTTTTAGATAATGTACAAGATTCTTGAGCCTGTGGTGTTTAGCTTGGTTATCTGCCTGGTGGAGTTAGTCTTCCTGCATGTGGGTAATTTAGATGGCTCCTTGTGGGTGCTGAAGAACAGAAGTTATTCTGCAAAGCTGCCTCCCTAAAAGTAAGTTATATTTACTTGATGATTCAGAGCTTTACATGGCACTAAGAGCAAGTGACTTAGAATGGGTTTGGAAAAGAATTCCTTTTTGCTGGATTGGAATGTGTCTGGCTAACTTAGAATGTTCATCTTGACATTAAAGGAGGAGTCACTCTACAGAGAAGAGAACGGATGCTTCGAAATGCAAAGGCGTTTTGAGCTTTTTCTGTTCTTTAGTAGCTCTGAGATCTGTACATACAGGCAAATGGCAACACTTGGCAAGCCTAAATGCACGGATCAGTGTATGTTTTCTTTTTGCCTTCCCTTTATGTGTACTATGCATTGTTTATATATGGCAACCACGTCAGTGAGGAGAAAGCTCCATGAATTGTGCACAGGAGATGTGTTAATAAAAAGAGTCCAGACCATCCAGTTAGACATCATTAATTTGGCTCTTTAGCAGCCCTTCAGTGTTGTGCTAACCATGTGCTCAAAATCTACTGATATCTGCTCACTCTCCTTCCTTCCTTCCCCATTGCACTGCCATGATGTGATGCATCAATAAAAAGAAATCAGTGCAATTAATGCTGACACTCTTGCTTGAGACAGTGAAAGGCATATACTTTCTGCTGCTTGAGGTTTCTCTGTCATCTTATGCTCTGAAACAGAACTGGCACTAAATTGAGTGTTCATTTCATAATTGTTTGGTTTAGCCTTGTTTCCATAGGAAACGAGCACACAAGATGAAGCTCCTTCTGCATATATTTTCTTTCCTTCTTCTTTTCCACTCCCATTTTCAAGCCATTGGCCAATCACAGCCAAATTTTACAGGCTGGTGGAAGTCTCAGGGATAACTGTGTTACTACAGATGAGCTTCTTCCTGTGAGCACTGAAAAATCTGCCCAGGGCACAGCCTTGCAACATGGTCCCAGCCATGGGAAGAGCTTTGCTGGGACGTTGTGCTGTGAGATATCACTGAGCTGGAGTAGCAGATTCTCAGGAAACCACCTCCTTGATTCCAGGACTCAAGAATTACATCTTCCATATCAACTGGCAGCAATACCCGTGTCTGTAGCTTGACTTACATTAGGATTGTGTTTATGTGCAGTACTCTCTAGCATGAGGACCTCCTGCTGGAGACTAGACTGGAAGCCAGTTAACCCCAGGCTGGGATCTCAGAAGGGCCTCCTGGGTATGTGTGTGCTGTCTCTGTCTCATTCAAACAAACAAATAAATCCTCCTTCAGTTGTTCTTACTGTTTAAAGTCTCTAATTTTTGTTATGACATCTTTATTATTTGCAAAATAGAAATACTGCTGTACAGTTTTCCAAAGCAGAAGCAATCCTAGTTATACTCCTGGGCTTTACAGTCTCATCTCCTTGATGCATAGCCTCCAAGTGATATTTTTGTCCCATTTCTGCTCTTCCCCTGTCTTGATATTTTAAATAATTCCTGTGATCTTGAGGTTTTCAACCAGCTATTTTCTCCTGATTTTTCCTTTAGTATCTCTTTAATTATTTCAAGTACTTTGAGAGCTGTTTTCACTGTACTCTGCTTCAGGCCTAAAATGCTATGTAAAACTAAGACTTTGTGATGAAAAAGCTGGTTTCAGTGGCAGTGTCTGGAGGGATTTCCATTTTAACAGTGTTGATAGTGCACTGGGATGCTGGCATGAGCAGCTCTCAGCCAGTGTTTAGTGTCTACCAAATACAGTATAGTTGGGTCTTGAATTAAAAATGCTGTTCATATTTACTTAGACAGAAGTTTACTTCTTTAGCCTTCCTTCCTTGTGTTTGTTTCACACTCACCACTGTGACACCTGGAAATCATACAGACCTAAGCCTGTCCTAGTGCATCACAGCCTGAATCCTCCATTCTGCACCAGTAAGGAAAATGCAGCATCTTCTTTCAGCTCATGAAATCCCAGTTCTTTTTTTGATCTCTGCTTCATCTTGGCTCACAGTGCACATTGATCAAATACATTTTAGTTTCTTTTTTCCATTCTGACTTCAGTTTCCTTATGTTCTTTTCATGTGATCCATAGAACTGTCTCAGGATGTCCTGGCTGTGATGGAATTAAAGAGTTTCTATAAAAATGAAAGCCTCAATAATAGGAAGTTGAATTATGACAGATGGAATTGGGATATTGGGATGATCTTAAATTTGAGTCTTCCAAAAGCCTGGTCTGTATGAGGGTTACTCAGCAGGGAGATTCTTCTTAGCCAAAACATCCTTAGCTTTTACCTTCTTCATCAAGAGAAGGAAGTTGAAGGAAAGCACTCAGAATTTCAATCATGGTTGGTTAAGTACTTTTCTTATGGTGATTTATCTCCCTCCCTTCCCCCAGCTGATAATTGTATTGAACACAGGCAAAGTCTCTCAATCTTGCTTTACTTTAAATGAGGTGAGATACCATTCTGCTACTTGGCTCAAAGTAAATGAAATTCTCTGAACCTGACATTTTTAAAAGTTAGCCCCACGGAGCAGTGAATGGGAGCCAGATTCTGAATAACCAGAACAGCCTTTCCTCTTCCTGCTCGGACACCAGCACAGCCTTATCCACTGCTTCCCCTGTTTTGTAAGGCTGTGCTGATGGAGAATCAGTGTTTTGGACGAGTCATGTGGTCATGTTCTTCTCTTAGTCATAACAGGAGAACAGATGGGTTTCTTCCTTTGGGCCTCTCTGGCAAGCTCTCTCGCAAAGCTCAGTCTCTCTTTTCCTCTGTCCTCCAGTTATATTCTGGTGTGTGCTCCACTGTAGCTCAGCAGTGTGCTCCACTGTAGCTCAGAGATGTCCTGAAATCAGAGTGACAGAACTGGTGTTTCTGCCCAGGCACATGGAACTGGGCTTGCATGTGTTTAACAAGCTGTGGAAGTTGCTCAGCTTTGTACAAACACAAGCCATTTCTGTCCCAGAAAAGAAAAAAAAATTCTTGAGATGCTTTTTCTCTGTCTTCCATTGGCAAGAAGCTGTGACTTGGGGAGGTTCTGTGATTCCTGTGTTTTTGTGACAGAACAGCAGCAGAAGAAAGACAAGCTAAGTCTTCTGGCTTGCAGTTTCTCTCTTTGCTTAGTGGTGAGAGCTGCTATATGTTGTCAAATTGCATGTCCTCACTTGAAGTTTTATCTTGGTGGTGCCTAGAGAACAGCCTTACATAAGGACCTACGTGCAATTCTTTGTCACACCTTGCTGGCTGCCTATCCTCTTTTTCATAACTGCTGTCTGCTCTTAGTTCACATGAAGGCATTTATTTCTCTGGCTCTGCATCATTCTTCAGTTGTTCTGAGCATACAGCTCAGAACAATGTGCACAGTAAAATGTTGTGTAGTGTATTTAATCATGAGAAATTATCAAATGTAATGTACTTAAGCTGAAAGATCTGGACGTTTCTTCTCTACATTTTTTTAATGACTATGTCTCTTGAAGTTTTAATGGAGAATTGGTTCCATATAACAATTAAACTGAAGTTTCAGAGGCATAAGGTCATGGTTTACTTAAAATGTCAACATCTAAAATACACTGACATTCTGCTTTAGTTTTAGATGAGTATCACTCTGTGTTTCAGCTTTCAGGAATCTTTTATTTTCATTTCAGGGTCACTATGGCTGGCTTTCAGCCAGCTTTCACAATTTTGAAGGAATTAAGGAGAACATCCTGAAGATAATAGCATTTATGAGATAAATTAATAATGATGTGGTATAAAGCTTGTATTGAAGATAGTTTAAGAGTAGTGCATTATTTGCTAGCAGAAAACTCACTTCAGTGTAGTGTATTCTGAATGACTGCTAATAAAAGGAATCTGCACCCCACTATGACATGTTTAGGCTTTAGAGGCTCTAAGCTAAAGTCTTCAAATCTGGGCTTTCTGTTCATGTACAACTGGCATTTGCAGCTTTGCATCCTGATGTAAATTTAGACATTGTTCTGACTGCAGGATGTTGGTAGAGATCATAGTCCTCACCTTCAGAAACATGAGAGCTGTCCATGTAACCTTTCACCAGTGGGTGTGATGTGGGTGTGCTTAGTAAATGAGTGTAGAAAACGGGGGGAAATGGTTTTTATTCTGTAAAATGGGGATATTCTAGAAACCTGTATGACTTGGTATTGATAACATCAAACTGGACATGTGTGGGTACCAGTGCAGGGAAAGAGAACCCTGGGTTGCCCTGGGCATGGCACTGGAGGAGCCACAAGGACTCCATGAGACAGGAACTGTGCCCTCAGTTCCACCAGCTCCCCTCATTCCCTGCGTGTATCCAGCAGGGATCCAGCCCTGCTCAGGAGCCATCCCTTCCACAGTGAGGGGAATGTGCCTGTGGTTGAGAACTGTTTGCACATCTGCACAAAAGGACATGGGCTGCAAACTCCCAGCTGGGAAAGCCCTGCAAAGAGTAAGTCATCATCTGTCACAGTTGTGTTCAGACTTACAGCTTTTACTCCTCAACAACACTTTGTGTGAGTCCAAACTAATTTTTTGCTTTAAGCTGGGATGTGCACTGATGAATTAGAGAATCTTCATGTGAAATACTCAGTTTAGATTAAAGTGGGTCCTAAATGATAGTTAATTACCATTGTCCTCTCTAAGCCATCACAATAAGGGAATACCTGTGTGGTAAAAATGTGCTCTCTGTTTCCAGCTTGAATATCCTGTTTCTAAAATTCTGATGATTGGGATGCTTCAATGGAAAACATTCCCATCATGTTCTGCCTTTAGCTGCATGACTCAAAGCTCTGTGGCATCAGTGCTCTTTTCTGCATATGAATAATTGTCTCTCCATCTTGTTTTCATTGAGCTGGGCAAATGAGCTCTTTATGATCACTTCTCAAAATCAAATCATTCTTGTAATTTTTCCTTGAAACCTTCTCAGACTTTGTCTTTTTTTTTTTTTTTGAGCAGGCTGGGTTTTAAAGTATGAGGGGGCTTTTAGTAAAAGGCATGCCAGGACAGTCCTTGTACAGTGCCAAGGCAACCAGGGGCCAGTGGACCAGATACATGACCTAGACTTCCCCCAAATTGTATTTTATTGCATTGATGAACACAGGATTATTGTCAGGGTTGAGATCCTCAGCACAGACAGGGGAATACTAAATTCCCAGGAAAGTTTCTGTGAATTTTTGTAGTGGTTTTTGGTTTGGTTTTGGGGTTTTTTACTTGTTTGTTTTGGTGGGGGGTTTGTTTGTTTGTATTTTTTTGTTTGTTTGTTTGGTTTGGGTTTAATGTTTGGTTTCTAAGCAGCATTATCTCCACACTCTTTTCATGCAAAGTTCATGCAAAGATCACAACCTTGCTTGGGACAGGGAAGGTTTAGCATGGCACTGATCTTAGGGATCTTGTGGAACTATTTTATATTAAGTTTGTGTGTAATTCTGAGCACTATTTGAGAAGTAGAAAAAAAAATGTTCATAAAAAAATACTTTTCCATAGCTCTGTAGGTTTACTGAGGAATGAAAACCACTTAAATGTTAGTTTCTTGCATCTTGTCACAAATACACAGCTTGAGAAACCTCCTGTTAGGGTTTGGGGTTTTTTTTTAATTTTTCCCTGCCTCCCTTCCCCTCTCTCTGCTGGCAGGTGGTCATTTGCCCTATGGTCTTTATCAAGTATGGAAATGTGTGGGTGATTTCATTCCCAAATGGATTCAGAAGAGAGCTTCCACCCACTCAGAAATGACAGTCACATGGTTTTATTAGCCTTCAATTTTCACAAACCTGCAGCTCCTAGTGGCTTAGAGAATTGCTCTTTGAAACAGAAAGGCATTAGGATGCTTGGCTAACTAAGTGATTCGAGCAATTGAAGGTGTTTTTGTGCTTCTCCTTCCCCTCGCTGCTCTCTCCCTAAATAAAGGAGCAACTTATTCCACTACTGTATTCTAGGCTTTTAAAAATCTCTGTGGGGTAATAAGAGCCATTGCTGCCTTTTATGTGTGAAAATAACACAGCGAACAATTGATTCTAAATTAAAGTTTGGAAAAATGAGTCAAATCCCTGTAGAAAAATAACATGCGCCTGAAAATGCTTCTTTTGTAACAAGGTGATGTCAGATTTCAGAGTTCTGAGTCAACGAAATTGTCATTGAGTCAACAAAATGTGCCAGACAAATGTGTAGTTTTATGGCTTTTTTGCCCTGATGTGATTTGAGATGCATTTTTAAAATATCACCTTCTTTCCTTCTGCCTTTCATTCCAAGTGATCTGCCAGGCCTGCTAATTGAAATTAGTTTCCTAAAGTGCTGATATAATTTGTAAAGATGGTTATATTAAGAAAGAGGAGATTCTTTGGCAACTCTTGCAACTCTGCTTCTTACTTTGACAGCTAGGAGAAAGGTGTTTTGTGTCAAGACTAGGTTAGTGGGATGTTGAACAGATGGTAAATGGCAGTGCATTTTTAGCAGTTCTGCAAATGAAGATCTAATACTGGTTTTACGGGTGAGGAGAGACAGAGCCATGAACAAATGAAGCCCTGCAGCAACTCAAGGTTACATTGAGATTCCAGATCTGCCTTGTGCTTGCTGACTGTTTTGCTGACTGTATGTTTCAATACTTCGTCCCAAAGAAAATCTTTCTCTGAATAAGGGAATCTTTTCCCTTCTGTCCATAGCAGCTTACTGTCTCCAGTTAAAAGAGATGCTTAGACATAAATTAATTATAATGGATAGTTTACTGTGGTGGCAAAACACTGAGGAAGGCTCCTGGGCAGTCATGGAGATAAATGCACCCCCAGACCATGGGAAACCACAGTCTTAGCACAGAGGCTAAAACTTTTTCAGTCCTATGGAATTTCACTGGATCTCTGTTTCTCATTTCTGTATTCAGAAATTGCCACAATGAAAAATATGTTCCACAGGGAAGAAGAAAAATTAACTTTTTGGCAGTGAAACAGCATGCCTTTTGCTGCAGAATCTCACTGCTCTGAATTTAGAGATAGAAATAATTGTCTTTATAATTGGCAAATAAAAATCTGAACCCTTTCTTGCAGTATTTTTTAGGTATAGAAATACTCCTTTTATGGTCATGCCTGTATTTATCTTCCAACAAGACACAGAAACCTTTCCAGATGTGAGCCCAGCCCTCTCAGTTTTGATGAGAGTTGGTCAGCTCCACCATCTGTGGAGTGCCCCACTTGCCACCATTCTCTTGTAAGGCAGGGAGAGAGGTCATACAAACCACAGGGGAGATGTGACTGCTCCCTTGGAGCCAAGGTTGATACATGAGGATGTGAGGAGGCCAGGCAGCACCTACAGGTCAGCCAGTAGGAATGGAGAATTCAACTCAAATCCCTCCCAGGAGGGAGCTAGTCCTTGCTGGTCACTGCACTGTCCCTGGGCTACATTGCATGTCTGCTTAGAGCTCTTGGGACTGGCAAAGAGGGAAAGGGCAAGTAGGTACAGCTCTGCTGTCATCTGCTCCCTCAGATCCCCCTGAGGCCCCAGCATATGCAGTCTGCCATTCCTGCCTCCAGCCAGCACCTTGGGAGGTGTCACGATGCTTTCCTACCTGCTGCTGGCCCATGGGTTCACCTCTTCCAGGGCAGATAGAATGTGGTGCTTGCCTCTCCTTTGCATTACTTGGGTCTTCCAGCTGGTAGGAGAAGTTACAAAATCCACATGGTTAAATTGCACTCTTAATGAGCAGAGCCAGCCCTGTTTGAGTGAAGAGCTCTTTCCTCACCAGGGACACCCAGCAAGGCAGAGACTGGATGGCCAAAGGAAATCACCAAGTCAGCCTTGTGAGGCATTGAAGACAAGCAATGCCTTTCCTTTTGTAAAGCTTTTGTAAAGCAGTTTCTTCCAGGCTGGCTGTGTTCCCCTCAGAGCATGGCAAAGGATGCACAATGGTGTGTCTTGTTTCATACCTCAGTATTTTATGATATTATACAAATCGATGCCTGTCCTTTCACCCTGACTGCACACAAAATAAAATGAGTCATGGCAGTGTGCAGGTAGTTGCTGGTGCATTTCTTTCCCATCTATTATGCTGTTTCCTTAGACAAAAAAGTGACACTGAAAAAGGGACTGGTGACTTGAAGTACATAGCAGCTGTATAGGATTAAACCTTAGCATGAGGCTTACAGAGGTCACTACAATGCCCTTGTGCCAATTTAATAAAGTATTTGCTTTTCCAAAGTTCAGGCAGCTGAAATGAAAGCAAATTGTATGAAAGGAATAGGCTGTGTCCTGTGTGATGAAGAATAAAACTCCTCTTTCACCTCAGTTTTCTTTGAGTGAAGTGTATCATTGCTTGCAGTTGCTAACCAGCAGTGTTCTTCCAAATTACAATGGGAAGGGCAGCAATAAAGTTAAAATTATTAGCCATGTTTGTGCAATGTGTCACTGATGTTTCGTGACTGTATTCTGTGTGCATTTCTCTCAGGTGATGGTAGGGCTTCAATTATACAAATAACTGATATCCTAAAGCTATAAAACATGTGTTGCTGGTAATTGTGCTTATCAGCACAGGACAGTTATGCCTTGATTTATTACTTTAGCTCAAGTTGTTTGGCAGCAATGCTGAAAGATACTGTATGCACTTGCCAAGGTCTCCTAAATCATGAGTATCAAAAAAAATCTTTTCAGTTATTGAGAGAAATAATTGGAAAATTAAAAGGTCAAAATTATGGTATGAAAAACCATGAACTGATTTTTTATCTGTTTCTTGTGACAGGTCATCCTGATATTTGCTTGTAAGCCATAAAACAGGACTGACCCTTTTTAGGGAATAATTCACTGTAGTGATTTTGGGAGAAGTTGGTGTATCTCAGGCTTTTCATATGTTAAAGCTTTAAAGAAATCCAGTGGTAGTTATGGTACTGGGGACATATGCTTCACTGTAATTCTGAATACAGAAAAGGGAGAATGATGGGTAGGAAGAAAAACACTCTCTGTTATTAAGGAAGATGGAACAATGTCTGTTTCTATACGTTTTGTCATAACATGCATAGATTAGTTAAAATCTTCTCTAAATTTTCTGCATCACAGCCTTGAAAGGAATACCTTGTAAGGAAAGATTCCTCTAAAGGAAAGTTAGCTCCTATTGTTTCTTTTCAAAGGCTTAGGAATACAGTTCCTGCACAAATTCCTGGATGGTGCTGCATTGGTTGTGATGGAAGGTTGTGAAATGGAATTTCTGGTGAACAGTGGAGGAGTTATTCCCACAGGAGAGTGGAGAAGCACTGCAGACTTCCCTGTGATGTTCAGCAGCATGTTCTGCTGGAAGTTTTACTTCTCACGAGAAAAAGTTGCAAGATCAAACCTGTAACTGCTATGGCAGACAGGGAGTGTACCTGAGTGTTCATCTTAAAAAATATGTTGAAGTCGTGTTGAGTAGATTTGCTTGAAAGTGGCTTAAGATTTAGTTACTATCATATAGGCCATCAATAGTGTTAAAATGACAAGAACTCTGGAGACAATGTTGAGGATAATATATCCATTTTGGTGGTGTTACTAAACTATTGTGAATCTTTGGGAGTGTGCATGCATGCAGCTGCACAGTGCTACAGTTAGAATATGTGACACAGGGAACTGTCAAACACAGTCTGCAATGATCTCTCCATGTTTTGGATGTTATTTGTCCATTGGATTTCCCATCTCCATCAGGTTTAGAGTCATTGAAAATTGTTTCTAGAGAGGTAAACTAAAACATATAACTTCTCATATTTTTCAATTAATGAACTGTTTTCTATGCATGATCAGTCTTAGCTGGTAACTTCTTTTAGGCACCAAATCACCTGTTAGGATGGAAGGGATTGAAGCAATGTCAGAAGAAGGGAGTAAGTTTTTATTGAAGATGCTCTTTTAGCTGGAGAAGCAGAGAGCTAAATCATCTGACAGTACTTCAATGAAGCTTGAGGTATTTGGTTTCCTATTAATTTCTACTATGTTTAGCTGAAAGCTGAAGGTGCTGATGAATCTGAAAGGACTGAGTAAGTCCTGGAAACTTTCTTGTTCAGTTAGTCACTGTGTGTGTACACATGCCAGTGTGTAAAGTTGTATTGGGCTATTTTTAACAAAATGAGTCAGGGAACCTGTTATCAGAGGAATGAGTACATTCAATGATTAAGCTTTGGTAGGTGAAAATACAAAGGAATATACTATTCCATGAGACTGTTTGTACTTAGTGGGTTTTGTGCTGCTATGATAGAGATCAGTGTCTCGTATCTGGTTGATACAGATAGAAATACATATCTAAGTCTTATTCCATATAAATATGTAAGATTCAGAAGGTGGAGAAGTTCAGCTTTCTCCCCTGGCATTTCTTTTGATGTAAAATTCACATGAAATAGAGAAAGCTGCCAGTAAGGTACTGATACAAAGCCATATAATGGACTCCTCTGTCTCACTTGGCAGTTTAATCAGTGCAGCAAGTCTTTTTTAGTCCCTATTTTTTGTTGGATTTTTTTGTTTGTTTGTTTTTGGTTTGGTTTTTAGGAATTGTTTTGCCAGTGTTTCACTGGGTCTGTATCTGTCATTTTCTACCTGGGGAAGTGTCTCAAAAGCTATTCCTAACATCGTGTTTACAAAGGCTCCCTTGGAGGCACAAGAATGTTGGCAGCAGGAAAACAAGCCAGAAACATGTCTGTTTCTGGAAACACACAAAACCTGAGCATCTGCCAGTGCACAAGCCCACTGGATATATTGCTTAAGAAGGGAGGATCTTGAACAGGAACAAGCATCCAAGGAATGGACTGGCACATTGTTCCAAGGGAAGACATAACGTCTCTTGGGTATAAATACAGTAGATTTATGTTCTTAACTGCAATACTGGACTTGGTGATTAAACTCTTTCCTCTTTTGCAAAGCTATCCTTTGAAGACTTTGGATGGAACAAAACTGTGTCCCTATAAACTTGTTTTCTTGCTGCCATTTTTTAAGTTAGGAGCCTCTCTTGTTTTTACCACCAAAGAAGTTAAGTGTTTGTTGGTTTTGAGGATTTTTTTGTTGTTTTGTTTGTTTGTTTGTTGGTTTGGGTTTTTTTTCTTGTTTACTTCCTTGTGTATTGTCTGTGGCTGTAGTTTTGGGAGTGAGGCTGAGCTAACTGAGCCTGTGTGGGTGAGGTGGAGCATCGAAGGATCCAATACAGAGCTGTCATTCATATAAATAGTCCTGACTGCCCAAGCTTGATGGCTTTATAGCTTGATAGCTGTAAAAGCTATGGCTTGATTGCTTAGGGGTGTGTCTGTCAGACCAGTGCGGGTTCCCTGAGCTTTTATCAGATTGATTTTCTGTCTTGGTGCCAAAACTCCTTTCTGGAAGAAGCATTCCTAGATTTTACCAGGAAAGAGTGTGAAGTTGTCGTTAACATTTTTATCAAAGCAGAGAGCATGAAATGCTGATGGAGGTGGAACACAGCAGGACTGAACATGGTTCTACAGCACTGGAGAAATCTGGTGGTAGTTCTGCCACAGACTCCTTCTGTCATTTTGGACAATTTGCATGAAAATCTTTACCTTATCTGCTTATTTAGACAGTGAATCCCACAGGCCATGAATATCTCATTGTAATGATTTATTAGACAGGAAAAGTTCTTGATGTTGTATCTATGGAAAAATCTTTCAGAAACACTCATTTTTGACCCCATTCTGCTCCCACCAGAAGTCAATAAGGGCATTGCCTCTTACCTATAGAAGAATTAGGCTCAAGGGGAGTGAATTTTAAAACAAGATCAAAAGAGTCCTGATGGTTCACCTTGTGCCTGGAAGACAGCTCTGTGGTGACATATTGATGTGCTGGTATCCTTTTTATTCCCTCTTAATTTATCTGTTTTTACCCACCCATCTAACTACGACTCAGACAAATATTCACTAGGTTGCAAAAAATGTGGTTTTAAAGGAGTAATACTGATTAGACAGTTCCCCAAATAGTACTTGCATTAGGAATACAGTTCTATAAAAGCTAACTCTCCTGTCATTTTAAAATGTTTTTCTACCAGTGACAAACAACAGACTGTTTAAATTATCCCTAAATGCTTAAATTTATTCATTATACTTAAATTTATTAGTTGCAATACTTAGTTATAACTTTTATTGATCTTTTGTGTTGCAAATTTATTCTCTTATTTACAGCAGGTGGGAGTACAAGTGCAGTGCCTTGTGTGTGGTGGGTGTGCTACAGGAGCAAACAGAAAATCCTTGGTATTCATTAATGCGTGTGTGTTTAAACATGGCAGAGATTAACAGGAAAAAGTATGTGTTTCTTTGGAAACTGCAATTTCTTCACACTATTTAAAACAAAAATGAGGTGGAACAGGATACTTTTTTAGGGTGTGTGTGATAATCTAGTTTCTGATAGAGTTTTGACAGCATTGCACAATTATCAGTTACAGCTATGCAAAGCTTTTTCCAGTTGGCAGCTGTGGTTGTAATTTATAACAATGACGACTCCTTGATGTTTGTGACTTGCACTGGACCAGCCCCTCTGTGAAGTTTAACTCTATTTATGCAGCATGAGGCAGGAGCAAGGAGGCCCATCTCCAGGTGTCTGCTCCTTGACCTGGAACAACGAGCAGCTTCAGTTTCCACACCCACCCAGGTCTTGGCTAGCCATGCTAATAAGAATGCCAGTTATTTTTATGGACAAATTGCCAGGGAGAAATCTGTCCCCAGGCCAGTGTCAGAGATCATCTGTCTGAGCTGCTCTGCAGCCGTCTGCACAGAGGAATTGTACTGGGCAGTTCTGCTGCACAAGGCAGCCCTAAAGCACTTGCTGGGCTTCCATATCCTTTTCCTATGTTGTGGGATCATTTTCTTTCAGAGGAAAATGTAGGATAAACACACTTGAAGGAAAGTGCAAGACATTGTTTATTTTAAGAGTGTTGCCAGCAGTATTACAAGCCTATCCATTTCTCTTGACAAAATGCAGTCTCTCATGAGCTTAGTGGATTTAAAGAACATATTGTGCTACACAAGGTATTAAAGGTTTCCATGGAAATATCAAAATGAGAAATACATTTGCTACTTTTTAAAAAGTTTTCTTGATGACCTTTGCCTATGAAACTTTTTGATTGGAAACGTGGGGAGAAAAAGTTAAAAAGTAGGATTGTTGGAGCCTCTGTAGCTCTCTGGGTTGTTAATTTGCAAGGGTGCACTGCAAATAACTGTTTGCTATATCCGACCAGACTCTCATTTAATAGAACTCTGCTTTATGCCTGTTCAGCCAAACTCCTCCTTCGTATGTTTTTCGTTAATCTGTGCTAAAAGCATCATTTTCTGTGGATTGCACTGGGGCTGACAGCCAGTGTCCCTCTGTGCTATTTCATCTCCTACTTGAATGGGATCCTGATCCACAGAACAGTGCTTGTTATGTGGTATAAGGGTCCTCAGCTCCTTGACTCAGCCACTGTTACATGAACTGGTCTCCCAGTGTTAAGCTCACAGAGTTTGGGATGGACTCAGAAGTGCTGATTCACATCTTGCCACAACACAAAAGGTACCCAGCTAGTTTGGTAGGCTTCACTTTGAGTAAAGCTTTTAGATTGCCCTGATGAGCAGTGCACCACACAGTGAGGCTGGACTAGGAAGAATTCAGCCCTTGCTTCCCCACTTTCCTTTGCCTTTACTTTCCTGTAGCTGGTAAACAAATCTCTGTAACTTAATTTCTGTGCAGTGTTAGGATGGTGACTGCAGGTAGGAAACAGAGCCAGCTCCTAGGACCAGCATCCAAGATGAGCGAGCTGTCTTCCATAAGAGTCTTCAAATGATAGTGATTTGAAATGAAAACAAATTTAGTAAGTTTAAACTTGTGTTAGTACTGAAGCACCCTGGCATTACTTTGGTCCCTCTTGCCCACTAACCTCTCTTCTGTTAGTCATGTAACCATAGATATTAAACTATCATTTACTTCAGTTAGACATGGTTATTATTTTACAATCCTGGAGTGTACAGTAAGATCCTGACCTCTGCAAAACACTGATTCACATTTCACTTGTGGTTAGTGTTAAGGATCCTCAAAAATTAGGCCACAAAACATCTGCTAAATGTCTTATTTAGATATGGTCTTGCATATTATAAGACTTGTCTCTTACTCAGTCTATCTTGTGTGATGATGCTTTATCATCTAGATTTTGCAGAAGTGTTTCTAATCAGAAGTTTGCGTGGGCTGTGTGGTGGGCAGGTCTCTGCTGACGGCAGCAGGGAGGGCGGGCGAGCGGGTCGCGGATTGCACCAGCAGGCGATAACACACCCGCTGTAAAACTGACCTGCTCTTTACATCAGCACTGCCACAACCCCACCTCATGAAGATAGTGTGGGAACAAACAGTCCACTGCCCTGGAGAGCGCTGGAGGGATGGGGAGTGATTACTGATGGCTTTAATCTGTGGGGAAGCCAAAATGAACACGGTGACAAAGCAGTTAATTTTGCCTGGGAAGCGACCAAAACGATGAACCCAGCAGGAGCTGCTGGCCTTGCTGCACAGATGTTTCATACACCATGTGATAAAGAGGCTGCTGGACTGCTCAAGGCAGGGGTGATACTTTGTCAGATGAAATGAATTGTCTGCTTCAAACTGGTGAGCTATCGGAAGGTTCTTTAGCACAGACTCTTTTCTGAGACATGTTTAACTTCACAAGACAGAGCTAGCAGGAAATACATTAATGGGCAGGAAAAAATGCTGCTCAGGCCAACTCTTTACTATTTTTACCCAGTGATGAGTTCCAGAAAATGCTTAGGAAAAATGAACTTTGTCAAACTTAAGGAGCCCAGAGTAGAGTGGTTTGCCTCAAAGAATGATATGAGCTTGAAACAGCACTCTTCAAGGCTGCACTTAAAGCAATACTCTCTGGTAACTGTGATGATTGTGATTTTAAAGTATGGAAGTGGAGGGCAAAGGTTAAGGGTGGATTCAAGCTCCATCATTATTATTCTATCCTTTCCAAGGGAATGATAATGGATTAGAATCTACTCCCAGAATTTTGCATTACCCACTGTCCAAAACATCATCTCTTTGTAAATATATCTATATTGTGTTTTTCAGCTTCTGTGGGCTTCTGGGTTTTTAGCAGCTTTCCAGTCAGCTGTGCTTCTCATGGAAAGATCTTATGTACTGATGGCATAAGGAAGTGAAAAAGTAAGAAGAAAAGGTTATGAAGAAAAGGCAGACAAATAAAAAAGGATATTTGAAGATGGGGCAAGCAGAAACTAAAAATAGTCCAGACAAATGGGGACACTAGGGAAAAAGATGAGGAGGGGAGAGAGTTATCTGAGCACCCAATAAAAAGAAGTATATTACTACTGGGTATAACTACCATAAACTTTGTAATGTAATGTTCTGTATTCAAATTCACAAAATGGAGTAATGCCTTTTAAGCTTCTTATAGTGTTCATTCAAAGAAGTATTTCCTAAATAAATAACAGTATAATTGACATATCTTCTTTAAAACCTCAAATTAGCAAGCAGAAATTTAACACTGCCATTCCCATTTTACTGAAAGGTCTACTCTGCATGAAAATAAGCAGAACAGTTGAGATTTCACAGGTCTTCAGGAAAGACTGCCATGTATTTCAGCACAGATTAATCTTCATTTTGATCTCTAATATCTTGAAGCAATTTTTTACCTCTGCAGTAACAATACTAATCCTATTGTGGTGGCCTACAGAGTTGGTTGGAACTTTTAAATGTATAAAACCTTTAGAAGAATGAATATTTTTTTGGTATATGTTGCCTGCTATATCAAGTTGCACTATTTGTATAGGGACAACTACTTACAGTGATGTTCTGGGAGTGAATTTCTTAGATGCTAAAACAACCTGGAAGTCACAAATTCTAAAAACTCTGAAGTTTTAAAAAATATATATTGTTCAGAAAAATTTATTGGAGCCTCACTCCAATTTGCACCTTGGTCAGTTTTATATATTTTAAAGTAGATTGACTTAATGTATTCAGATATTAGGAATCTTGTAGCTGCTTGTCACTTTAAATGAACATGGAAACTTAACCACCTTGGAAAAGTCCCACAGCTGAGAATTCTTATAGTTTTTCATGGGTCTGTGGTTTTAAAAGGAAATTTTAAAATGCTATCATTTTTTGACTGGTCCATGCTGCTAAGGTCAGACATCATCAATCAACCTTTGGACATCTGAAAAACCCCTCTATCTCCCTCAGTGTCTCTCTCTAGTTGTGTTTATAATATTTGGAGATGAAAGGTGCGGTCTTCATATTGTTTAGAAATTTCTATTTGATATCTTTGAGAAATTGACTTTGAGTTTGACTTTGAGCAAGTTGCTGCTCTAGTGATCTAATTAGCTACATCTATGCCAGATTAGGCAAAGCCCAGTGATGTTATGTTGCATTTGTTTATCCTTTTGACTAGGGAGTTGAAATTGATAGTCAGGGAAAATGTGTAATTGAAGTTTTAATAAATGCCTATTTGTTTGAATAAAGGACACCTAAGAAAAAGTTAGGGTTAGAAATAATTTATTGTATTCGAAAAGATGCCAGAGTATTTAAGTAGACTCTGAGATCCATTTCTAATCCAAATTAAACCCTTAATACCAATCTTGTTAATTTCAAACCTTTCAGCTGATCAAGACAGCAAAGATTCATAGACAGTCCATGACTCTAAAATAACTCCGTGATGGTAACAATTCTGGACAGGTAAACTTACTGAGCATATGGAAGCCTTGTTAAGGGCTCACTGGCATAGAAACTATCACTATTGTGCTTCAAGGATAATTTCCAAACACCATGCTGTTGTCACTTGAGTGCCTCAAGGCCCTAACTGAAATCTAGGCTCTGAACCTTCACTGTCAGCAAAAAATGAAATTTAAATTTAGAGAGAAGAAGGTGTGTATGTTCTGTCATTTTTATGCTTGAAATAGAGGAGAGTATGATCAGCAGAGTGATTTGCCTGGAGTTGTAGGCAGAGCTGATATTCAGTGGTACATGTTCAGTGACCAGTCCAGTGCCTTATTTGTAGTGGGGCTCTTTAATCCACTGGTACTTGTGAGGTCCAGAGCCAGATCAGTCCTGGTACACCTCTGAAGATCTTTTTCACAGTCTACTCCTCCTTTGTAGAGCTGCTTCTTGTGGACACAGGAGAAGGTTTTGATTGTATTTCTCTCCAGAAGGCAGATCACAGCCACAGGTATAACAAAAACCTTGGTGACAGTGAAATGCATTCAGATGTGCCAGTTCTAGATGCCTGTCTAATGTATTTAGTTGTAACCTTTTTGGGTTTTTTTTTCCTTGTTCTGCTGAAGATGCAACTTTCAAGTTCTGGTAACTACTAGTTCTGGTGCAGCATACTTGAAACCTGCTGATTTCAGGCTCTCCAAATTCTGTATTGACTCAGAATGAGGATTCAGCATCTGCCTGCCTCAGGGGACAAGATTTTTGTGAGACTGCTCTTATTTTTTAACCACATTAACAATAAATTTAATTAAGTATCTAGGCCAGAAAGGCTGTGGTTGTGTACATGCAGCATGCATACATGTTGTCAGCTTTGCATAGACAGGGACAGGTCTGACTGTGCTCCCTAATGCATAGTTATCAGCTTTTAGCTGTAGCCTCACGTTGTTCTGAGTGGCAGACTGAATGAGCCTCAGCACTCTGCATGGGCTTTGTGAGTGCCATTTTGCTGGCTCTTTTGGGTGAAATCCTTGCCCTTTGACACTCCTCCAGTCTTAAACTGCTAGCAGGGACTGTAAATGCTCTAATTCCATGTGCAGCTGCAGCAGGATCCCTCCAGCATAAAAGCTTCAGAGGGCAGTGATTTTCTAGGCAGGGCTGATGTGGTCAGACACATCTGCAATCCCTAATGCAGCACAGCCTCTGAGCAGTGCTGTGGCCCGTGGGACATCCTCTCATGATTACCATAATTCAGAAAGGCCCAAAGGTCAGAGCAGCCAGAAGAACACAAGCAGGAGTGCCAATAGGTGACACAAAGTCTCTCTAGTTTGTCCTATCCTTAGGCTCAGAATTCTGAACTGCTCCTCTCTATGGATGTAGGATGAAATCTTGCCCTTATTTCACTCCCAGAATAATGCATAATGCTTCAAAATTACATCAATTTCTTTCTAAAGCTGTTCAAAAACCTTATCAGTGGTAACGGCTAGAGAGAATATCATTAAAAATTCATCCTGTGCACAGCAAAGCTGGGGTTCATCTTGTGTTAGCAGCTTAAAAGTAACTTGTATGACTTATTACTATTTCATTAACTTAGTGTTTAAGTACATGTGAGAATTTATAATACATTTCTCTGGCACAGGAGGGGTTTTCCCCCCTTAAGAGCTGGAATATTATTCATGTGATAAGCTGCAACAGATCTGTAATGAGAAAGATGAATACAGAACAGTTCATTAGTTTTCTTTAAGAGTATGATACTGTAGATCTATGTTAATTTAGACTGGAACATGAGTTTTCAGGTCTGTGCAGAGGAGAATGTAACCAGTTTTGTACCTTTGTGTAGGGCATTCCTTTCAAAGGCAGCACAGTGCAGGATCCAGCTATTCTGTAGCCATAGCTGTATTTTTTTTTGCTTCTTCTCAGGTGTTAGTGGCATCCCCTGGAAAAGCTTCTCTATTAAGTGCATGTGTTGCTTCTTGGAAAGACCATTCCAGCTTTCGAGTAAAACAATCTTTTCATGTGCAAACAGTGATCAGATTCGGTATCAGGGACTGGTTCAAAGCCCACACCCCATAAAACTTTAAATCTAAACAATGGGTTGTGATTTTCAGAAGGCTCAGAAGTGTGTTTTTCTCCATGGGAGCCTATGACTGTCACTAAATAATAAAGGATAATGTTAGCGATCCACAGCTAATCTTGACAAGATAGGGTTTTTTTCTTCATGGTCTGTGAGCAATTTGAATGCCATTCCTTTCTCCTCTTTAAAAATTGTTTTCATTAGCATTTCCAAAATATACATTACAGGAGACTGTAAACATTATGGGAGAGCAATCTAGCTGTGATTTGATACAAACTAAAATTACCACCGTCAGCAATAAGCAGAGACGCCATAAAAGGGAAACAAAGCAGCGCTGCATTTTTGTGTAGGGGCAAGGTCAGAAGTGAGAGACATCCCAGCCTCTCTGCTGAGGAGGAAGAGGTGATCGAAAGGGTGAGGGCCTGGGATTTCATCAGGCTCCGGGGAATGTTTGGAGGGAAATAAAAAAGGCAAAATACCAGCTTTACATAAATGGGAGCATAACACAGGTGGGATGAGCGGCCAGGGTGTTGTGTGAGAAAAACTGAATTGTTTGATTTCTGAAGGGGACAGCGTGACTTGATGTGCAGGGGAGAAGGGCCTGTGGGAAGCACAGAAACTTTGCCAGGGGTCATCTTTGCTTTTTCCATGCACTGACTCCCTGGGCAGGACTTGTGATGCTGCTTTGTAGGGCAGGATGTGAGCGGGGTGCTCCGTGGGTGGACCTTGGGCTAACACCCCATGGCACCACCTGAACCCACAGTGCTGCAGCCCTGGGGAGGGCTGGAGCTCCTGGGCAGCACTGGAAGGGCTGGAGCTCATGGACAGCACTGCTCTGCCCATGCATTTATTTTGCCTTGGGACTAGGGGATGCATCCTTAGGGAAGGCACAGCAGCAGTCCCTGCAGCTCTCTAGCACTGTACATTAGGGGCTGGACTGCACGTGCTGCTGGCAGCATCCAAAGAGTTTAAAGGCACTATGCAGGATTTTTCCCACCTTTGCCATGGAGGGTGTGCCCATCTATGTGGGCTGCACGTCCTGTTGCCCAAGGGAAGAGGGGGTACCTGCTGCCCTACTGTTGCCCTACTGCTCCCAGGTTTTTCTCCTGTGATACCAGAAAAAGCCTGGTGGCAAGTAGCTGTGGATGGTGATGCTTCTCATTGCAACAAGCAGATTCTAAGAGTTGATATCTCTTCATAGCCAAAGATTTGTGACACTCAGAATTGAACTAATTTGAACTGGGGTGTAAAGAAATCTGTTCTGGCACAGGGAAGGGATGCTTTCTTTCTTTTTGTTCTTTCTTGTACAACCACAGCAAGTTCTTCTGCTGACCCAAGTGGTTATTCTACAATAGAGTACTTTGCAAGAGCAACATTTTATTTCATTTTCTGAAATGGGTGTTGCACTTTTAAAACTATGCCTCATTCCAGAATCCAGGCTTGCTGTAGATAAACCTTCTGAGGGAGAATAATCTTAGAAATACTGAAGGGACCACACTGGGTCAAGCAGGGTCATCCCAGAACACATGGCACAGGATTGTGTCCAGACTGTTCTGGAATATCTCCAGTAAGGGAGACTCCACACCCTCTCTGGGCAATCTGTCCAGTGCTCAGTCACCCACACAGTCACCCACACAGTAAAGACGTTTTTATATTCAGTCTGTCCAGTGCTCAGTCACCCACACAGTAAAGGCGTTTTTATATTCAGGTGGAACTTCCTGTGCATCAGTTCTGCGCACTGCCGGTTTCCACTTCTATCTCTTGAATGTGCACTCTCTGTTTATTTGCTCACTGGAAAGCTTGATGATCTTGGGACAGTGGATTTAAAGTCTTCCTTTTCAGAATGGGGGTAATACAAATATTGAGAGAAGTGTAGATAAAATGGAATGCAAGAGATGTTTCCAGGTCATCTGTTTAAGGCTGATTGATTATCAGTGCTCTTGAGCTATATGGCTACCTGAGGGCTTTTTTTATTTAAGGGCAGCCTCATCACTGCAAAGTTTGTGGCTTTATTATACTGCACCTGCCATCCACTCACCCACACCCCCTCCCACATGCAATTGCTGATACAAAATGGTTCTGTTACAGAGACCCAGATTGCATTGCAAACAAACAGGCTAAAATTACAGTTCAGCGTGGTGCAGATGATTTGTAGCTCCAGTGCAGTGGTCTGTCATTTCAAATTACTGAAACGTGTGTGTTGCCTGAGAGGATTTTAATCAGGAGCTCCTAGGCACACCTTTACTGCCTGTAGGGACTGTGTGCATGCTGAGCTCTGTGACCCAAAAGAAGCAAGGGCCTGGGTTTCAGATGCCTGATCTGATTGCTCTTTTAGCATCATAGGCAGAGTGTGAGAAAGGGCAGGATGGCACCCAAGCAGCTAGACCTTTATCAGTGTAAGTCACCTTTCACAGGAACAGCCCCACTGTCAGACTCTGCAAAGATTGTTTCTATTCCCTAGGAAACAGGCTGGAAAATGCATGGCAGCCTGGCTGGCTTTATGTCTGGCTGCTCAGATGGTTGTGGGTGGGAGGATCAAACCCAAAGATGCATTACAGAGAGGTTAGAGACTGGGCTTTTCACTCACACACGTGTTCCGTGTTCCTGATGGGTTTCCAAGGTCAATAGATTAAGTTAACATATTTTTCAAAGGCCTAGAAGGAATTATGTATTGAAAATGTATTCACTGTCAGTTGCAAAGTCAAGATAGCCTAGGGAAGGCTTTAAAACTGCTCCTGCTTGTGATGGACAATGCAGGTTTATTTTGTAGGCTGTCAGTATCTTTTATTAATTTGTTCTATCACAAATGATGCCAACAAAAGATAAAAAAATAGAACTTTGAGGTTTTTGTTAAATTTGTCAATATTTAGGGGTCTGGAGAATATGGTTGTTGGTTCAGTTGTTTTCTTTCAATTGTTTTCTAGGTTAAATCTGGTTTTTTATGCTCAACTAGTGTGCTACAGTAATGATTTATTAACTCTACTGACAGTGAAGACAGGTGACTGATGCTGCTTATAGACATCTGCACAGGATTTGTGTTGTAATGGGAATAGCTTTTCTTTAAACACTATAAAACTTTCTAATTAGGTTGTAAATAGGGCACTATATTTTGAATAAGAAGAATGTTAAATAAACCATAATATTTAAACCAGATTTTATTTCTGGCAATTACTCAGACTCTAAAGTTAAATTCCCCTTCATTAAATCACAGAGAGGGCCTATTGTTGCTAGTCTTTGTGTAAATATATACTCACCTGTGGTCAGGGAAAGATGGGCAGAAGAAACATGAAAAGAGTGAAGTGTTGTGTATGAGGAGGCAGGGCTCATAGGGGACCTTCTGAAAGACATATTTCACTTCAGCAATAATAATCCTTGACGCTTGCACTGCTGCTTGGCACTGAATTGTCCTCATGTTATCAATTGTCTTTTTGTAGAATTAATTCCCCTTCTTCCCACATGAAGGGGGCTTTACAATCAGAATAGCTTAGATAACCCCAATTCTTCCAGACCAGGTCTGGCAGGTTTACCTGATAGTAAATAGTGCCTTTGGAACACCTGTAGTTTCATCAGCTTTTTTAATCAGAAAAGGTTGTCTTTAAAAATAATTTACAAACATATTTTTAAGACATCATATATCTGGAAGTAGGATTATTATCTGTTTTATGTAGAGTTAAGTGATCTCAGCTTATTGTACAAAAAAGTAATCTAGCCTTCAAATATAAATATATTTTTTAAAAACTAGGATAAAATATTGGAAAAACTGAATAGGGCAGCTTCAAGTAAAACATATAGAAAATCTTTGTTTTAGAAAATAGTGTTTTAGAATCTGGGTTGCCACAGTAGGAAAAAAAAAGATAAACACTTCTGGTTTTTTTGGTTTGTTTGTTTGTTTGGGGTTTTTTTGTTGGCTTGTTTGTTTGTTGTATCATGGAACTTTCACTGCAATCAGTAAAAGTTTGCTTTAAAGTTGCCGTGTCAGAAATACAGACTAGTTCCATCTCTTCAAACTCTCCATAATTTTCTGTTATGTTTGTGGAAGTACCTGCCAACTATTCCACTGTGAGTTTTGCAATCCATTTAAATAAATACATATTTTGCTGTATCCTATGTGGGCTAGGGCAATGCTATTCTAACTGAGCAGTCCCTTTGCAAAATTTTGCACATTCACAACTCAGCACTTCTCGCTCCCGTAGGTAACACTGTCACAGACTTGCATGTCTAAACAGATGCTTGATTTTTCAGTGGAGTAAATACTGACTCCATCTCTGCTTCAGACAGCTCTTGCTTACTCTAATGCAGAATAATTTAGGGTTAATGTTGTCTGTTTGATTTGAGAATGAAGCAGTTGTTGAAGGTAGGGTGAATAATTCATTTTTCAGAGTTCTAAAGGGTACATGTTAATATTGTGAAGCTGCAGCTGATGCTACTAAAGCCATTCATGTTAAAAGAACAAATTGCCATTTGGCATGCTGAAAATTAACCCAATTTACAGCATGGGTGAAGATGAACTCTCCCTGGTGAAAGCTATATTTAAACCACCAATGAGATAATTACATCTTGGCCTTCTAACACATCTTATGTAGCACAGATGTGACTGCTTTTTCTTTATAAGTGAATGCATCTAACAACTTCTAAAAAAATGTGCTTGTTTTTCTGGATTTTGTGCATTTTTTGCTGGGAAAGTCTGGAATATAAACAATGTAAAACATCCATGCATAATGTGTCAGCTAAGGATTAAGCTACAAAATAGACAAAGCCAAGCCAGTGGATGCTGTTTGTACATGACCAAAACTTTGGAAGAATTAGTGCAAGTCCTGTTTCCAAGAAGGATGAATATCTGTTGTGGGTGCAGCATCTTATGAATACAGTTAATGACTGTACCAGTTAATCTAAAGGGAAGCTTTGTCTTTTCATGTTTATTATTTTAATGGAAAAGTTGCACAAGCAAACCAGGGTCACTTCTTTGTGATGATAAAAATAAGGCCTATGATATTTGAACGGAGGACTTTCAGCTTTATCTGTTTAAATCATCTGCAGGACCTCACAGCAATTGCTACTCCTGCAATTGAGCTGAGCTTTCCTGAGCAAACAAATTGTCCACCAAAACAATGTCTTTGTGTTTCTAACAGAACTGGAACAAACACATCTCTTTTGTTCCCTTGTTTGCGCATGATTTGTGTAGAAGATGACAGTGCGGAGCAGGGAATGGCTTTCATCTGCTGAAATCTCTCCACTCACCAGGCTACAGGAAGATCCTGGAAGCACCCACCACCCTGTACATCTTTTTGCCTCCCTGCTGCCCTGCCTTTCTCTAATTTGGGGGAAATGACAGCCCAGGTGTAAAGTCTTGTGCCAGTTGAGAGTAGTGGGGAGGCATTTGAACCTTGTTGCATGGTGTGACCAGGATAGAATGAACAGTCACTGGTGGTCACAGGATAAAAAAAAACTGAGAAGAAGTAGGACAGTATGGAGCAGGGGTAGGACAGGAGGGACAGGACAGTTCCCCCAAGGGAACTCTAAGTTGTTTATTGTAATGAATTTTTCTGTCACCTTTCTTTCCTCAAACCATTGGTCTCACAGCTGTTCTGCCCTGGGTGTTGATAAGCTTGATGGCTTCCACAAAGTCCTGAGCTTCTTCACCAAGAGGGGTTATCACTGTGCTGGTAAAAAGGTTTTTGTTCAAACCTTGCCCCTTTTATGACACTTTCTTATTGGGGTGAAACTGGCTGGTATTTACACCATTGATTTGTAGGTTTGTTGAGAAGTTATAATTCACAGTCAGTTACCGAATTTAAGCAGGCTAAATAAACAGATCATCTTCCCATGCAAGTCCTGTTGGTTAAGCAACCTGAGACACAGTTGCAAGGAAAAAAAGGTGTTCTGTTCTTATAGGGCAGTATCCAGTCCCCCCTCCAATGTGTTTCCAAGAGCACTTTCTGCACTCTGCATACCTGCAAATGCACTCCAGATCCCATTGTTTAGTCAGTGCTTACAGGCAGTATTTGGGAAGGGGGTTTGTGGCATGTCATGTGTTTACAATTGCAAAATGTCAGCACCTAAGGCTTTCTGAGAGAGCTGGGGGTAGCTGTGATGCATTAAGATATTCTTAATCTCCACCTGATGCAACTACAAAATAGTTCTTGTATCAAATGTACCTAAAAAAAGATTGGATGTGGCAC
This sequence comes from Passer montanus, assembly GCF_014805655.1. Classification (NCBI taxonomy): domain Eukaryota; kingdom Metazoa; phylum Chordata; class Aves; order Passeriformes; family Passeridae; genus Passer; species Passer montanus. The sequence goes on along the minus strand of NW_024356504.1, from coordinate 18,286,737 downwards.
TCAGTGCCATGGTTTAGTTTAGTTGACATGTTAGGGCATGGGTTGGACTCGATGATCTTAAAGGTCTCTTCCAACCTAGTGATTCTGTGATTCTATAAAGAAATACTGATTTGTTTTCTTTGTAAGTAGACAGGTTAAATTAGACAAATTGTTGCTTAGCTTCTTGAGCTTAACAAGGAGAAATGAAAATGCTGGTTTTGAGATGGAGCTGATAAACTCATTCGCTCAGGTTTGTCTAAGAAGAAATACAGCTGAGAGGAGAGGTAAATTGCATTTTCTGTTTTGTTTTGAAGCCATGTCTTTACCTTTAAATTGATCTGAACCTTAAAAAGAGATCTGGATATCTGAAGCTAATAATAATAATAATAAAGCATTCAGCTCGTGGACCTCAACAAAAAAAATCAAGCAAAAAGAATGTATTTGGATATGATTTTTTATTATTTGGTTACAGCTTTTCCAAAAAAAAAAAAAGACATATTTGATCCATGCAGATCCATGCATATTGAGTGACTGAATGTCCAGGGAGCTTATCTCCCAAACTTAAAAGCAGAGGAGGTTGAATTTGGAAAAGATAGTTGATTTCTCAGTTTTTTTTATTAAAGAAAGAACAAACACAAGAGTGAAGTAGCATGCCAAAAGTCACACCACAAGTTGGTGATGGAACTGAGCACATCGGGTGCCTTGATCACTGCTCTCTCTCAGCTCTGCAGGAGAGGAAAGCACGTGCCTGTGGCTGATAGACTGAGCAGATCTCCTCCTTGTGCCGATGCACTTTAGCAGCGAAGTGTGGGATTAAGGCTCGTTCCTCATGCTGTGGTAACACCCCTGCTGCTCTCAGCCACGGTTCACTGACAGTCATTAATGCAAAACTGAGTTTTGCAGTGAAGTAGCATGCCAAAAGTCACACCACAAGTTGGTGATGGAACTGAGCACATCGGGTGCCTTGATCACTGCTCTCTCTCAGCTCTGCAGGAGAGGAAAGCACGTGCCTGTGGCTGATAGACTGAGCAGATCTCCTCCTTGTGCCGATGCCACACTTTAGCGAAGTGTGGGATTAAGGCTCGTTCCTCATGCTGTGGTAACACCCCTGCTGCTCTCAGCCACGGTTCACTGACAGTCATTAATGCAAAACTGAGTTTTGCTGTGCTGTTGACTGGTTATGGTCTGTCAGTGGTTGCAGGTTAGGGAGGGAATGAATGCACTCTGGTATCTGTATGGCATCAGGAGTCTCCATCAAATGCTGACTTCAGTTATGGGAAAAACAAGACTTCTGAGGCTCCAAATGCTGCCTCTGAGACTTGCCATTCAGTGGGATGTTGGTGTAGATTTACACTATGGGGAATGCCTGTTCCTGGCTGTCTACTTGTGGGAAATATCAGATCCTTGAACCTTCACTCAGATTGTCCACCCAGGCTTGGGAACTGATCTAATAAATAGGGGTTAAATTATTACTAAATAGGGGTTAAATTATTACTGGTGGAATGAGTTGCTGGATGGATTTGGTGGCTGGATACCGGAACTCTCCTTTGACCTCATGGGTGCCACTTAACTGCTGTGTGCCCATAAAGTGGACATAATTGCTCTGTGCTCATAAAGTGAGTGTCAGAGCTATCTCACAAGGCTAATTAATGTTGTTAAAGTGCTCTGAGGCCCAGAGATAAAAGGGGTCATAGACTATTGGTGTTAAATCTGACATCTATTTGTTGATAAAGTAACTTTCCTCAGTTATTGGATTCCTGCCCTATTGTCTAGGATCAGACTGATTCCTGCTTAATAATTTGAGTGTTTGTAGGTCTGGAGATAGATAGCTAATCAACTATATATCACTACAATTACTGATATGGAAGCATCATTTTCTGTAAGGATTCCCCACAATTGTTTCTTTTTACATTTGAATTGTCCACACACTTCATTGCCATTTGGCATGAAAAAGTTTTGGAAAAAGTTTCACTGTGTTGAATAACTGGAAGCATAGGCCATCTCTTGTGTCTCACCACTTGACCTAATCACATGTGTGGTGTACAGTCCTAAATGAACTGCATCCAGCATGCCATGGATTACCTCTCCTCCCCACTTCTAACAGATATTTCCAAGCTTCCAAGTAAGCCATGCTTGTTACAAATAGGGCTTGATGTGTGTTTAAAGCAGGAGGTTGTATGGATTTCAATACTTCTGATTCTTGCTGTAATATGTTACAGTCTCAGAGGAAGATTGCTGCTCCCAAGTGCCATAAATTTACTCTAGTTGTCTAGAGATTAAAAAAACTTATTCATAGTCTTATGGTGATGGTCAGTTGAGAAAGTTTCAGGCTTCTTTGCAAGAACGAGGCTGGCATGTGTAAAAAAAGCCGCATTTCCTTAGCTAGTATCCCTTGATTTCCTTTGGACAAGCTGTGGTTGAGGTGGCCTTAGATTAAGATCAGATGGTGAAAACATAAAGCATTTTCCTTGAGCTTTTCCCTCCCTTAGTGCATAGCTCTGGCTCTGCTGTACTTGTGCATCCCAGCCAGTGCAGCACGGAGTCTTCTGTGCCTGTGTGTGCATGCATGCTTCTGTGTGCCTGTGCAAGAGGAGAGGGGAACTGTTCAAAGCAGGGGCTCTTGTGGGGGGCTGGATTGCACTCATCGTGGTAGATGGGAGATTAAGGTACTGTGGGAAGATGTGTTCCCATGGTAACTGAGCTGTTTTACCCAGAGATGGAGTGGGAGCTGAAGCTGTGCCTTTCCTATGGTCCTTTACTACAAGTTTTTCATCCAGCTTTAAGGGCTCATTATGTTTGAATCATATTGGTCTGGATAAGATATTTTTCAACCTGGTTTCTCTTAGCTGTAAAGATGCTGCAGGAAACCCCATGAAGCTTTGTGGGCATTGGGAATTTTAGCAATAGGACCATATTGACAGTGCAGCTGTGGGGCTTCCAGTTTTCCCCTGCATGCACTCTGAGAAGTGCAGTCTGAGGATGAGCTCTACACCATTATCAGAGTACAGAAAACCTACAGCATTGTGTCAGAGTAGCATCTGCCTCTGGAGGTTGGAAGCTGATTGCCCCAGTGCTCCCCTTTGCTCCTCTCAGAGGAGGGGAGTGTACAACCATCCCTTCACAGACCTTACACAGACCTGATACTCCAGGGAGAAGAACCAGAGAAGGTGGACTTGGGGTTAAGCTGTGCCTTTTATATCCAATAGCTCATTATTACAGCTTATTTTAGGGACTTGCTTTAGAAGCCAACCATGGTAATAACTCTTTTGAATGTGAATCTTGAATTTAAGAACTGTCCCTATAGGATGATATTGCATTTTCCTTTGTTTAACATTTTTCTCTGTATGTACGTTTCACCAAAAAATATTTTGTGGAATATATGAGAACAGGGCCCTCTCCAGCCTGTTTTGTGAGGACTGTCTAAGAGATAAGTGGAATGGACACTTTTCAAATACTGAAAACTCTTACAAAGTTGTAAAAGGTTTAGTGCAAGTCGCTCTCACTTCAAACCTGTCCACCTACCTGAATCTCATCTTCCCTGTTTTTTGAAAATGCAGAGGAGGAACAAATCTCACTTTGATAAAATTGCTTCATCTTGTTCCTTGAGCACCTGAATAACTCAGTATTCTAAAACTATGCTAGGGAAACATTAAAGCAGAAACAGACAAAGAACTCCAGAAGCTGACAGTGATTTGTGTTGCTTCGTGCATATGCATTTCTGCACAGCCCTGAATTATTGATTAGCTGTTATTTCAGTAATTGATTTTTCTGCATATTTGCACTGCCCTTAGAGAAACCTGCAAGAATGCAATTGTTCATTTGTATTGCTGAGACAATCTAGCATGTCTTTAATGGCTTTTATGAGGTGATCCTGACCTTCTATGGCACTGCTGATCCATGGAAATTCATTGCACTGGATTTTGTTTATACTGATGTATATGAGAGAAGATGGGTCCTTTCATTGCTTTGATACATTTCTCTTCCTCCAAGCAATAACTGTTGTGCATTTAGCAAGATGTTTTTCTGGTTTCAACACGGAAGCATTGTTGTAGTGGCATAGAAACCTTTTGTCATGGACATGAAATTTCATGCAGCAGTAGGTTTAGCTGAAGTGGCTTTTAAGTCATGTAGCAATGCCCAGATAAAAGAAAATATAAAAGTATGAAGTATAGGTAATCACATTACTTTAAATAATTGCTCTTTGTAATACTTCTGTTAATTTGTGGTATAGGGAAGGAATTAAATTTGGATATTAATAAGCATCAGATTATCAAAGACAAATTAGTCTATTTCAGAAGAGCATTGAAACAGCTACACTGGGTCACAGAAAAGACCTTCCATGACTCAGACCAGAGCCCTTCACTTTCTTTTCCCAAAGCATCTGCTGCTGGCCAGTGTAGAGCAGCAGCAGCAGCAGTATTCTTTCCCAGCTTCTGGCAGCCAGCCATTTGGGTTCTGCTTCAGCCAGAGGTTGTATCTGCATCATTGTATTTAATAGCCCATGGTGGACCTTTCTTCCATGAATTTCTCTAATTGCTTTTCTTTTAATCCATTTATGCTTTTGGCTTTCAAAACATCCTGTGGCAATAAGTCCCACAACTTAATTATGTAGTGTATAATAAAAAAAAATAAAATTGGCCCCTCTTGTTTTAAGCAAACTGTCTGACCATTTCATTTGGTGCCCCCTATTTCTTGCATCATGAGAACAGTTGTTCCTGCTCACTGTCTCTGTGCTATTCCTGATACTAGACCATAATCATATTCTTCTCCACAGTGATCTCTCTTGCAGGCTGCAAAGTCCTCATCTGGGTAATCTCTTCTTGTAAAAAAGGCTGTTTTGTACCTCTGCTATTTATGTCTTCCTTCTCCCTTTTTCTAATTATCCCAAATCCATTTCAGAGCAGCACCCGTTAATGAAGATGTGGGCAAAAGTCAGTTTATGTGCAGAGAGATGATGCTCTCTGTTTCTTCTGTAATCATCCCTGACACTGTTTTTCCCTTTTACCATCCCCAAGCATTCAATTTGGCGCTTTTCAGAGAATTCCATGTTGTGGTTTCAAGATCTCTCTCCTGAGTAAGAAAGGGTAACTTAGATCACATAATTGTGTATGCAGAAACTCTCTGGGTTTTATCCATGTGTAGCCCATTGCATTTAGTGACACTGTAATTCCCAGTATCCCACAGCAGCCTTCTTCCTTCCTGCTGTTTATAGAGCGTATCTTTGCCTAGTGGGTAGAACTGAGCAAATAATGTATGTGAAGATTTTTGCCTCAGTTGTTGCCTGTTTCAGTTGAATTGCAATTTCTTCAAATTCAGGCTTTTCCACTGCTGTACAAAGCAACACCAAGTGGTGAGGGGAAAATGAGCCATTTACTCAAGCAAAAAGCCACACTGATCTGTTTGTGCTTTTCCTGGGATCCAAGCTAGCTCTGGAGTTCTAACACAGCCCTGCACTGTGCAAGGCTGTCTCTGCCTGCACAGAAACTGGTCCAAGAGGAAAGCTGTCTTGCAGCAACACTCTTCTCTCTGAGTGATAAAAATTGCAGTTAACAATACATAAAAAACCCCAAAATATTAAAAGTTATGAGGCCTGTGTCGGGCCAGAGTATGACTGTGTAAATTCATTAGTAAACAGATGAAAAGTGGATGAAGGTTTCTTCATGCTGTCTCTTGCAAAGGCAAGGCAGGAAATGCCACCTGGGCAGGAAAAGAGGGGTGTGAGCAGAGGACAAAGGGTGCAGCAAGGGACCCTGCTTTCCTCCAGCTCCTTCCTTACCTCCTGGTGCACAGACATGACTCGGGTCAAGGTCTGCTTTGTTCTGCAAACCCTTTCTCTCTCCTCTTTCTCTATGAGTGCTAAACCAATTCAAAACTAAATGCAAAGGTAAAAATCCATTTTACTGGCATTTGACATGCTGAAAGGCACAGTATTTCTGGAAACAGAAAACTTGAGTGCTGTAACTGGATGTTTGATGGAAAATGTAAAGCTGAATAGCTTGCTAAAAAATCCAAATAATCTATTTTGTCTGAAGCTCTGGCTTTCCAAGTAGCAAAGCAGGAACCAAATTTGGTTCCTCAGAGGCTTGCATGGTCATTAGGTATTTAGTATTGAGTAAATATTAGCTTTCCTGGTCTGGTGGATTTGTGGTACTGTGTGTGATTACTGTGTTTTATTAAGAGGCATCTTTAAACATCTGTGTGATAAATAACTGCAGCATTATGTCAGCTTGTATCTGTCATGTGAGTTCAGACACAACCAAAAAGGCAGTATTTCTTCTATGGCAAATGCACATTTTGATGGTTTTTCCTTCCCCAGAGAAACAAGAAGACTTTTGTTCTCTGCAGCTCTGTGTTTATTGTCCTTCTGCTGCTTTACACTAGGGGATGAAAGTGGAGGGAGTGTTTTTAAAATTATTGTTGCTGTCTATTAATTTTTTTTTTCATCTGCACCTATTATTATCCAGAAATAGAAGTTATCACTTTTTGGGTATGATTAGAGGATACAAGAGAGCCATTCAGTGCTATTGATATGAGGTGGCAACAACTGCAGCTGGGCTTGCTCAGGAACCAAAATTAAAACTGCTGAATGCACAACTAGACCTGAGATAAGTCACAAAGGAAAGCAGGGAAAAAGTCAGTTAGTAAATGCAGTAGATGCAATATCTGGCATTGAGCCTTCCCTTTTACAGACCCACCCCCCATCATTCCCAGAGTATCCACTGAATATAAATTTAGAATCTCTGAATCTGTTTATTGCCTGAGTTTTGTGTGTGTAAGTTGATATTGAGGAAAAGTGGGAATGCTTCCATTTCCAGGTTTTGGATTGCTGGAGGAGGAAAGGAGGGGCATGGTTAGGCGTAACTGCACATGAGAACCAAAACAGTTTGCTGAACCCAAGAGTCTTTCAATAGCACATGAGCCAACTAATCCTTTGTGGTTATAGCTTGTATTGATCTCATTAATGGACCTCTAACAATGAAACTTCCCAGCTGCAGATGGTTTACGGACAAGTGGAGAATACACAAAAGACATTTACCTTGTTGACTGGATTCTATTATATTCTAATGTACTACTATATATAAACATAGATGGATTTTTTTAAAATCCTGTAATGCTTGAACAACTAACTGGATCTGACAAACTGGTAGAGGAAATTATTTGTCTGGGAATGCTATTGTTAGATTATTTTTGAATCATAAAAGATTTCACAATAAAGATGAGAAACTTTTAAAATCTACATTTATGAGGAATGACACAGTTAACTTTTATTTCAGTCTCATAAATATTCAGCATACTGTTTCAATAATATAATAATTAGACATGGAAAAGCATATGTTGAGAGCAACTGCAAGGAGAAAAAAAAAGAGGCAGCAGCATTTTGTACTTCAACAAGTCTATCTATAGAAAATGAGTCATTGCACCCACCTTGGAAAAGGAATGTGGCCACTTGCTAGAAGAGTATTGCACCACTGTGTGATAATTCAGGGCAGGTAACAATATAAATGTATCCCATGACACAGCTACAATTTGAGGGCAAGGAGGCATCCTCCTGCCCTGTGCCTGCTCTGTTAAGGAAAGTTTGCCCTCTGCCAACAGAGCATGAGCTGCAAACTTCTGCAGAGGTTTCCTTTCCATTGCCCTGCAGCATCAAAAGCTTCCAAAACTAAAGCTCAAAGTAGATATGCATTTCTTAAAACAAAAATTAGGAGATGAAAGAAATTCTTCCGCTTTTGTTGATTGCTTTGTCTCTGACTGCTAGGCAAAGATTTAATTTTGCATGCTGCACTCACTGCAATGTATTTTTTCTGAGTTGAAGTAAATTAGAAAGTAGAGAAAAACGTTACCATTACAAACAGGTCAGATTTGCACCTTGTCATGCTTGTAGAATGGTTGAGCACGTTTTAATATCTGTGCTTTTCTGGTCTAGGGTAGATTCACAACTCTTAATCATTTTCCCAGATTAGGAAGAAGACAGGCTGGTAGCATCAGAGTTAATGTGTGGATATGCTCTCCTGAATTCCATATGGGAGAAGGTCCTCAAGAGAGGCTATGGGCAATCCTTCAGCTGTGCAGAAAGCTGTACTGGACCCAAAGGTGCAGTACAGGGCTGCTGCCCTGCGTGCTCCCACTTTCACATGGGAGCACCCAGCACTCAACAAACACATGGAAAAGCATCACTAGGGCACCACTGTGGGGCATTGAATGGAAAGTTAATGGGATGAAATGTGGCTGTGCTATGGTGTGAGAGTGAGTGATGGTTGATTATTTCAATCCCAGTCATGGATTTGTAGGGAAGATTTCTGCCCAAGTGAATTATGTGAAATTATTCGCAAAGCTGACAGTTATTAGTAGCAGATCTAATTGGAACATCATGGGAGGACTGGAAATTTCTGCAGAAGAGGTTGAGTGGTTTTGTCAGTTGTATGCATGCCAGTGAAATTGCTGACACTTTAGGGATCCGAGACTGCATATGCTCAAACAACAAATGAAGCCCTGCTAGCGTGGCTGTATTTCTGTGAGCAGTTTGTGAATGCCTGGAGCTTCACCCTGTTTTACTTGTGAGGTTTTTTCCTAGTAAATTTGTGTACTACTAAAACCAAATCAGCATTGTGCCTTGTGTTTAGTCCTGTCGGGAGTGCAGGTGCACAGTGCCAGTGATTGGGGCTCACCTGGGTCCTGGGGGTTTTCCTGTTACTTTTTACTGCCAAGGGTGGGCACGTGTGAGGTGACCCTGCAGAGGTGGACTGTAGAGGGCTGCGGAAAGCAAAACTGGAAACCCCTCTGCCTTCTGGAGTGCAGGATACTGATGGGCTTTGTTCTGATCTTCATTTTTAAAAAGGCAAAGTCTGTTGTTTATATTGGGGGGAAAAGCCCAACCATAACTGGAGAAAACACTAGGAGTTTTGGGTCTGAAGGAATGTGATTTTTTTACCTCAGGAAGGGCCTGGTTAGCTTCCTGCTTGTTTTCTGTGCAAGGCTTGGTCTGCTGTGTGCACAAACCCCTCTGGTTCAGGGGTTCCCCTCCCCTCTGGGCCAGGCCAAGGGGGTGCAGTGCCCACAGTGCTGGTGAGGGGCACCTTCAGCCACAGCCCTGAGTGTGGGATGGGGGAGGAAGCAGGCCAGCTCCCGGAGCTCTTCCTCATAACCCACACTCTCATTCCAGCAGATCTTAGAAACAACCTTTGACTGTTTCTGTTTGGGATTTTCAGCCTGATTTTCCAAGCAAAGCAGGCTGTGTGATCACACTGTCTGTGAATTCACCTCCTTCCCTCAGCAGGATAGATTTAAACCAGCTCGCTGGTTCTCTACCATGTTTGACAATGCAGAAGAGGCCTCAAAAGTGGCTGAGGCTCCCAGAAATTGCATAAAATAGCTTCTGGGGAGAGGGAGGCAGCCCACATTCATGCCTGCTGAGCGTACAGGCAAAACTTGGGAGCAGAAGCAGCAGCTGGGTGCCCAGTGAGAAGGGGGGGTGGCCCAGTGGCCGCTGCTGTGATCCAGCCCTGGACAGCCCTTCCTTGCCAGGGGGCAGAGCAATGGGGTACCACAGTAAGAGCAGAAAGTGTGTAGGATGTGTAAATCAACCCCTCCTTGTGCTCTGAACTTTGGCTGTCTCCCCTCCTTCTTCAGCTGATATGCTCAGTGTCTGCACTCACTTGTGCTTTCCTTTTACACAGAGCTTCTAAGGAGTTGAGTTTACTGAAAAATCAGGGTTTGGCACTTAAGTCACCATCCAAGGTATGAGAGAAGGAGATGTGGACAGTGGGATTTGGAATCCTGCTCAGGGCCACCTCAGGGCCTCTCCAAACTTTAATTCACATAACCAGAGCCTTTGAGGCAGGAAATGCATTGGAATGATGGAAAAGGCCATGATCCCAGCTAGCTTGTAACCAGCCTCTGTGTTCACGAGCTAAAAATCCTGCTTGGTGCAGTGAGGTCCCTGTGTCACCTCACTGCCCCATTCCCTGCTGGCTGTAGGGTAGGGGCATGGCCATAGCCAAAGGACACGAAGCCAGCTTCTGCTGAGCATTGGAGGAACATGCCAGTGCTCTTGCTCTCAGCCTGTTCCCATGACATCTGCTAGAAAATAAACTGTTTTTCCCAGGGACAAGAGACAGTCCTGTAAAACCCCTGTTTGCAGCACAACTTCCAGTGGAGCCAGCATAAGCCTTTCCCGCACATTCCTGGAAAACTGAAAGTGAAGTTGCCATTTGTAGCATTGCAATGTGGCTCCCTTGGCAGCATGAGAGAAGTGGAGCCAGCATAAGCCTTTCCCGCACATTCCTGGAAAACTGAAAGTGAAGTTGCCATTTGTAGCATTGCCTGTGGCTCCCTTGGCACCATGAGAGTTTGTCCATGTGCAGATGTCCATAAGAGTTTGTCCATGTTGGTCTGGGTGCAGATGCATCCTCTGGGGGAGGGTGGATGAGTCCCAGAAATGCTGTGGAGACACAGAAGCAGGATGCAGTTATGAGGTGGGAGCCCAGGTTTCTCTGCACTCCGGGCTGCTTGCTCTGAGCACTGCAGAGCCCCTTTGGAGCAGCTCTGTCTCCAGAATCACGCTGCCATAAGGGACATGTGTCACCTTGTGTCATGGTGGGGAACAACCCTGACAGCCTGAGAGCGAGTGTCGTGACTTCAGAGGAGGGGGCAGCAGGGGGAAGCCAGGATTGTAGGAGGTGCTTTCTCATTGCCAGTCTCGGAAACTTTCAGCAGCTGATTTCCACCAAATTCACTCCAAATGGCAAAGACATGGCAATTGTTTGTGACCAAAGGGATGGAGGGCCATCCATGAGCAGTGTTGATAGCAAAACCCACTTTTCTAAAGTCGAGAAAATATTCCACTCTGCAATGCTGTGTGCCATGTGAGCCAGAGAGGAATATCTCCTCTTCAGCTTAAGTGTGTTTTCTTGCAAAAATAAGCAATGTCTCATGAGTGAAGTGCATCACTGAAAATATATTCATCTAAGTTTTGTTTGCAGCTTCCCTTCTAATTTTTTTCCTGATCTTGGGGAATATACAGAAAGCTTTCATAAACAATATTTATTTTTGAAACAAAAAGTAAAATAATTGTTGAAACAGAATCTTTACAACTAGAGAGCATATGCATCTCCCAGTTGTGTGGCTTGAAAGTTAAGTTCTGGCAGTCAAAGCTGACAGATTTGGGTAAATGATGTTGTGTTCTTCACTGGGGTATGCTTTTTTATACACAGTGTAAATATATTTACAGGATTTATATTGAAACTAAACTTTTTAGAACTTCTCTGATATTAGACATTGGAAGTCATTTGATGACAAAGCATTCATAAAAATTGTGTTATAAATTCAGCTTTTTCAGAGACACTGACTGATAGTAGAGTAAGCCTGGCTTTAGGCCTTCTAAGTAGGTCTTCTAATAATAATTTTCTACTTCTTTGATAGTCCAGTATCAAGCCCTCACAGTGGTGGTGATGTGATGCATATGCCATGTGCTGCCTGTAGAGTAACTGCTAAGAAATGGCCTCAGTGGATCCCACAATGGCACTTGTGGAGTCCAAGCTGAAGGTGTAGAAAAGAATTTTCAGCTTCCCCTCCTGAGGGATTTCTTTAGCACAGATTTTAGGCTATGGAATGGCCTGACAGTGTTTATTGTAGGGTGTCGTTCCTCACTGAATGGAACTGTATTTCCCTGCTAGGGCTTCTTTCTTTAATGTTAATTTCCCTTCAGAGTATCTGCAGTTGAGTTTTGTTTATTGTGTGGGAATTGTGCAAATTCAAGGAACTATAGTGTGAGGGCACTTCTTCAAGATAATATTGTACTAGAGATAATGTAAAGGTATAGATGGGTAGGAGCAACTGGACTGGGCTTCTTGTTGAGTTTTGTTTCTCTCCTTTGATAGGTGTTCCATTTACTGCTTGGATAAATTTAATTTTTATTCTGCTGTTTTATAAGGCACATGCTTATAATTCCCATCTTTCTTTTTAACCAACCCACAAGCTGATGAGATTCCCCAGACAGTTTTGCTAAGTATTTGTGTTTCAGGACAACTATAGGAATATGCAGAGCTGCTGGTGGGAATGGAAGTACACTGAGCATCTGTTATGCTTGTAATAACTGTAGAATAGTTCAGTAAAAATCCAGGGATGTAGCTTAAGTGATCCAAAATAAGATACAGATCTCAAGTCAGCCTGTAATTCAAGGTTTTTTTCAGTTTATTGTGTTTCACAAGAATAGTCAGAAGAAAAGGAACACAAAGCAGGTTTACTCATAGCTTGATGTTCCATCTGCATACAAACTAAACATAAACTTTACACACAGTCTGTATTCACCATGCTGGGTTATAGCTGTGTGGCTTTATAGAAGAGTATTTACACTACATGGTTAGCATTAAGCTTACCAAAGCCTCTTATATCTGGAACATGTTCTTCTTTCCACAAAAACAATCCTGAAGTTAAATTTCCCAAAATATTTTTGTTTGTATGCCTTACTAATTTCATGAGCAGCAAACTATTGGAGAGCTGCTTTTAACTGCTTGCTTAAAAATACCTCTGTATCAGCCTCCCAATCTCACAGCAATTCTTACTGAGCCAGTTTCACTGTATCACTAGATCATGTTTCTCCAACATTTTAATGTGTATAACTACTCTAAATGTTATGGCAGACAGCAACTTCCCCCCATACTGGAGTTTTTTTAGCTATAATTAGAAACATTTACTAGTCCTGGGCAGAGGAAAGATGATCTCTGAGTCCTACAGGGCATGGAGGCAGGAGCTGCTGGTGTAAGCAGTATTGTTCTTTACTCAGGTAGAAGAAGCCTCACTTGTAGAAGGTAATTTTATGATAATAGTATAAAATATAATGTCTGGCATAGATGTGCCTCTTCCTGTTGTAGGAACCTGCCCCTGCAAAAAACACTTGTGATTTTTTTTTAAAAAAAAAAGCAAGAGAAAAAATTGTTTCCACTGGAGGGACATTTTTATCTTGGGAAGGGAAAGAAACGTTCATTTTTGAGTTAGTTCACTGAAGACTTTGTCAGTAAGTTTTGCTGTCCAGCAGATGATAATAAGCAGCACATCTCTGTTGAGAGAGCCTTTCTGCTTAGTTGTTCTGAACACCACCCCAATGGCACAGAAACCTCTGGTTGCAATCATCGTGCAAATTCTTCTCTTCACACAGTGATGTCACTTCAGCAATGCTCAGGCAAAGAAAATGTTCCCCCAGCTCCAGTAGTTGATTAAATGCAAGGATCTGTGAGCTGCTGGCAGCTTAGAGAAAGAGACCCAAGTCTAATATGGGTGACATACATTACCCGTCATGGCAAGCAGGATTTTGCTTGTTTTCCCAGTGAGGTCATCAACATTCTAAGATGTGTCATTGCTTCAAGAGCAGTGGATAGTGTTCAGGAGGGTTGGTTTATGTGTTGGTTTATATTCACAGCCTAAAGGCCAACTAGGAGGCTTTTCTGGGAGCAGTTCAGAGCACCCATAGCACAGCTTCAGGTTTGAATCATTGTCCTAAAAAAGCGTATTCTTCTGAATCCTTTTGCAAAGTCAGTTCAGCTTTTCTAAAAGGACCTGAAGTTGTGAGATTAGCAGCTACCTGCAGGTGGACTTTGCTTTCTACTGCTTTGTTCTTTTATTCCCTTCCCCCCTGGTATCAGCTCAGGTTTGTTCCTGAAGCCTTTGGGAATCAGAAATTTAATCTACCCCTGGGAGGGACTTCAAGAAACTACACAGCTTCATTTTTCATGACTCACTCCCCTTTTTTGTGGCACAGCTGAATATCCCAAGATGTTCCTGAAAGCTGTTTTTTTTTATTCATAAGCATTTTTAGTGAACACAGGTCAACAAGTATTCCTGGGGCATGTTCCCATCCTCAACTGTCCATATTTAGGGAAAAATTCCCTAGAGTCTGACCTTAATAAACCTTCTCGACTGCAAATAGAGCCAACTACTTGTCTTTGCTCTGTAAATGTGATGAACAATTAATTACTGTCTTTTTAAATATTGCTAAAATATATGAAGATACTGTGACCTCTCACATTCCTTCTTCTTAAACTAATCCAGATATTTCACCCTCTGCTTCTAATTATTCCCCAAAGCCTTCATTTTCTAGAGAGAATTGCAACATTTCACTTTCCCATTTTACTGAGTGTTTAATGTTAATGGGGGATTCTTGAAGATGATTGGCAATGATTCACAAGTTTGCGTTTTTCTGATTAAATTCAGTATTGGGTTTCACCAGAACTGCAGGCTTGACTGCACTTACCCTGTCTTACATTTTTTAGCTGCTTCCTTCCTTATTCTCAGTGGTTTTGACTGATTTTTGGAATTGTGTGAAGTTTCTGGCCATAGATAAGCTCTTTAAGACATGGAAGCAATAAAAGCATGGATTACTTTAGTCTCTCTCAATCATTTATTCCTTCCTTCTGATATATTTATAGAATATTCCCTTTTCATCTTTCATGTCCCTCAGTACATGCATTGCTCTTGTGATGTAGGTTCTGATTTTGGGGTAAGGGAGGTTTGCTGTTATTTCACATTTATACTGGGCCACAAGAAGTTGTTTCTGTGTTGGATTTTCAAAACTTGTGAATCTGAGCAGCTAATACCTTCTTGTCTACTGTCCTGCTTCTGTCCTGCTTCTGTCCTTTCCCTCTGGCAGCTTTTCAGTGTTTTCTTTCTGAAGCTAGTTCCCTGCATTTAGTGAGGCCTTTTTAAGTCCCATTATCTTAATTTCATTGCTTTTATTCTTTGTCTGTACACTCAGAAGTTTCAGTCCCCTTTCCCTTCTGAACCCTGAGAAGGTTCTTCCCTGTAAACCAGAACTCAATCAAGTCAAAACCACCTCTATTGTAACTTCCCGCAGGTTTGAAAAAGAGTTAGTCCCATTATAAGTGAGTCTCCTTTAAATAAATTGTCACATGTTTGAGATTCGTATTATTTAAATGTAGATGTAGATCCCTAAAACCTTGGTGCCATCTTGGCAGGACTTCTGGGTGATCTAGACAATGGCAAGTAACAGGTACCAGTAGGGCAGTTCATCTCATTAGAGGAAGAAGTTTTGTTGGAGGTGGGATGGTCCAAGGGCAGGGACAGAAGTGAAGAAAACAGTTTATGTGTCTCAAAGTTGCTTTTTCTGCTATGTCAGTTCAACAAAACATTTTCCCTCAATTTACAAGCCTTGTGTTATCTTAGAGGATGGGCTTACTTCATCCCACCTCAGTAGAAGCCTGTTGTTTCTGGGTAGGTGGTAAGGAAGGAGAAAGCATGTATGTGCCATCCTGTCCTGTGGTGTACCCCTGCCACACCTGAGAAGAGAATTCCTAGTGGAATCATGGCCAATTCTATTTGAGGAACTGTTTAAAGCAAAATAGTTCATATAAATCACCAGAGTGAAAACCTGGACAAAGCAACTTCTGCCACTGTCCAGACTAGGAAAATGACCAGTGTTTACCAACTGCTTTAGCTAAACTGTTTACCTAAAGTAGGAGCTAAGTGGTGTTTAAAACGTTAGCTAACACCTTTCCTGAACATGCCTCATCTGGTTTGTTTAGACAAGGCTGGCCAATATCTTCTTTCACTGGGAACTATTAGTCACAACCCAGAAAAACTGTTTGTCATAGATTTCCCAGGTTTGAGAGTGTGGAGACACAAACCTCAGCCCCACAAACTGGTGGATGGTGCTTGCAGTTACCCTCTCAGTCTTTCCATGCCAGTTGTGTGGGTTTTGCTTAAGTACAAACTCTGTTTTTTCACTGCTGGTTTGCAACTGCTCTGAAGGGAAAACATGAAAGAGTGAAGTGCTTGTAAAACTTATTTTAGAAAAGGCTTCATTAACAAGTGACTTATTTAGAGTGATGGTTCTTCCAAGTCATTGTCAGAAGCTGACTGAAATTTTCTCAAGTCAGTATCCACATGCAGTAAAGAACTCACCACCTTTTAGTCATCTCTTGCAGGACTTAAACTTTTAGTTGGCAACAGAACTTTAAATTTCAGTAGGAATGGGGAAAGTGGGAATGTTGTTTCCCGGGCCTCTACCTTCCCATCCTACAGGGATGTGGATGTGTTTGTGGATTGTTGATGAGAATGTTTTAATGATTTGCTGAACATCCCAAGTCATGCCAAATCCAAATGCCTCTCCCTAAATTTTCCCTGCAGCTGCCTCAGTAGGATTATGCCTCCTTTTCACCCATCTTTCAGTATGTGTATTGTGCAAGAACATGTAAATATCTGTACTGAGAGGGCAGCTCAAACTGTGCACATGGTACTGTTTAGGCAACTCAGACAGATGGTGTGACTGTAGTTACAATGAAAACAATTCCTTCTACATGGGTGGAGGAACGTTTCATGAATCTTTGGCTGTGTGGAAGCTCTAGCGGGATCTGAGCCCGGGTGCAGAGTAATTCCTCAGCTCAAGGCTTTTGCTGGCAGAAAATTGCTTCATGCCATTCCAAGTAGCTTGAGCCCTATGTAAGTTCTCACTTCAGCAAAGGTGCAGGATCAAGGGGTAATGCTGGTTCAGCTGCTTTTTGTTCTGATCCTTCCTATTGTTTGGCTTCCAAGAAGCATTTTTATTTACCCTTCTGCGAAAGAAAACATAAAACAATAGTGGGATTGGTTTTTCAGGGCTTCACATCCTCTTTTAGTCATTTACACTGCTGCAAAACACTTCCTGTGGTGCCAGACCCATCTTCTGCATTGTCATTCCCTCACACGGTGAGGTGGTTGGAGAAAACAGAAAAGTAACCAAGAACAGAAATAAGAACAGCAGCAAAGCTCACCAAATCAGACTCCCCATATGCAGTGGAATGTGTGTCATCCATCCATCCATCCATCCATCCATCCATCCATCCATCCATCCATCCATCCATCCATCCATCCATCCCTGCCTGACTCATTCCCTTGCACTGGCTCATTAATCACCATTTGGCTGCATTCCTTGTAAAACAGGGACTTGGCAATGTGGGAAAAAACTGGGGTGAGAGGAAGCTGGGAGAAGGCACACACAGGGTGGGAAGGGCAGTAAATCTGTGCTCAGCCTTTTCCTTGGGAACTGTCCTTGCCATTTGTCTTCCTCTGGCAGGGTGCCTTTGCTGCTCCCCCCACATCCCTCCAGCATGCAGAATGCCTCCTCTCCTTCCTGTCTTGGCCATGCAGGAGCAGCATTCCCTGTCCGCCCAGCTGCTTTTTGCTGGAGCTGCAGGGTGACTGGGATGCAGACGTGTGTGACAGACAGGACCTTGCTCAGGCGAGCAGCTGTTGCTAGGGATGGATGTGCCATTTACTGCTGGCACAAAGGGTCAATTAGATAAGGGCCCTAAAGATAATTCCTGTAAGATGGGGTTTGGTGATTTGGAGTGGGGAGACAGCAGTAAGAATTATGCAGCCACTAGTAATCTGGGTTGGTTTGGGTTTTTAACCTTGCCCCAGAGAGATCACAATTTCAAGCAGACAGGTGTTACCACCTTCAGATATTAAAGACATGCTTAATCTCTATGGAGACATTTGCTTCACCTAATGAAATGTGCTGCAGCAATCAATTTTATTCTGCACCTATTGATCATGTCTGTTTTAGGGAGACAAATACAAGACAACCTTAATTAAGAGGATCTATCTCTTCTTTTAGCAGTGTTTTCCGGCAGGAAGCTTTCACATCTCATGTACTTTTTGATAGAAAGTATCTCTTCTATTTGTATCAAGATGAAATGGAAATCAAATGCTTTCATTTCTATACTCTGCACTGATTTTATAGGAACAAAGTAGTTTGTCTTTTTAAAGTGCCTAATTCAATTTATTCAGATTTATTGTACCACAGGAATTTGAAAATCAATAACTTTAGCTGCCAGGTGCACTCTTTATTTATATATACATTTTTAAGATTGTGAATGTGGATGACATCTGTCTTTTCTAAATTGAGCAGCTTCATTGTAAATAAATAAAAAGCATAGGATTATTTTTTCTTTAGCATTTATGTGTGAGGATATTCTCCCTTAGATTCTTTCCTTCTCCTCCTGGCCATATTTCACATACAATACATGCTGTTTGCAAACTAGTTTGCCTTTAGCAGAGTCTTCAAAGAGAGGAGCTCCAGGCAATCTGACGAGTATTGTGAGTGCTGTGGAGGGACATCAACTCAACAGCTGCCCTATATATAAATTAGATAGTGGTGCCACTGATGTAGAACATGCTCCTTTAGTGTCTGAGGTCTAAATGTCACTTAAAATACTGGGCTGAGGTTTCTGAGAGAGTTGGTTCTGGACACATTCTAGAAAGCGTTTGCAGTCAAATCTGTGAAGTGTTTGTGGCTCGTATCTGGCAGTGTTGTGTGGAGCTGGCTTGTTCAGCCAACACTGAGCAGTTTTTTTGCAGGAAAGAGGGAAAAGATGGTAGTGTGATGGCTTTGTAGCAGGAATAGTGTTCTGCATCATTTCCCTGCCAAAAAAAAGTGCTCCTGAGTGGAGGAATGTTTTCTCTGCTCGCAAGGCAGCTGTGGAAAATGCACACAGGAATCATATTTAAGGAAATATTTGCTTTTGTGAGGGCAGTGGCATAAAACCAGTTAAGCAGTGGCATTAGATAGCTCACGGTAACTCATCATGGTAGTGTGGCTCGCTATCAAGCAATGAAGGTACCAAACTCCATCAGCAGGGAGCAGTTGTAGTGCTCAGTATGTGCTGTATTTCTCACCATCCCAAAGCACATGCCATCCTCCTCAGGAGTGAGGCCTATTCCACTGCACAGCACAATAAATTTGGGCACCAGTGAAGTCCAAGCAAAGTGTTGTATGGCAAAACTGGCCAGACTGCAAGAGGAACTTTGCTGTTCATCCCCTGAACCTCCAGGTGTAAAACAAGGAGCACTTTGTGGTTTTGTCTGATAGCTCAACATTAATAGGGTTTCCTGATTCCCATGTTTCAAACTGGTTTAAGGTGGGTGCAACATAGAAATCTCTGGCACATGGTGCAGACTATCAGTAGGGTTAACTGGTCCTGACTGCCCTGGGGATGCTGAAGATGTTGCAGTCACTCTGTGCCTCGAAGTCTCTTGGATCCAATGAGTGTCTGTGTGGGTGTTAATCCCAGAGTGGTTTTGTAATAGCAGCGCATTCATCCAAGTTCTCTTAGTTGAAAACTCCTCTTTGTGCCTCAGCCCACCATGTCCCATCATGCAGAGAACATTAGGTCTCATAGTGAAATTTCTTCTTCCATTCTTTAAAAGTTTTGCTGCAGGTACTTCTCAGGTCAGGGTCAAAGAGACTTTTTTACTTCTGAACTCAAGTCAGCCAAAGTAGTTTCCTTTTATGGGAAAGCTATGTATGGCAGCTGGGGGAAAATGGGAGTTTAGCAAGTTGCTCTAAACAAAGGGAATAATTTAATTCTTCAGTCTTTTAATCCCACCTTTTGTGAAGCTGATAACTCTGTTTTTAGAGAATAGTGCTTGAAATAATTACACGTAAGAAGTGTCTACTCAAAGCAGTAATTAAAGTGTTTTTACTGAACTGACACTGAAAACTTTGTGAACAATGATGGACTTACATAAGCCCATCTTTATTTACATAAAGTTCAATAAAATAAGCTGTTTCAATCTATGGATAATTTCTTCTTCCTCCTCCTTTCTAGGATATAAATTTGATTTCATTTGACTTTCTTAGACATTTTTTGCCCCTATAAGGAAGTTCAGCATCTCGCAGCAGTATGCTTTGCTTTGTTTTAGTTCTCTGCTGGGTCTCTGAGTGAAGTTTGGTGTTCTTTAGATGCTACTCAAGAATTCAACACTCCAGTTTGTTTATTTGTAGGAAAACAGTCGTTGCTGGACATCTGCTGCTTGTGGTATTTCACGCTAGAATTAATACTGTTGCACTGTTCAGCCTGAATTAGTAATAAGTACAGTTTGACTTATATGACTTTGAGAGATGGGACTTATCCAGGGCCTTACTGAGAGTGGGATGAAACATTATGTGAAGATGGATTTCTGAGTCGTGCTATGATGGATATTGTGCAGCCAGCATGAAACCACTGCACTTCAGAGCTCTAGCCTTTCTTGTTGTTATTTTTCTACTCAGACACTTGCTTCTCACAAAAAACAAACTTTAATGATTCATTAATTTAATGATTCAGCCAGCCCCCGTTGGTTCAATTTAGCCTGCACAGATTAAAAATGGTCGTTCTGTTGGTCTCGGACAGACAGACTGCAGAGAAATGAGCTCTCCAGGATGATTAGCTCGAGAGAAGGGGACTCTCCAGGGCTTTTCTAATGAACTGAGAGCTCTTTTAGGGGCCTGCTGGTAAGATGGGAGGACCTTCTGCTTTTCTGTCTCCTTCCTCCGCCTTCCTGCTCATCACTGCAATGCAAGCAAACCAAACAAAAAAGCCATGATTCATGCATAAAAGCTTTAAAACAGTTTATTTTACAGCTGAAGACAGTGTTTTCTGTCCTTTGAGATACTGATGCTTAGGTTATTTTCTGTCTGGCACATTTCTGTTTTAAAGCTTGTCAGTCATACTAGTATTTAATGACTTCTCAAAGGCCAGTTAACATCTACAGGACTTTGTGGGGTGTTTTTGTCCCAAGTATCTCTTTTCCAACCTTGACAGTGGATAGGGTTTCTTTCTCTTTGAGGTCATTCAAATATGTCACCAGTTTATCCAACAGCAGATTGAAAAAATGGGAGTTATGGCACATGTTGAATATTTATTATTAAAACTGTATGGAAATTGGAAATGTTAGATCTGCTTAAGTACCAGGTTGTGTTCAATCTACCTAAACTTCCACTGGAATTTCCCTCAGAGATGGTTCAATTCCTCCTCTCTGCCATCCTGTGAGTGGTTGAGCTGCCTCAGCCTTTTGCAACAGGTTCATCCAATGGCACCAAGTTGAGTGTGTGTGACTGCATTTCAGAGAGCTGCAATTCCTGTGCTGGTATCTCTGTAAAGCCTGGGGGATTAAGGCACTCTGCTGTTGTGAAATGTTTTCTTGGTTTTATTACTGCAGTGATAACATCTCACATTGCTTTTTCAGTGGCAGTATTGCACCCAAGAGGGCAACGGTTCGTGCATTAGGACTACTACAAATTAACACTACTTTTCCCTTTCTCTTTAAAGTGAGGAAGTAGCATCCCTTTTTAATAAACAGATGAATTTGAGGCAGAATTAAAATTCCTTTTGAAAGACAGAAAAGCTATTGCAGTGAGGTTTTAAGAACTCAACCCAGAAGGCAGTTTGTCATTGTGCATTCCACAGGATGGAAACCCTCTTTTTAAATTAATGAGGCTACTTAAAATAATATTCACCCATACACAGCCTTAGGTATTATGGGCTTGCTGTTAGTTCCAGCAAGGTAACATTTGCTTACTGCATGGAGGCAACAGGCTTAGCTTTCAAAGACCCTTTTTATTTCAAGGTGTGGGAATCTGCTGTGTGGCAGAAATTGAGAGGGAAAGGTTTTTTCTCCTTACATAAAATCTTTCTGCAGTTTGCTTGCATTACACAGCACAAGTCAATTGGAAATTCATAGGAAGAGTGTGTTTTGAATGCAGCTGAGTATCCCATATTGAAATAAGTGGTGGGATTTAATAATTTTGAGGTTGGCGGCCAAACATGTTATATTACCACTTAGTATGCAGTCACAAAGTAGAATTGACTAAATCATTTGACATGTGAATTCTGCTTACAATGGAAATGCTATTACAATTTCAGCATCTTAAGTTTCTGTTTAATGGTTAAATATCACAGCAACATTTGATTGTTGTAATGTTGCATTGATTTTAAACCACAGGTTTACTCAAATGGTAATGATTCAGCTGTCTTTTTAGGAAACTGAGCAGAAATACTTTCTTCTTTGAGGAAAAACACCAGTTAGTGGGCATTTTCAGGGCATCTCCATGGCATTGTTTCTGAAAACAAGGCGTAGGAAGGAGCATATGGTATTACATCTGCAGAGTGTTTGACAGTAACCAGTCCTGGGTGTTTCAGAGGTCAATTTACAGAACTCAAAGAAAGCAGTTACTCTTCCCAAGGAAGTTACTCTTTTGAAAGCCAATAGCTTTGAAGTTAACATAAACTCTAAAGCGTTAGACACGTAACTCCTTCACCACTTGCCATTTCTGAACTTCAATTCTGGACACCTCTGTGATCAACTGTCCACAGATGGGTCCAATTTTTCCTCAAACCTTGATCAGACTTTGTCTTCATTAGCACCATTAGTATTTTTCAAGCTTTACTAGGGACCTGGCAAACTTCTGAATAACCCATTGGACTTTAGTTATGAAAGAGTAAAGGACTCTGTTATCCATTCTGCTGGTATTTTGTGACTGCACATAGTTCTGTCAGTCACTTTCTTACTTCAGGTATGAAGTTCCAGTCTCCCATGTAATTTTGTGAGAACACCTTTTCCTACCATGCCCTTGATCCTTGATGTTTGTTTATAGATACTGGAAAGCTCTTTTTTCTTCTTTTTTTAATGGAGAGAATGCTTCAGTCTTCTAGATGAGAGCAAACCATTGGTTTAAACAAGTCTTTCTTCCAACTTTATGGAAAGAGAACACATCATTTGGAAGATGGATGGGTTTCCTTTTCCACAGCTCTGTCCTTAAGCCCTGCTGAAATAAAATTCTCATTTTAGATATTCAGTGATTAAGTATGAAGATCTCAGTGAAGCAGAGCCCCATCAGAACCCAGATTGCAATACTGAGATAGCTTTAAGCAGATAAATTATTTCTGTCCTGTAAAGACTTCAGTGTCTGAAGAGATTAAATTGTAGCAGTGAATGAAACCTGTATTAAAAATTATGTGATTAGCAAGATGAACAATTTTTTTTTATTATTATGTGAAGCTGGACATGAAAACCAGCCTGAACATTTAAACTAATAGAGTCATTCTTACTTTGCATGTGTTTTATTGTTTCACATTTGTTATGTTTGTGTCATTGACTTTTGTAGTAACTCCATAATACGAGCAAATTGTCACCAATGAAGCAGATGGAATGAAATTCCTTTTATATAATGTAATTAAGAAAATAAGCACATTGTAGGGAGAAGCTAGTATGTTGCTCTCTCTCTCTCATCCAGCAGGAACTCATCATCCATGCCAACCTCTTTTGGCAAAGCATGAGGGTGCTTTTTCTCTTCTTACGCAAAAGTCTGTTCTGTTTGGTTTTTCTTTTGATTTTGTGTTAAAAAGTCTTATGTAGATGATGATGCTCATAATTACTATCTCACTGAAATGGTAAGAGTTTTGGCCTCATTGGGAACACTGCTGAATCCCTTAGTTATTAGCCCTAAGCAAGAGTGCATTTTCCTCTTAATTAGAAAATAAGTGTTTCTAATAAATAAAATAATTTCAGTATTTATTCAATGTTTCAGTCTCCTAGCATAAGCCAACTGAGATGTAAAATCCTCAGACATGTTAACTGACACACTGTATTTATTAAGAAACTGTGCCATTTAAAAAGTCATGCTTGTAAGATAGTAATTAAAAAAAGCAAGATGGAAGGATTAAGTGTCATTTCTGACCTGTCTCAATTATTATGTAGCATCTCTGGAGTTTGAGATTTCCCAGCTTCCCTAGGCAATCTGTTTCACTGCTTAATTATCTTCACATTTAGAAAGTTGTGTTTGTTCCTTAAAAAAAGAGAAGAAAACTAATGATGATAATCTGCTTTTTTCTTTTTTTTTCACTATTAAGTTCTTGTCCTGGCTAGCAGTGAAAAACATGAAGAACAGAACAGATGATTTTCCTCGTTTCTGCAGTAGCCTTTATATATTAAAATGTCAGTCTTGCAACTGCTCTACTTCTTAGGGTATTACTTTAATGATCTGTGTTCTCCTCTTGGAGGAGAATGGCAGCATTGCTGTCTGTCTCATACAAACCAGGCTCCTATTTATATACCAGTACCAGAGTTTCTGTTGTTGGGTTTTTTTTTAATATTTGACTTAATTTCATATCATGTGATGAAATACATGGCAACTGGATCATGTAGCTTACAAAAAGAGGTGAAGGTGTTGAATTATGGTATATAAAGGGGGAATGAGTATTTTTGTAATTTAAATGCTGTTTTACTAACATTAGAGTTTTGCTGTAGTTCTTATAGGGAGCACCGGTAAATATCCACCTTGTCTATTTCAGAGAATCACAGACTGGGTAAGGCTTGAAGAGACAGCTGGAGGTCATCTAATCCAACCTCCCTGCTCAGCAGCACGTTACTCTGGATGGCATCCAGATAGCTTTAGAGCATCTCCAGGGAAGGAGATTCCTAATGATAGTTGCTTGTGACCACTGAGATAAATCAAAGAAACTGCTCACATCTTTGCAAATGGCTGATTTATCTTGTTTTCCGGAAAAAATATCCTTAAAAAATACAAGACTTAACAGGTCTTGTTCAAAGCAAATCAGATGAGGTTGAAATTAGAGTGGGGACAATGGAGAAATGAAGAGCTGGAATAGAAGAAAGCTGGTAGAAATTGCAGCAACTATGTTTTTTATGTTGTGTTTTATTGGTTTTGAATTGATTCACGTTAATAATTACAAATTACTGTCTCACCGGGTCTTGTAGTATTGTGGTTTTCTTGATTCTTAATGTGGTGAAGTGATTCTTTCAGCAATGATCTCTGGATTGTTTCCAGCATAAATCTGGATCTTGATTTTATTGAACATCAGAACATTTTTGCAATACCATTAGTATAATGGCATCTCAGTATTCCTCATGTTCTTGAGATGTGTGTTCAGTTGGAATATAACAATGCAGAAGGCACCACAGCCTGAGCTGATTGACTTGGAGAGAATGATAGAAACTTAAAGAGATTGACTGTAAAACTGCCTATCAGTGCTGCCACTGAAGACATGAGGAAACATAATTTCCATCTTTCCAACAACCTGCACCTTTGTCTCTACTGCCCTTGCAGCCTACAATGCTAAGGAATTCCTGCAAAGACACTTGAGCTGGCTGGCTGCAGTCAGGTTGAATGTCACTGAATAATGACCTCCTTAAATTAGCATTAGTGTGACCTACTAAACTCACCTTAAACTAGAGCTAATAAGACTTGGATGGCTTTGAACTCTGCCATGCCAGACATATTGCCTTGGGCCAGCAGTAACTCATGTCTCTTTGCACTGTTGTGTTGTCATGTAAACTTGTCCACTGCCACATAGATGTCCTGAAAGATGAACGACTTAAGGTTTCTGTGTATGGCCATAAATTGAATATAACCCCCATAAATTTTTATTTGATGGCAAATCTAAAGGAGATAAAGGACTTCTTGAAAGCTGTGAAAAGAAAAGCTCTTGGGAGAGTTTGGCAGCATTGTTAAACTAATGCAATCTTGAACCTAGGGGACACAAGATGTCTTCAGGTAAACCAACATTCCAGGCCCACGTGCTGGAGCTCCATCTCTCCAAAGGGAATTTGCATGACTAGCACTCTGTTCTTTCACAGTTAATCATCTTCTTTTGTGACTCCCTAAGCATTTTCACTCTGAAAGGTGTCAAACCCACAATACTTCAGTTTCAGGTAGAAAAACTGCATAGAAAATTAGATTAGGAATAAAACAGAGAAATAAATGAGAAGTTCTTGCTTATTATCTTAATAATATATGCAAACAGTGCTTCTGTATTAGACCTCACTAACAGTTTACCATAATGCAAATGTTCATTTTAATGCTAAAAGATGCAAGAGAAGGAAAGCATACTTAGTTACAATAAATGCATAATTTAAAAAAAAATATGGTAGACTTCAAATTTCCCATTAGGGTATTTCTTTACAACTTAATCTATTCCTTCTTCTGTAGGAAATCATTCAGAATAAAACTATTTCAGCACCTCAAATTTAATAGTGAAAAATTCTGCAAATTTGTGTTCAGATTAATAATCATGCAGATCTCATGATCTAAACTGAAAGCAACTGTAAAAGGTTTTATCTTCTTCAGTGCATTTTGGACCGCAGGTGACATGGAGAGGATTGAAATAGGGCAAATTATATAGATATAATAGATTAAGCATTAATTCTGTATTACAACCAGAACTCAAACGGAATTGGGCATGTGTTAAAGCTTCATAGAATTGCTCAGTTTCAGAGTTGTGGCCAAATGATGATCTGTACTATGTACTGGTGAATTAGTCAGAGAAATGGGTGTTTGGCTCATCTTTCATCCGAGCCCAGAGTCTTAGCAAGATCTGAACCTCTCAAGGAACAGCTGCAGGGCTGAAGGCTGCCATGGTCTCCTGTGCAGCTCTGGGATGTGTCACAGCACACTGTGGTTAAGGACCAGGCTCAGAAGCTGAAGTAATGTATCATCCTGTCACTTTGAAAGGAAAGGGCTTTAGAATTCAGCAATCCAGGGCAATATGAAATGCAATGCCACTGTAGCAGCAAAGCAAAAGCAGACAGAGACCCACTGTCCTTATTATTGTACCCAGCTCTGAAATGAAAAGCTTCAGGGTAAAACTGAACATTTATTGGAGGAAAAATCCAAACCTTCTAACACACGTGAATTTAAAAGAGATGAGAGAAATAACCAGGCTGCAAATTTTGTGCCATCATCAGAAGGAGCAGCAGCTGTTGTCTGGTTTGCAATGGGAATTTTAAGGAGGTGTTTGCTTTCATCCCTGCTGCTATCTTGTGAAGTGGTGTGAGCCAGAGAACTGACCAGGAGATGCTGGGGCACAAATAGTGCTGGCCCACCCAAAGCCATCACTTGGGAATAAAGAGGATTAAAGGAGTTTTCTAAGCTTCTCACATTGTCTTGAAATAGCACATTGGAGAATGTGGTTTCCCTGGCATGGGAGAGAAGGGAAGATTGATCTGTAACCTATCCCAGCTTTTTGTTCCCGGGTCAGCCTAATGCCTGAGGTCACTGTCTGACAGAATTGTGGAACATTCAGCAGGATTTATTTTTCAGTGAAGAAATACTTCTCTGTATTTTAGCTCCTCACCAAATATCCAACTTAGCACCCCACTCATCCCCAGCTCCACCCATAGGATTTCTTTTCCAGGGAATAGAGGAATTCAAAGGCCCATACTTCTTCATGTTTTAAGTATGTCCAGCTACTGGAAAGCTGAGTAAAGTTGTCATCACCCAGCTGGCCCTGATGCCAAAGGGCACAAAGTTTCCTTAAATGTTGGATTGCAAACATCATTGTTCTCTATTTTTCCGAAGCCAATAATTGTATTACATGTGGGGAGTCCCCTAGGTCACGATATGCTGGTAAAATTACTCACTAACATTTTTATCCTCTGCTGAGTTGCTGCAGCTTCTAATGGTAGCATTACTTTGAGCATCCTGCCAAGAAACAGCGAGTAAAGGTTTAGGAATACTTCCTTTTGTACAGAGTCCAGTATTTCATGTTGTGATGCATGTAAACTATGAATATAATTGGGAAAATGTGATGAAGCATAGGAAGTAGTTCAATATGGCAGGGAACTCTAGAGGTTAATGAAGATTAAGGAAGACGAGGGAAAAATGAGATGAATGGACATGATGGTATATGAAATGCATTTTTGTCACAGAACAAAGAGTAAAAAGACTGATTTGTGCTCATTGGGCAATTTTAAATTAACAGCCATTGTTCGTGGGTGGAAAAATATTTTTAGGAAAAAAATTATTTATTTCTGGAGCTTCCACTGTGGGAAGCTGAATGAGCATGTCTGCTCATTGTATCGTGGTGATCTAACAGAACATATGTCAGAAGAGGACAGCAAATAATATTTTCCTTTACTATTAGTAGGCATTTTCTGTCACTAATTCCATTCTAGTAATCCTGCATCTTTGGTAGAAAAGTAATGAGGTATGAAAAAATGATGCCTACCCAAGGTTTGGAACATATTCACCAGTAACTTCCCCCTTTTTTCTTTATAGAGAATAACTTCTCTGATTCAGACCATGAATTATGGTGAGTGATGGAGGTTAGGAAGATGCTTCCTTATGTGTGCAGTTTATAATCTTATTTTTTTTTCTCTGAAGAGTTTCTTGCTCTTCTACTTTATCTGTTACCATAATTAACTCATCCATGATCAAACACTGGTCAGACTTGCATTGATTTTTGTATGGATTATATATGCTTATATTACAGGTTGTTTTATATCTGACACAACAAAAAATCAAACTGACATTAATGGTGATCAGTTTTGTACAGGCTTTAGGTCCCAATTGGGACAAACTTGTATATAGAGGAGAAAACTAAACAGGGAAAAATTAAAAAATGGATGTCATTTCTGCCAAATTCTTGTGGCAAGAGTAAAAAACCCACAAAATTTTCATTCAATGATGCAAACTCTTTTGACAATAAAGGTATGTCATTGCAGATATTGAAGATCCTAAGAATTTTAGAGAGACAAACTGGGAAAGATATCAGCAGTCAATTAAAATAACTTGGTAATGAAGTGACACTGATTTGTAGTGGGAGTTTGTAGATAAATTGAAAAGGTAACAGCAGAGAATGGGCATAAGAATAACTGATATTGTGAAACAATTTTATCTCCACAAATTTGTTTGTTTGTGTTGGGGGGACTGAGATGACCACTAACTGGTTCCTTACAGACCTCAATCTCTGTTCCACTGTAAGTGTGCAAGTGAGGGATCAGGACCTTGCTGTAGTGAGCACTTTGCAAACTCCTAACAAGAGATCTCCATGCAGGCCACTCACTTAAGGTCTGGATTTGAGATCCTTGTGGGTCCCTTCTAACTCAGAAAATTCTGTAACTTCTTCCAGAATGTTTCCTAGCACACAGGAATGTAAGGGATAACTAGTAAGTAGTGTTAATACTCTATTTGTTTTCAAGTTCTGAACCACTGAATTCATCTTAGCATCACATTTTTCCAGTTTCAGGATTTTATTGTAAACCCATAAAGCTGAGAGTTGTGCAGCAAAGCTGAGTATGGATTATTTCCACTAAAATATATGGAAATAAGAACTAGTTTATGGGCCCTTCAAGTCCATTTTGTATTACCCCATATTATACAGATTTGAACTTGGGCAAGGCAGAAAGAAGGTTAACTTTTCATGTGTCAGCCCTTTTGTTAGTGCAGTGTTTAATTCAAGATATGGATTACCTGAAGCTCCCCTGGACTGCAGGGCTCCAGCAGGAACAAAACTGCCCCAGATGACTTCACATGGAAAAATAAGATTAGGTACAAATAACATAGAGTTCCTTCCTGACATTTGTATGCAAACTTCACTTGCTAACTGCCACTGAAATCCATCCAAGCTTGCATTGCATGGGACAGAGCAGAATCTCTCAGAAAAAGTGCTACTAAATGATGTGGAAATCAGCTCTGGTTTTCCCCAGATGTAATAGAAAATATGGTTCCTGGAGGAGACATGAAGCATGGAGTAGCTTAATGAGCTTAGTCTGTTTTTAAAGATTCCTTGCAGCCCTTCAGCATAACATAGCCCCTTCCCACATGCATTTTTCCTTGAGGAGTGGCAGTGAAAAAGGCATGTCCAATTTCCACTTTTATAGAAATATATCTCATCTTGTCATGATGCTTGGTTATCTAGTTATATTTTTTGATCCTTTGAAAGCAAGGCTTGTTGCTTTCTTGTTTTTCTTGGTGCTTTTCTATGTAGGTAGCCTTTTTTCCTATTCTTACACAGGTTTGCACTGTACTTCTCTCTCCTGACTCTTAAGGGCAGTCTGCCATCCTTCCTCTTTGGTATTGATGGTATTTTTTTGTATTGGTATTGATTCATGACCTTCCGTAGGTCATGAAAGTTTTAATTTCATGTGCTTTATGCTAGTTGTGAAGCTGCCCAATTTATTTGGGATAAGTCTCTCTCTTTTTATACTCAGTTTTAGTGGCGGGGGGGTGGAGTTTAGCTTCATCCAGATATTGGTAGTGTTTGATTCAAATATTTGCTTCTACCTTTTTTCCCAGCCTGCCTCAATTCTAATCTTTCATTAAGTTTTTGCTTCAGTTTTGGGGAGGATAGATTTATGTGGAATAAATATTGACAATATTTTGACAGGTTGGCATATTACACTTCTTGTGTAAACATGATTATAATAATCTGTGGCCTGTTTTAAACCGGTGTTTGAAGCGTAAGGATTGCAGATGAAAGTGAGTCATGGTGGTCTATTGTATGTAAACATAATAGAAGTTTGATTGATTTCCAAGATCAGTTGGGATTACTTGATTGGAAAGGGTTGCTATGGGAGAAGGAAGGCGATAACAAAAGTAAGCAGCTCGTTTCAGCCCATGATGGCAATCACATTCTCATCACACCAACAGGACCATGTTCAATGGGGTATTTTTAAACCCTACCTTAGTCCTGCATAGTGTAAACATTTGCTGGAGTTCTGCCTCAGCGGAGCAAGAAGCAATATTTGCTGGAGAGAAAGGAGCACGGGGCAGGGTCACAGCAGCTATTCCTTGGCACAGCACAGCTGAGCTGGCTGGCTGATGTGCCTCCCAGCCTACCAGTCCACTCTTGTTTTTCCTTTCAGATGAATGATCTCTGGGGCGGCCAGGTTTCTGTGATCTCTCAGCAGGGGATGTGTGGCATTATGTGTGTGAGGTTTTATGCTTGCTTTGGAAAAGGCTGGCTTCACATGCCTTCTCCCTCATTTTGGCCAAGTCCCTAGATTAGAAATGTGTTCAGTAAATATTTAGTTCTAGATATGCTGCCAAAAGATTCCATGCTCTCTGACTGCTTCGAGGTTTGTTAGTGTGAATAAGTTTTTATTATTTCTTAGAGCTGACCTTGCAGAAGCAGAAAAAATGGATCTGAGCAATAATCAAAAACATGAGGTGAACCACCAGCCAGTGAAGTTGTAACTGAATAAAGTGAGTTGTAACTACAATACAAGGATACCAGTCGTACCCTGTTATTTCCTAGGAGCAAGCTGATGTTTGTGGCAAACCTGTGAGCAATATCTCACCTGTCTCTGGTCAGGGTTTCTGCCTCTTGGTTCAGTTCTTGTTGGGTTACAGAACACGAGGTTCTGAGGTGTTACAAACTGGCTTTCTTCATCACACCGTGTCGTTTAACTACCCACCTCATTGCAGTAACCCTGTTCTTTTTTTGCCTGCCTGAACATATTTACAAAGATAAAAATAGAGCAAGGGAAGAATAGCAGCTGCCAAGGCTGGGTTTGAGTTAAAGACCACCTAGGAATGGATTAAAGGTGATTAACTGTTTTGCCTCAGGACAATCCCGCTGAACGACAGGGGAGAGGGAGAGAGGAGGTGAAAGGAACATTGCTAAGAAAGAGATATGGAGAAGTGATGGTGTAATTGACATATTTAAATACAAGCAAGTTTTAAGCATGAAGTGGAGATAGGGAGAAAAATGAGTAAAGAAATTGTAACATGCAAATGATAGTACTCTGAATTACAAGGAGTTTTAAGGAATGCTTTATTTTGGAGAGGATGCCATGGGTCTGTAGGATAGCAAATACAGATATCTGAGTAGAAAAAATTCATCTGAGTGAACTTTTAGGATGGTCCTCTGGGTGATCTCTGTTGTGATGTTTATTGACAAGGAGAAACCTTGGCCTTAAACCCTGTTTTACAGCTGCACACTCCTTCTTAGAGGTAGGGTCTTATGAGTTGATAGGTGTTAAATCATCACATAGATTCCATTTCAGCTCCGTGCTTAATCAGTTGGAAATGACAGAAAAGGAGAAAGACCACAGTGCATGAGTCAGTCTGAGAATGACTAAGCTGCTGCTGGTGCAGCCATGAAAGACAAGCACAACCCTGGGATGCATTTAGTGAAGTGCTCCCTATCCAAAGGGGGATTAGCAGTTCTGTTGCACACTGAATGAGACCCTGTGGAGTTACGGATACTGCATACAGGTTTGGTTAGCCAGGCTTGGGAATTGATTTCCTGAAATTAGATGTATGGAAGAAGAAGGGGTTAGTAAAGGAATGGAGAGTTGCTCTCTCACACAGGGAAATTAAAAGGAAATAGCTTCTCCTTAACTACAAAAAAGTAACCCTGAATATTTTAAAATATAGTTGTTTACCCTGTTTCATGTATAAAAGGGACAACTAAGAGCAGGAGAAGACGGAGTTAAACCAGAGGAGAGTATTCAAACCAAAAATGTGTGGCTGCGAGTTAATTCAAGCTGAATATTGTTGTTTCTATGCCTTCAAACAACATTATTTTAGGATAGCCTGTGCTGGCCCTTCCTCAAATATCTGCCCTTCAGCTAAAGTTCTTTGGTCCTTAAGTCACAAACAGAAATTTATACTAAAGTTGTCACAGTTGCACCCAGCTGGCCAGCAGCTGGAATCTGAAGAAAATTAGCAGGGATTAGATTTGTATAGAGCACACATTACAATGCATTTCCAGCTGCTTCTTCCTTGTATGTATTCACTACACAAACAAATTCATCATCTGTCAGCATCATGACAGCATGCTTGCTTGCACGTGTGTTCAGGACTACTGCAGCTTTGGGGCAATCTTTTCAATTAGTGTGTGCAACTACATCCGAACCTAATTTGGATTATTTTAATCCTGAGCCTTTGCTCTTGTTTGCCTGCCAATAGGAGCAGATAGAACAGGCACCCAACAGGAGTTCTTTCTGTGCTAGCTGAATGCATAGTATTTATGATCAGTGAGAGATCTGCATAGTAGAGATGGAAGAAGTTAATTAGATTCAAGAGTCACCTACATAAACCTGCGGGAGATTGCCTGCGACACCACGGGCCCAGCTTCCAACCATCCCTTTTGCATTCCCACAGTGCTGGAGCAGCAGCATGGCTTAGCAGACCTCTTTTAAAGGGAACACATGCTCTAGGAAAACAGTAGTATTGCCTTGGCTGTTGGCAGCAACTCTCTTTCCTCCTACCCCTTTCCTTCAGTTATCTTCATTCTGATTTGGTACTTTGATGTTCTTTTAAAAATATTTAAATAAAAAACCAAACAAAACGAAAACAAAAAAAAACCCCCAGAAAACGTAGTCAATTCAAGTCTATTAAGCAATATCAGAGTAACAGCTTCCCCCCTCCACAACCCCCAGCTTTGTCTTTTTAGTGCTGTTTTAGGTCAGGTTCTGTCATTTTACACCTGTCCAACCTTGTGAAAGGCCTCACTGGGGTTGTACAAGGACAAGCGTGGGTGGAACTCAGTGTTCAAAACCTTGTGTGGCTGTTGACAATGTGTGAGAAGGGAAGAGCCCTCTGCTTCCCAGACCCCAAATTAAGCCTGCAGGGCTGACAGCAAAGCAATTTTTGTAATGGTACATGGAGCTAATTTGTTATGAAATCAGAGAAGCAATAAATTTGGAAAAACCCCCATTCCAAGTTTAGAGTAGTCTGGAGGGAAATTACACTGTCAGCTCCACTGTGCTGCTTTGCTGTTTTGTAGGCTTGCTAGGTTTGTAGAATATGGTAGGTTCACCCCCTCTCATTTAGCCTTTCCTGAGCTGGGGAAATGCACTTTTCCCTACTACACCTTGAAACCAAGTGACTTCTTGTGGAGATCTCCCCACCAGGTTCTCAGTGTGCTGTTCAGTCACAATACAGAGCTGCCTGTCAGTGCAGAATTGCTGTGACTTCTGAGGAAAGCGAGACTCAGCTGGTCAGACCCTGACATTCCTTGTTCCTGCTGCTCAGGGTGTCCTGCTCAGTGGAAAGGCCCTCCAGCCTCAACAGAGAGAAATAAGCTACATCTGCAAGATCTTTGCAGGCAGCAAATCCTGCTAGCTGGGCCAGCTAGGATTTGTGTGGCTCAGCCAGGGTCCTGAGCTGCATCCAGGAGAGCCACTGCTGGCATTAGGGCACCCACATGGTTTTATTCCTGCCTACATCTTCCATGGTGCTCATTAGTTCTGGCTGTGAATACACTGTAGGTGTGCTCAGCACACTCAGTACCCTTTGCAGATGAAAGGTAGTGAGGAGAAGTTGAGACTGGTGATAAGGTTGGGTTCAGGGCAGTATAGGTTTTGTGTGTCTTCTGAATAGTAAGTGCTTGAGTGTATAAGGCATCTCCCATGCCAAGCTTTTTCCATTAAGGCACCAGCCAGGAAGCCTTGGTCAAATGCAGGATTTCTGTGCTTTATTATTCATCAAGGCTCATGATTTTATTCAGCTCTATCATTGTTTCTGAATTCATGACCATAAAGAAACAGAGGTCCTGCAGATAGTGTAGGCTATGGGAAATTGCAGCACTGCTGAGATAACATAGTTGGTACCAGTACGTCCTGATCTCATGCTTTCTGAATTACTTATGTTAAAATAAATAAACAAAATAAGAAAACTCTGCTGGCCTGGAAACCTTTAGGCATTCTTTCCCATTTTATGTTGGAAAGACTTAAAGAAAAAGGCATTGTCTGTTTCTTATTTTCACTGCTTCTTTTTTACAAATTGCTTTTAAATGGAACACAAGTAAAACAGATTTTATTTGTTGTCATAAGAAAATACATCTCAGAGAGAGACAGGGATGGCCTGGAAGGAAGACATGATATTTCAGGTTGCTATTTGAAGACCATGGCTGCCTGTTGTGACTCAGCACATTGGTTGGGACTTTGGGTGGCAGAGGGGATTCAACAGGTTGAGGTTTTAGAGGTAGGTGATAGGAAACAGCTATTAATTGATGCTGCTGCAAGTGCATTGATTTGCTTTTTGTAGAAATTAAGAGATTACTCTGACCAGCTGAAGGCACTAAGACAGACTTTGTCCAAGGGACAGGACTATGGGGTTAAATCATGAAGAGCAATTGCTCTGTGTATTCTGTGCCTTGCTGCAGCCTTTCCCTGCTGCCACTGGCCAGCCACACTGTTTGTAATAAATGGTTATTAAGCTGTTCTCTGTAGGACCAGGACTGGAGCTGCATTGTGCTAGAGGCTGTGGAGCTGCATAGTAACAAACTGTAAACTGTTTTCTGAGAGGCCTGGTTAAATATGAGAAGGGATATGAAACAAAAATAATCCACAACCAAGCTCTGGCACGTAATGATATTATGTGAGTAGCTGTGGGTTGTACAGTAGGTCTGCTGCAGAGGAGGAAGCTGGGCTGAAGTCTTTTGTGCTGTCATTATGTGCTAAAAAAAAATAAATTCTTTATTATTTTTATTCTCACTTAACTGCTCTAATTTATTCCATCAGGTCTTGTCCAGAGGATGATGTAGATGCATGTGCAAGTGTGACTGGATTACAGCCTTTCCCCTCAAGACTATTTGCTGTCAATCCTCTACTGCCCTATTACTGTAACTGAAAGATTGCAAGATTCTTGTATATTTGGCACAAATGCATCCTCAAGTGTGTTTCCTTTAAGCGTAGGCTTTAGTGATTAGCATCTGCCTTTATGCAAGATACTTTTATATGAAGACCTGTATTCATTCTGGTTTGGGCTAAGGAACACTTACTTGGTCATTTTAAACAGACACTTTGAGGACATGAGTCAACTCAGGTATTTGCTCCTCAGCTTTTGTTCTCTCCCTCATCTCTTTGATGGAGAATTGGAAAATAAAGAGGGGCTATTGTCTGAATTGATTCTTCTCTCCACAGACCTGGCAGTGGCCAAGGAGTTTTGGTGTGGCTGCATTATTTTTAAATATGCAGGGACAGGAAATTCCGAAGTGTAACTTTTAGGTTTTGTTGGGAACACCAGCATAAATTTAAAGCTTGGGAATGTCTCGATCATGTGCAGTCTGTACCAGAACATCAGCAGCATAAGCAAGGAACAAATTCTTCTTCAACGAACATGGTAGCCACAGGGCTTCCTCCCTTTCTTGTTAGTTTTTTCTTCCCTCCCTCTTCTCTCTGTTAGTTCTCTGTAGCTGGGCACGTGGACATGCCAGCAGGGTCTGGGCTCCAGTGCAGCAGACCTGACAAGGCAGGGCCTGGTGCTCTGGTTGGTTTTCAGAGGTGGAAGGACTGGCAGTGCCAACACAGTGCAGTGCCAGGTGCCTTGTCACCCTTTGCCTTTCGTTTTCTAAAGTTACAGCTCACCTGGCCTGTGGCTCCAGCTCAGGGGAGGGTTTAATGAGGCTAAATCAGGATTCAGGGCAAGCCATGCAAGCTGAATTCAGGGAGTCTCTGTGTGTGTGATGTGGATGCAGGAACTCCATTTCTTTTGATGTGCTGAGCCATGGATTAAAGCTCTGCTGACTTAAACCCAGCGAGCTGTGACATATGCACGCCAGAGAAGTCACTTTAAAAGGAGTTCAGGCTTGTTTTCTGCAAGTGCTCAACTTGATCAAGGCTGGTAGAACAAACTCTAATAAAAGAGGGGACAAGGACATAAGAAATCCTTTGGGGAGAACCATATGTAGTACTAGGGAGAGATGGTCCTCACTAGAGTGTATCAGAAGTATTTGTAAGGTTATGTCTTACAACTGTGGGTTCAGTTTCCAGGCTGGAAACTGCTTCCCATCTTACTTTCGTTGTTTCTTTCTTTTTCTTTTTTTTTGTTGTTGTTGTTGTTTTTAAAATTCATTTGAAGGTAAATAATCAAAACAGAATTCGGGGCCTCAAAAGCTGTAACTACAGGAGTTGGCACTTAATGGCAGCTTTGCCTCTAGTCGTGGCATCAAGTTACTTTTGAAGCCTTTGAAGTCAACAGGGCTGGAGGGAGAAAGTGTTGTGTTGCTTCTTTAAAAAGAAACATGCTTCAGTTATATTTGCAGCTGGGGTTTTAATGGCTGCGAATTAAAGCATGTTTTATTTGGCCTTTGTTTTTAGTGCACTTTTACCCCTTGGGGCATCTGAAGCCAAGGCACAGCTTGAGATGTAGCTGGCTGCAGCACATGAACAGAGCCATCATCAGCCTCCTCTTCTGCTCCTCTGCAGAGCTCACTCTCAGGGTTTGTGTCCCCCACAACAGCAGTGTCCCACCCTCCCCAGCTTACCTGCCTGGCACCTCTTTGCAGGCACTGGGGCTCTGCTTACACAACAGCAAGCAGTTTGTGGCTGGCAGTGTGGCTTGGAGTGATCTGATGTTAACTTGTTGTATTGGCCCTGGAGAGCTTAATTTCTAATCAGCTCCAATTAAATTACTATGAATCTGATAAAGGGAAAGAAGCTCAGTTCAAAACGGTGCAGATAGGCACTTAATGTGATTTAATGTATGTCTACATAGCCTAACTGCTTATCTGCACATCTGGCCTAAATACTTGTGCAAATCTGACCCATAGCCTTTTTTTGACCATATTGGCACTAAAAGGAGAGAAGGTAGATTATGCAGTTAATAGGTTACAGCTTGTTTCCCTGTTGATCCTTGGGGCATCAGCCATCCTGCTGAGTAGAAGGAAAGGTGCTTGGAGGATGGTGATGAGGGTGGTTGAGCAAAGAGCACTGCACTGATGTTTTAGGAGTCCTCTTACATAAGGACATGTAATAACCTTTCCAGCTGTGCATTTGCTAGGCCTGGTGTGGTAGAATCTTTAGCAAACACAAAAAAGGGTGGCACAGGCACCAGTATATACTGAGCAGCACCTTTTTTTGACCTTGCTTTATATTCTGCTCAATTATGAGTGTTGCTACATTTTGTGATTAGCAGGCCACATCAGCTGGTTCAGTCAACTCACTCAAGCAACCCAAAGATATGATAATTTTTTTTTTTAATGTAATTGTGTGATAGAAAGTAGTGCTTTGTAGTGTTGGCTCTTTAAAGTATGGAAGCAGGAGACATAAGACATCTGTCCTAATAATAAAGAGGTGTTTGTATGTTTGACAGGTGACAAACAGCCCAGTTCAGACTGTTTCTAGAGGCAGTATCAGCGTTCCTTCAAGAATTAACAGAATTATACTGTTTTACCTGATGCATCAAATTACAGTCAATATAGTAATGATCATTCTGATCCATAATCTGTGAATATTGAGGACAGAATACTTTATGGTTTCAGTGAGGCCATGAAAAAGGGCCAAGGAAGTTCTTACATGTCCTCTACATACTTGCAGATGAAAAGTTCTGTCTCATGCAAAACAGAAATAATTCTTTGGTTCTTGTTATGGAGTTGTTGTTCTTTAGATCTATATTCTGTAGATCAGAGTGATTTTATTCCTCAGCATCTGAGATTTTTGCAGCTCTCAAGTGTTTCCAGCCCTTCATGAGTTATGGACCTGGGGTCACTTTCCCTTGTCAGAACTCACAGAGGATATGGTTAAGGCAAATTCTGTAACATTTCTGACACAGCAATAATGTTTTGCTTAGAGCTCCCTGTTTAGCTGTTGTCTCAGAGACTTAGAGAATTTGGTGAATGCTTTTATTAAAGTATTGGATAATCTGTTGCTTGAGAAATCTGTATGCAAATCCTGGCTTTGCTGCTGTTTTTTGCTGTGACCTTGGACTAAAAATTTGCCTGTTCTGTGTGTATGAGGCACGAGGGTTCTATCACTCTCATTTTCAAGCATGGTATAAGAATAGATCTGTAAGTACTTGAGGGGTCATGGAGGCAGGAAATGCCATCAACCAAATGTTATCACCACGCTTGTATACTGCTGTAAAGAAAAAGTAAATGAAGAGAGCTTTTTCTTGCGTCTCCTGCTATTCCAGCAGCCTGTGGTCACCCTTCTACTTAATGCAGCACTGCCATGGGGTCTGCCCATCTTCTTGAATGCTGTACCTGAGTGGGATGTTGCCCTATGACTGACTGTGTTTAGTTTTGTTTTTGCTGGGTTTTGTAGCTATCAGGACACCAGTAGGAAAACGTGGAGCATTAATTTTGCCTGAATGTTACCATGCCTTCTGCCTGTGCTTAGTCTCTGTAGTAGTTTTCCTTGTCGATTTTCTTTCTGAATAAGAGGAATAAGGAGTAGATCTCTGTTTTATATGGTATTTCCCCTACCTCCCCTTGCTTTCTGTGCCTAGGAGGTACTGGCCTGCAGCAAATTCCCTGCAGCATCTGTGTTATTGCATACACATGCTTGTGACACTTTAATAGTAGCTGTCAGGTAACATTAATGTATTGCTGCTACAAATAAATCAAGCAGGGGCTACAAGTGAAGAAGTGAGTGAATGAGACAGGACAGTCTCGTCCATCACTATCAGACAAGGCCACCCTAAGGTTGTCTGCTCACTTCAGCAGTGGAATTGTTGGCTGTGCTAAGACGTGCTCAGTGCAGACACCCAGACCTCAGCCAGCAGCCCTCCTTTCTGTCAACACCCAAAGGGCTTGGTTTGTCATTTATTCAGAATAAGGAGAGGAATTCTGAAATTACCTCGAAGGCCCTCTTTTTCTTGAGTCCTGAGGAAAAACCTTTTTTTGTGGGTCTGAACCTCCGGGTTTCTGTCAGGTGACTCAGAGTGACTCCTGTGCTAAACCTGGTGGCAGCAGGGTGCTCAGGTAGATCCTGGAGCCTGGAACCCCTGGCTGCCCTCCCAGCCCTCTTTCTAGGAAGGGTGTAGGTAGTGGAGCTGGTCACCAGAAGAAACAACTGAGTGAGGGAAAAGCAGTCACACTGAAATTCCTCCCACAAAATTATAGGCCTCATCTGTCAGTGTGCCACCACTTAAGGAACTCTGTTCTGTGGCTCTCTTTATACTTTGTAGAAATTCATTAACTTAGTACTGCTTATAAAAGGCTCTTTATCTGATAGTGCAGATGTTTCCAAACTCGGGA
The DNA here is from genome assembly GCF_014805655.1 of Passer montanus. Lineage (NCBI taxonomy): Eukaryota > Metazoa > Chordata > Aves > Passeriformes > Passeridae > Passer > Passer montanus. The sequence goes on along the minus strand of NW_024356504.1, from coordinate 18,247,276 downwards.
GTGCAAACTATGCCTGGAACACTGTCCTCCTCCTACTGCTTGTGGAGATCCTGGAATTATCTCTTGCATTTTAACGCAGTATTAGAAAATTGGCCAGCAATAACTTGCTCACAGCTGAGATTGCAATACACTCACTGCACTGCCTCTGCAGGCTCTGCAGACACACTGGGAGTACAGGTCTGCCATTTGAGAGCTGGCATAGTGTGGATGGAAAATTACTGTGTTAGTTCTCCCACCTTAACTCTTGTTGATAGTTGTAATAGGTTGTGATAGACTACAAGGAAATATAAATCATAGACTTAACATACACCAGGCCACTGCCTAGTTCCTGAAAAGCATTAAAGTGTCACATCGAGTGACTCTGCAATTCAAATGTGTTCTTTGCAAGAAAGCTCAGAAAGTTTCAAGAAGTTTTTTTTTTAAAGAAAAAGAACTTCTTGCAGAAGCATTTGCTTTTACTGTGTGAAGGTGGAAAATTGTTCTTCAGCATCCAGCTGTAGAAAGGATCATCATTACTTTTTTAAATTTATACATGATTGTCATGTTCTTAAAATTCTCTCCATGACAAGTCCTTTGTAGTTTCTTAAACTGGTGATGATTTTATTATGCTGAATTTGACAGGTTAATGATCAAGTAGGAAATTGTTTAACGCTTTTTAGTGTTAGATATAGAAAAGATAGATTAACTCTATCCTTTCTATATCTAAAATCAGAAAGTAAATCTAGAGTCTGATGGTAAGGCAGAGATTGCAGTAGGTAAGTACCAAGAGGACTGGCTGAGATCAGTGCTCCCTCATCCCCTTGCATATTGCATTTAGGATAGCAAAAGGAACATTAACCATGAAGCTGAAGAGTCAATACCAAATTAATGGCTCTTGGAGATATAGTGTGTGGGTTATTGTAGTGACACATTGGTCTAATGTAGAATTTGCTGAAGTATGTTTCTCTGAAGTATTAGGATTGCAGTTTTGCTGTCTAGCAGAGGTAACAGTACCTGGTGGTTTGTGTGCTGGTTTGGAAAACTGAGCCTGTTTGAAGGGGACTGCTGTCCCTTTTTTATTCAGTCATTAGCTCCCCTACTATGAAACCACTATAAAAACTTGATTTGAATGGGAAACTCTGTGGTATGGGCAGTCTGACAGTAGGGTGAGGGAGGTAGCATGGACAGAAGGGCTGACATGTCACTAGTAGTAATAAAAAGCAGTAAAGCAGTAAGAAGAGTAAAGGCATTTGGTCTAGGCTTGTGATTTGGAGAGCAAAAGAACCCACAGCCTGTTTTCAGTCCTCGTGCTCTGTGTATATATTTTAATAACTTATGTTTTTCCTGTTTGAACTGAGCAAGGCCCAGAGAACAAGCTGTTCTTCTGGAATCCTTTCGTTCATTTATTCCCAGTAGATTCCAGTGGGAAATAAAATCAACAGCCTCTCTCTTCTGAACAGTGACCCTAACTGTGTTTGTTAATACCTATCAGTGTCTGTCTCCATCGAAACTCAAGATGTAATTGCTGAACCAGTATATGCAGGGGAACAAGAACTAAGGTTTTTTTGAGTATTTAAAAACGTACATTAATTGCATTTGATATTGGGTGCCCAAAGTAAATGCTTTACTGTGGGAGCAACTCATTTCTTTAAACTGCGATCCTGAGTTTTAGATCCTAAAAACACCTCATCAAAGCAAGTTAATGAACTGGTGACAGCTATACACCTGAAAGATCTTTGAGTGTGTGGGCAGAAATGCCAAAAATTTATTTCCCTGTGGGACCAGGAGAAAAAGACAATTTCTTAAATCTTCTGGTTGAATTTGCATGTGACTTTCCTATCACTTCATGCTGCTTAAATGGATTAGTGACTGAGTACTGCAGCATAAGGTCTAGAGCATATTTCTAATACCTTGAATATGCCCAAGATGGTTTTAAATCAGGTGTTGCAGAGCAATTAAAACTGGGTTCTATAGTGCACACAGTGAGAAAAGGAGTTAATAGCCAAACAAAAGACAGGAAGGTCTGACTTACCAAAATAGACATGGTAAGGGATCTGGTATAATGATATCTGGTAAGTTAAAGGTCTCCTGGAAGTGCTAAAATTCTGTTTGAATCATAGTCCTGGAGGTCTAGACTGTAAATCCACTTTCTGTATATCTTGACAAATGGAGAAGGACTAGAATTATACTCAGGGGGACAGAAAACAGTGTAATTGAGGCCTCAAGATCAGAGCAGACTGTGGTGAAAGGGGAAAAAGTTATTTTGAGGAATGTAATGATTTCTTTAAAAGATACCCCTCCCTATGATAGTTGTAAAAAGTATTGGAAATAGCTTCAGGGATTAAATAAATTCCCTGTCTGAATAAAGTACTAGTGACAGTGTCAATATTTTATGGGTCTTAGCACAAATTTCTTGACTCGATGAGATGTAAGGTAATGTGAAGAAATGTGTGTTTTCTGTTTAATGTAGCTGTTACAGAGAGAGGAGGTAAAAAGGGGGCTTGGTGGAACTCCTGGTGGGTGAGATTTAAGTGTGTCTGGGCTGAGACAATTCTGTAGAGCTGGGGAAATACTGAGATGGCATTGTATTCACCTCCCCTGAAGGAATCAAGGAATCGCACCTGTGGTAGTAAGATGATTTTCAATGTCAGGGATCTTCATCTGCTTCCAGACAGTTTAGGAATCATTGTACTTGAGCACATTTTCTATCTGTATTCAGACCAAGGGCTGGCTTTCTTCTCCCTGAAGTGGAAACTGTTCTTGCCAGGTGTATCTTTTGTTCCTTTGGTGCAGGAGCTGATGTTTGACACTCAAGCTGCCAGGAGCAGAGCTGAGGAGGCATGCTTGCTGACAGGCTCTTCATGATCCACCAAATTCTTTTACTGTTTAGTCAGTGTTAGCCACTGACTCCAATTCTGAAGTGGCTTTTATGACAGTATGCAGGGCAGTAGACTTAGGACAATGAACAATTTTGGGTCTTTCTTTTCTCGGCCTTTGCCCTCCTGCAAGAACTCGTGCTGCTCATGTTTCTTGAATTAAATTGGCTTATTACCCATGTGTTTCTTTATCTTCCTGTTTCTGTTGTTTTCAATTTCTAATTCTCACTTTTCTTGTGGATAGGTAACTTCTAGCATATTAATTCTTGTTTGGAACTGATGCATGCATAGTTGGATGATATCTGGCATCTGACCCATCCGCAGAGATAGGAAATGGTGGGGAAGGTAAATATTCTTCTTGGAGTCCAAGACCTGGATATTGAGCTGTATCATTACATATTGAAAGTCCAGTAAAATATGATGCTGATTTTTCAAGTATTTTTCTCTTTCAAAAGAACACAGCTTGTTCTGAAGTAATTAAACAGCCATTTTAAAGATAGTTCTTTGTGATCTGTGCAGCGCAGATAATCAGATATAGAAATATTGCATTGTAAAAGTGATATTTTAAGGGCAAATGGAATCTCTGAAGTTGGGCACTCATGCTTGGAAATGTGACACATTGCCCACTGAGTCTTGCTTGAAACAGATAAAAATTTGCCTGTGAGCTGATGAACATTATTCAGCATTTAGGTATTTTCTGTTGCAGCCTGAATTCACTTCTCTGGTTCAAGGCAGTCTCAGGACAAATAGAGTATTTAATACTTACATTCTCTGTGCAAGGGATGGCAACAGAGCCCATTTGGTCCTTTGCAGACCTGCTGGTTGAAGGGACTGTACGTGTAGTTTGTTATTCAGCAGAAGTTGGTTTTGAGGAAGAAAATACAGTGGGAAAAAATTAGTGACTTGATTTCAGGTTCCATAGGAAGGAAATATGCAATCATTCCAAAAAGCCTTTTGTGCTTCTTTGTCCATAACTTACCACTCTTGGTCCTCTCCTCTGATCTCAGTTTCTTTCTTCTGTCCCATTTGATGTGGGTTCTGCTCCTTCTGAGGTTTCACTACACTCTCCCTTCTGCCTTGTGTGCGTGTATGTTTTCCAGAACTGCAAAGGCTTTCACTTAAACCTGAATGCAAGAAGAAAACTGGGGGATGATAACCACATGAGAAATTTTCAAGCAGGTTATGGTAATAACAAAAGTATCAGACAAACTTAGCAGTGGTCACTACTGCTTGTGATGCCTGATGTTATGCCCAGCATCTGATTGCTGCGCTAGCTGTGTTTATTAGTTGATTTCTGCTCTAAATTTGCAAAATTGTTTCTTAAAAGGGAATAGTTTGGAGTTTTTTTGTTCGTAGGCAGACAATGTTCATGAGTCAGTTTACTTTGTGCCTGCTGTTGTCAAAGAGCAGTTGGCTTCTTTTAAAGGCTGTCTTGTAGACCTCAATGGATGAATCAAGTTGATGACAAAAATTACACATTTAAGTCTTTTGGTTTAGTCTGTTATGTTTCTGTATTCTCCCACTTTCCATTCCATATTTGGATCTGTGATTTTTGCTATCCTTTCACTTTTTCTTCTGTTTACTGTTATTTTACCAGCTCTGCAACAGGAAGTGCCAGTTATCTCTCCTGTCAAGGACCACCTACTTCACATTTGAAGGCATAGCTCATATTTCCTTCACCAGAAAGCACAAAGAAGTGTGTGATGAAATAACATCTTAGAAACAGAATTAATCATTTTCCCTAGTTCTATCTGTCTTAAGCTGATACAGTTAAACTGATCACAGAGTAGACAACTGCTTCCAATATCTTTATCCTATCAAAATGGCCCTATTGGATTTAAACTGACAAATGCTATCACATTACAGTAGCATGGCAAAGAACCAGTTTAGGATTTCAAGCCACAGTCATGGATCTGATCACTTACTTAAACATTTCACACCACTTTTTTATTATTATCTCTTGCTAAATTATTCATTTGTGTGGCTTTTATTTCCTAGACATAAAGGCAACAACTGTACCTGTTTTTCAGTAGACATCAAAACCTCTCGGCAGTTTTTCCTCTTTAGGCAATTGTTTATCCAGTTATCTTCCAGGTTTGAAGTACTTTCCATAAACTTATTTTGTTTTGAAGTGAACTAGTAAATCTGCACATGATGCAAGGGCTGATTGTGAAAGGCTTACTAAGCAAGGCCAAGTGCACAGGAGCTGTATTCTTGGGAATTAAAAATCTAATGCCATGACTTAGTATTTAATCAGTGGTGCAACAGATGATGATGACAGGGAAAGAAGATTGCAAACTAATTTGTTTATTGTCAATATTGTCCACTCCAGAAAAAATGTCGCTTTGGAATATATTAAGAGAAATATTACATTTAATATGAGAAAAGCAACTACTGCTATTCAGAGGACTTCAAACTTCAACAGAATTGTGGTATCCATTTTTTTGGTTATGACAATTTTTAAGAGGCAACTGGGAATGAGCTTTATAGTGCAGGAGGTCTCTCAGGTCCTGTCTTGTCAAATCACAAAAAATTCTGAAAATAAGTACTCCCTATTTTTTTTCTGTCTGTCTTCCTCATATTAGGTTGCTTTAAATAATTGTAATTTATTGTTTCTCAAAGTACAATTCTGTGGTGTACAGTATCCTCTTGGGGAGGTTAGTATGATATTCGGTCTATTTTAGGTTCACCTCAGAAAACCTATTCAGCTGCATAATCTCTGGTAATGATCTTGGGGAGAATAAAAGTACATGCTCAATTACAGGCTCAAAATTTTCCACTAGCAGCAGAAATATGGATTTAGTTTCTTTATATCCTACCCCATTCCCAGCCAACCCAACTTACTTCAATTGTCAGAATTCAAAGGCTCTTCCAAACTGTACATCTCCAGGAAAGTGAGGTTAATTTGTTTACTTCTGTTAAACAGTGGAATTTTTACAGTATTGTAATTCCAGTATTTTCAGTATATTCATCTTACACATTTGACAGTAAGAAAAAGCAGGTTTAAGATCCTGCCAAAATATCCTTTGCCTGTAGCATACCTTGATTCAAGAATCCAGCTTCCTGCCATTTCATAATGCTTACAGAAATTAATGGTATAGTCTTGGGGTATGGGGCTTGGATAATGTTTCCAATGCATATGCCTTGAAAATTTAGCTTGAAATGTTTTCCTTCAGATTCTGCAAAGCAAAATCGTAAATTGTGACTTGCAGAGTATGCTGTGAAAAACTCACATAGTAGCGAGTAACCAAATTGTTGATGCTGTTGGAACAGAACAAGGTTCATCTTGGCTAATTTACAAGCAATCATGTGGTTTGCTCCTGGAATCGGGAGGCATTTGTGTGTGAGTCTGGGGACAGACAGAACTGGAGAGCTGAGGAGAAAGTGCAGGGTGGAAAAAAAATAGGATTTACTGTGTAAAGAAGGCAGAATGAAAGACTCATGGAGAGCGCAGTAGTGCAGCTGCAAAGGCACAGAGGAGAGGGGATGTGTGCAGTGCAATGGAGGCAGGCTAAGTTGTGTTATAATTTGTATTATGAACAGAGCCAGTCATAACCAATGTTGGTGGGTTGTCTTACACTTGCCTTCAGAAACAGTTCTGAAGTGTCTTTCAGAGCTTCTCTATAAAATCTTTATTATATTACCATAGACCTTTGAAATTTGGCGTGACGAAGCTGAAGGCCAAGGAGTGTGCCTTCAAGCTGATCACTGGGCTCGGCTAAAATTTGGTCAGGAATTTGCTTACTGAGTCTTTGTGTTTTGAATCCAAATCTGTTTAGAGATCAGTATGCTCAGCTGCTGGAGCAGCCAGATGTGATAACAAATCTCAGAGTTGTGTGCAGCCCCTCTGATGCAGAAGTGAGCCCAGTTTGCTGTAACAACTGGCAAAACCCACAGCAGCCTTTGAAGGAGAGGATGTGATCCTGCCAGGTCCCTGACAGATGGACCTGGATGTTAGTGGTGGCTGTGCACAATCTTTGCAATCTGCTGTGAATGCTGCTCCTTCACCTCATCTAGTGCAAGCCACTGCTTCAGTTCAAGAGTTCAAACTTTGCTGGTGGTGCTTGGTAAGTTTTGTCTATTAAAAATATATGTTGGGGTAGGGATGTTAATAGGAAGGAACAGAGATTGTGGGCAAGCTGCTCTGGCTTGGTTTGCAATCCAGCAACAGAAGAAGAAAGGAGGTATTTTTTTTAATCAAAACCAAAATACCCATCTGTATTCCATTCTTTCTCCAATTTTACATTTCTTCCCACACAAACAAACAAAACCAGTCTAACTCAGCACCTCCCAAAAACACACATTCTAAATGCTTGGGAAATAGTAATTTTTATATCTTACAGACCATATTTAGGGCACTCATTTCTGCCTGCTGAGCAAGTGGAGAATGTTCCTTTTTCCCAGATAAATAAGACTTTCATGTAACTAGATAAATATTTTTGTTTTCCCAGTGACCTGGAGGTGACTCCTGTGCTTAAATAACGATGGAAGATAAGGGATGTGATGCATTGCCTGTATCAGAGTCCAGGGCTCCCTGAAATATTCCCAGGAACACTAAGGACTAGGATTCAGTGTGACGGGGGAAGCAGAGGGGTGTTTTTCTTCATGGTTTTGCCTATTTAGTGCAGATGTTTTCTCCCAAAGCCATTGAATGGAAGCACAGGCCTTGGGTACATGCTTCTCTGTGCAGGGAAAGGCAGAGCTCCCCTGGACAGGAGGGTGGGGAGGAGATGTAGTGGCAGCCAGAGGAGTGACTGTGAAGGACTGGGATCCTGGGCTTCACAAGTCTCTTCTGCTGAGATCTCGTACTTGGCATGGCTGCCAGGCACAACCTGTTCCAAAGGGAAAACAAAATGCAGAAAAGCAAACTATACATGGTCTTGCTTCCACTATGGCTTAGAGCAGTCTATGTATTTGCTTGTTGAGTTAGTTGGTATTAATGGACTTTCATGTGTGTTTCAGTGCAGCAGACTAATTTTAAGAGAGCCTGATAGAAAACCTAGGCATTTGTCTTCTGTCCCTCACATCCCTTCCATCAGATAGAGAAGGAAATGGGATATAAATGATGAATAAAGCACATTTCTCAACTTTTCTCCTCATTGATTAGACCTCCCTTTAGCTTCAGAGACATTGTGCAGAATCTGGATAACCACACATCTTAATCCAGCTTCTATTCAATTACAATATTTTTCTATTAGCACCTATTGTATCTTCTTATCTTACAAGCTCCTCGTCTCTTGGGAGCACAGGGACAGGTGGGACTGGCATGAAAATAACTCAAACGTGATTACAATCATTTACAGAACAATTGATTTTGCTGGAATATCAGACCTTTGCTTAATTTTCTTAACTAAAGCCATTGTGTAAATTGCCTAAGCTATCATGCATCTGGGAAAATTTTGTACAGTTGTCAAAATTATCTTGACATATTTTTTATGGGAAGATGTTTATCCAATGACAGCTGTGAGTCATGCACAGAAAGTCTATCCACTTTCACATCCTCAAGGAAAAGTACCTAATGCTTCAAGGCTCGTTTCAAGAGCTTTTATTTTGGTAAGATTGTATTTGGTTGCTGAAGTCTTTGTCACCTCTATGGATCAGAAATAAACACACTTCCAGGGAGATGAATTCACTTGTAGTACAAATGCATTTTAATAGGGTCAGGTTAAGTGAGCTGGAGGGTTAAAAAGTTAAAAACACTGCACAGTACTGCTCATGAGATGTGTTTCAGTCCAGGTCCTCCATTTCCATCATCTTGTTCCTTCTGGAGGCTGCACAGCAGATTTGAGACAAGCCAAACTTGCAGCTTGTGCTCAGCAGGAGCATCTGGCTGGTGTTCCATCTCTTAAGATAAGAAACCACTGGATTTCAAGGAGACAGCCTGGTTGCAAAGACTTAGGTGGCAACTTAAATTAAAAAAGCAGGGGCTGAATTGTCAGCAGGAGAAAGGAAAGGGGAAATGTCCCTGCTTTAGTGGAGGAAGCCTCCCCCTAAGCTGTTTCAGAGGCTCACTCTTGCATCCAAGGACCATGGTGTTTCCCTGGAATGCCCATGCAGCTCTTGCCTGGCTTTATCTGAATCACCATCGAGGATCCTTGCATGGAAACCAGTGCTGGTTTATAGCTTTTAAATTATGTCAAGTGTGGAGGTAAAGAAAAACTTGTTTGCCGCAGAGATTTGTGGAGGATGGATGGCAGACCCAGGAATCTCCTTCCCTACTGTTTTATTGCTAGAGAAGGGCAGCATTCCCTGCCCCCAGGCTGTGCCACCATGCAAAGGATGCTCTTCTGGGATTGTGATAGAGTTCCAGGAAAACTTAGACACACAAATATTTCTTTTAGCTGATGTTACACCAAGATTTGGTTAGGACAATATATTCTCCACTTCTTAATCTTATCAGTCAGTAATGAAAGAAAATGAAATCCCAGCAGAAAAAATTATTAAAACACTGTTAGGGAAGTAGAATTTATCCATTTTATGTAAGAAATTTTCCTTTTGAGACACTTTGTTTAAAAAAAGTCTGTACTGGTAATATTTTGTTCTTTAATAAAAGCAGGATTTAAAGATTTTAATGATAAAAAACCCCCAAATCATAAATACTGTATTCTGCATGACAGTACAAATATTGTTGGGCAAGAATGCACAGAAGGCTTGCAGTTACAACAATCAGTAAATGAAATAAAATTATATAGAATGAGGTGGGAAGCATTACAAGTAAGAATGCAGCATCAAAGATTTTGATACCCTCTGAACAATTAAGAGAATTGAAAAATATAATTTTTTCCTCTGGATTAGGTTTATAGTGTATTATGTCTCCACATGCAACTGTGTATTTAAAATGTAAATTAGATAATAATTATTTTCATTCTAAATAATTAACTTATGTGGAGCAAAATGCTTGTTTGGCTTTCCTCTGGGAGAACAGCATCACGTTTGAGGGATCAGTATATATTGGGACTGGAAAGGTGAGATGGTCACTGAAATGCACAGAATGGATGGCACCAGATGAATGTTTTTATTGACTGCAGTTCTTGAACAGAGATATTCACAAGTGGCATAAGGGCTCTTTTAGTGCTTTCAGCCAAAATACCACATGTCACTCTCAGCAAGTAACTTTATGCCAAATATAGAATCTAGTTGAAAGAGTGAAGTGGGCAGCTTTTGTTCCTTGCAGGCTCACCAAACAGAAGGAACATCAGAAAAGTTTCAGAAGTGTTTCTGCAGAAAGGTTTTTTGTTCTCCCCATCAGCTGAAGAGGTTTAGTGCATATGTAGAACATCACTCTCTAACACTCTCTAAAGAATACTCTGCTGCCTTGCAATAGTTCAGCTATGACTTAGGGAGGCATTTAAACTTGTGACACTGGCTTCAGCAGCACTGCTCTTGTGTCAGAGAAGCCTTTGGAAGGTGGTGGCTGTAACTGCTTCTCTGTTCTGCTCAGGATCCAAGCAGTGGCTGCTGTACAGCAGCGGCAGAACAGAGGGAAGGCAGCACAAAGCACCTTCAGAAAATTTGTTCTCAGGCTCTGGTGTATTGATGTAATCTTTGGATCTTGCAGTTCTCTCTCAATACTCAGTAAAAGTACTTGCCACGTTTGAAAATGAAACCTCCTGATTTCTTCACTAGTACTTACACTGCTCTTTACTAGCCAAACACTGGGAGAAGACCATGTGACTTTAACTGTTTAATTATCTTTCTAGCATAATCTACAAATTTTCACTATCTTAGTACTCGGCTGGCTGTAGCTCTGGGAAATGAAAGATGTTGTTGTATATACAACACAAATACATGAGTAATTTGATCTTGGAGCCAGCTGATGTTGTCTTTCATTTTAATTTTCATTATGCCTTTGGCTCTGTAGCTGCTCCAATTTTTTTATTAGACAGTAGTGTATAAAGAGGCAATAGAGGGTTAATTGCTGTTCAGGGAAAGTGTTTAAAAAACAGCACCAGCTATATCTTATAACAATAACACTTTCTCATAATGTTTGTGCTTTTTGTCTTTAGAATTTATCCATACTTCCAATTCATGATTGCACATATTGGTGCAGCACAATTGTCTTAGATAGTTAGAGCTTTTGGAATCATCATATTTTTGTTCTTTCATTGTTTAGACTAAGTATGCAAGATTTAGTAATAATTTGTAAAGGTTAAAAAAGTAACTCTCAGAAGTAAAGATAATATCAGTGTCTGCCCCTGCAATTAATTATTGGACCACTTTGCCAACTCAATGTACAACCACTTTGAAATGTAGTTTATAAAATCAAGTGTTAGCTGCTTTTAATCTGGCAGTTGCACTGATGATCACTTTAACAAAAAATTTGCTACTGGCTGAGTATCATGAGAGCTGGAAAGCTGAGGCAGAGCAGTGTCACACTGGAAAGAGGGGGTTCATAGTTTGGTGTTTGTTGCAGGTTGTTTCCTATGACTTTTAAATCTCCATATATGTGCTTTATTTCTCCTTGTGACAGTTTTATTGCCTCACAGTAAAAGCTTCAAAAGTGATTGTTTTCAAAACAGAACCTTATGAAAACATTGAAACAATATTTTGATTTAAATGAAAAATAAATAGAAAAATAGAATACAGGTTAGTAATGTTCTGGAAACTAAAGGGAATAGCCTAGTGCTGTGATCTTAGAACAGAAGTAACCCTGAGCCTCTGCAACAGAAGTGGACCAAAGCAGAGTAACTTGGCAAAAAAAACAGAAGCTGTGACTTTTATAATAAGCAATGATATTGCAAGGAACATGGCCCACCTTCTCATGTCAGTAGCCAGCCTTGTTTGCTCTGGCAGAGGTAGGGAACTAACTAAATTTATCTTGATGCTATTTCTCTTAAGCATGTTGTTGTCTCTTAATTACATATTGAATAGCATCTGGTGTTTGAAGGATTATCGAATAGAAACACAGCAGGGGGAAGTGTGGCAATATTGCTGCAAGCTGATACTTTTTCTGCTGTGGTGGTCTGGAGGCTCTCTCCTGGCCACTGAGACATCCTGCCTCTTCCTCAGCTTGGCCTGAGGTGCCCAAAACATCAATTTTGTAACACTGGTGTCAGGCCAAATTTAGCTCTCAATTTTGATTTTGTAATACCAGGTTTTCATAACTCCTAGAACATGTGGAACTAAACTGTTTCCATCTCTTGTCTTTTTTCCCTTTCAGTCACCAGGGGAAAAAATTATTGAAAACAGTTTCCTGCGGGAGATTCAACAAAGGCGTTGCAGTGCTGTGTTTGTGCGATGAAATCAAAGCGGCTGGAAACTGTTTTGTTGTCTGAGATTGAGGGATCTATTATTTCATGGTGCTAAGGAGCCACGGTGGTTTTTGAAAACCTCTCATAGTACACAGCTCTTCCTTAGGTGCTGAATCACCTTTGAAGAGCTCTGCCTTGGTAACACCAGGAAAGCAGCACTTCTCTGCCTCACACAGGTCATGGAAGAGTAAACGTGTTGGTTTATGAAATGCTCAGATGTGCCAATACTGCAGGCAGGTTTATTAGCTTACCTAGGAGTTATATGTAATTAAATGGTCTTCATAAACTGTTGTGTTCCAAAAGCAGACAGGTAGAAATCTTCCTATTTTAAATCTCTAGTTAGACAGGGGAAGGAAGTCAACTACAAAACAGACAATTTTATCTTTCCATTGCCTTGAACAGCTCTTCAAGCGCAGATTGTCTGAAATAGCTGCCATAATATGTTTTTACTTTTCAGGCCATGGAGCTTAGGGAATCAGATTTTTAGTATCTACATCATCTCTTTCCTCCTGGGACTGAAGCTGGTTACCATAGCAAAATGGCAAGGAAGCTGATAAGCAAGTAGTACCATTTGGCAAACAGGATATAAATTTATTTTGTTAAGACAGAGGACTGTGAAAAAAACCGGTTGCTCCTAGAATTTTTTTTCCTTTATTGTGTTTTAAAATGACTGTGTAGAAAATTGTTGTGAACAGATATTGAACAAAATTCTCTTGCTCACTAACAAGTGTGGCTGCAAATAAAAGGAGCTTCAGTTTTAAATCTCTGCAGATCTTTAATATTTTCACAGAAAAGTTACACAGTAACACAGATAATACAGAGTAATTTCACTCCTTATGTTTCAGGGTGTGCAAAGATGCCATACTGTGATTTAAATGAGCTCCTGCTAAACAGAATAAATACAGATACCTGTCTCCCTGCTACTTAAAAATTACATTGCAACATAGTTTTTGTTCCAACCTGATGAAGCATGGTCATCTGAGTCTGTCTTTTAAATCAGTCTCTGAACTCCCTTGGGTTTGTGTAAAGTGACATTAGTGAGTGCTGAAAAGTTAAACTGCTTGGTGTTCCAGAAATGTTATCAATAATGTCAATTCTGATGGTGTTTTCTGTACTCCCTGTGTCAGTGTCCAATATGAACCACATGCCCTGAACAGCACAGCCTGCCTGTTCAAGGCATCATCGCAGCTGCTGTGTCTTTGTGCATGGACCCCACTGGGGGGACTTTTTGTTGGCACAACACCAGTTTGTCCAAAAAGACCTAAAAAGAGCTTATTTCCAGGACTGAGGTGTTCCTCTTTCTGCTGGGTCAGTTCTTGATATGTTGCCTGGCATCTAAACCACCTGTTTTCTCCTGTTCTTGGTGCAAGACTCGAGTCACTGTTTTGGGGAGGTTTTAGGGTTTGTGCTAGTGACTGTAAGTGAAATGAAATCTCCATGTCTTGGGATTAAAGCAGAAAACTGCTTATTTCCTTAAAACCTTCTTTGTTCTCAGTTTTATCCATTCAAAATGTATCATACATGCTTATATGATTTTACATTCCCTGGCAAATTTTCTAATCACTGCACAACTCCAGTAGCAAGGATTTGGGAGTCTTGCTGTAATCTGGACATGCAAAAGATGCTGTTTAGTTTTAACCCCTTTGAGCCCATATTAACCAGCTTGAACTTGTAAAAGTTGTGTTCATTGGCTGAGTCTCAATCAGTGAACTCATGGAGTGGGAACCATAGTAAATCCTAGGAAACCCCTGTTTCTACACCATTTTTATGTTTGGGTTTTTTCAATAGAATAAGAACTGGCTGAAGGGTTTTTTTATGCTAGGGGGAATTTTTCATCTTTAAAAATCATCATCATCACCAAAAAAATAGCATCAAATACCCTTTGAATGCAGCACTGGCTCAGGTTAACTGGGCAGGATTTGGGTGGGAGTTGACTTGGTGGCTGATCAGCTTGGGGGAGAGAGGTGGAGAGCCTTGGATGTGGCAGGATCCATCCAGGCTTAGAAAGAGCTGAGTGAGAATACAATTGTGAAGGGGATGTGTGGGTTTAGTATTGAGACTTACGTCATGTCCACGTGTGTGACCTGCATCTTCATCACACCTCTGTGTGATCTGTGGGCTCTGCATGGAGGGACCCAGCTGTAGGGGGTGAGAATAATTTCATCCTAGAAAATCTGTTGTCTGCAAACAGATCTGGACTGGTGACAGTCACCTGGGGGTGTCCATGACCTGCAGGTCCTTGTACTGTAGAGTGGCACACAAATGTGGGAACTCACTGCAGGGACACTGTCCAAAATGCAGCGCTTGGATGCAGGAGCTTGGGAAGTTGGAGTGTTGCCATCTACTGGCAGCCATCCACAGAGAGGAGTCCCTCCTCTGGCTGTAGTTGATGGTGTTGCTTATTTGGAGCTGGAAGATGAGGTTTTTCTGCCTGTTTCAAGTCAGAATTGTCAGTAAAATAATTGTTGCTGTCCTGAATGTAGCCAAACAGTTGGAGTAATACCAGTGAGATTTTTATGGAGAGGTTGTTACTCTTGGGATGTGGGTCCTTGTTTGAGATGGGGGCAGCTCCTCTCTCCTCCACAGTGTCCAAGTTGGTCTGGGGAGTCCTGAGCACCCCCTGTGAGCTCAGGGCTTGAGGGGTGTCCTGCAGCTCTCCTGCCATTCAGAGTGTCTCCATATTTTCAGGGAATGGGCTGGACTGGAAAATGCTTTTTTTATTCTGCAAGTAAAAAATTAATAAAGGCAAAGGATATATTTGGTCTCATTAGGGAATAGAGCAGAGATCTGTATTATTAAGAATCTTGGAGGTCTGACTGTCTTTTCCCTTGGAAGAGATGAGAGGTGTTTCAAGTAAGTCTGTCCTCAAAGGGTGATCCAGTACAGCTTGTGCAAATCTCAAAAAGTCCTACTGGGACTGACCTCTGTTGAGGGAAATGTTTACATTAAGCCATCAGAACAGGCTTTGAGGATTTTGCTTGAAACAAATGCCAGCAATGGACATGAATATTCTTTCCTTTCTGTTAAAAAAATAGTTGGGAAATGAAAGGTTGCAACACAAGTTTTCAGCAAAAGTTATGTGGCTGCTTCCTATAAAACATAACACAGATGGGAGTAGAAGAGTGGCATAGCTCTTCCTTCCTGCTTGTCCAGCTGAAACAGGCTTCAGACTTAGCAACTCATTTCTGTACTCATGCATAGAAATGTAAAAAACCTATGTTTTATCTAGAAGCATAAAATTTTGAGTTGGAACTATATTATAAAAACTGCTCTGCAACCTTGAGAATACCAACACTTAACCTTCAGTATTTTAAGCACTATTTCAAAATAATGGTCAATGTACCTTTGAAATGTTTTAGATGAACAAATATGAAAATATTAGTGTTCCTCTGCCAGATCTCTCTGCATGAGTTATAGGTGACCTCCAGTGATGGAGCAATGATGCACTTTTAGATTGATTTGTGTCTCAGTAGTTCCCAGATAATAGATAACCAAAAGCAAAACTGCAGAATTACCAGTCGAATTACCTTTTATTTGTGAAGTAGTACACAGTGGAAAGAACATATATTTGAGGTCATATATGGAAGTTTTATATTTTAAAGGCTAGAGAGGTAAAATGCATTGAAATTAAGAGCCTGAGGTTTAAATATGTGCTGGTTTAAGGAGTCATGGAAGGGGCTGGATTCTGGCTGGTGCTTTGTTACCAATGGCAGTTTTCCAAAGTGTAACCAAGTATTTTTCTCTCTTTTTATTTTCTTTTTTTTTTGTTGTTGTTTCTTTCTTGCAGCTGGTCTCCAATGTTCTCATCTTCTCCTGTACAAACATTGTAGGCGTGTGTACCCACTACCCAGCAGAGGTGTCCCAAAGACAGGCTTTCCAGGAGACCAGGGAATGCATACAAGCCAGGCTGCATTCTCAAAGGGAAAACCAGCAGCAGGTAAGAGCAACAGTTGGAAATAAAGCATGAAAACACTGAAACACAATTAGCATGCAAATTGTTCCTGTAGGATGGCATTTGTAGGCTTCTTGCTTCATGAGTAATCCAGGCAAGAATAGATTGTTGTTAGAGGACAGGATTTCTAAAGGTTTGAAAGAAAGCTCAGGGGTGTAGTTCCTGTCAAATACTCTGATGGACTTTTCCAGAGACAAGGAACATATCCAGTGGCATGTGCTGTGTGGATTAAAATTACACAGTACACAAAGAGTCTGCATAGTTTTTTTTGCACCCATCATTGCTGCCAAGAGTTAAATGCAGATGCAACACACAGGCTTTGGACTGGCCCTCTTTGTAAGGTCAAAGCCTGGTGTGATTGTCAGCCAAGCCACTGCCAAAAGAGAGCTGTAAGGCAGGCAGGAATTGGTCCACACAATGTAGCATTCCTTGATGCCTCCAAAGAAGGTCCTCTTCCCTCCTCTCCCAAAGGTTCCTACCTGCTTACACACCTCTCTATATGTTTTTGGCTTCAAATGAATTGTATTTGTTCAAAAAGTAAGATTCATCATCAGCTTCATTGGTTTTTTTTGCTATAAAAAGCCCTCTTGCTGCCAACATACAGCTTAGTTGTCAGGGTGCTGAATGTATCTGCTCCCCTAATTCATTTGTGGGTTCTCTTACAATGAATCTCTTGTGTCTCAGAATTAGACACAGAAGGTCTTCTGGGGCAGCTTAACTGTTCTCTTGCTAACACACATCTCTGCCCTGCACTGCATCTCATAGTGGTCTGTTCAGTCCAATTTGAAATGAATCATGAAATGGGACTTCCATTTATCCCTTGGGAGATATCTCAGAGCTTGGTTGTGGGTTTGGGGAGAGGTCAGGGGAATTAATCAGCTGGGGAGTCTTTGCATCTCTGTGGCAACTCAGTTTCATTTTCCTTCATGTCTCAGCCCATCTGCATCTATGGATTTGTATTTTGGCAGTGTTTCACGAGGTGCCTCTGGCTGACATAGCTGCTGTTCAATCCTTACTGCAAAGAATGTGTACACGTGCTTAGTTGGTACTTTCTGTATGAAAACAAGATTCAAACTCAAGTATGAGGTGCCTCTGGCTGACATAGCTGCTGTTCAATCCTTACTGTGAAATAACGTGTACACATGCTTAGTTGGTACTTTTTGTATGAAAACAAGATTCAAACTCCAGACTCCTTTTTCCTTTGCAACGAATATTGTCTCAGAAAGATTAAATGAGCAGCCACTTCTCCTTCCACACCTTGAAGTGGAGGAAAGGACTGAGCCAAGAGAATGTGCCATTTGACTCACTGATTACAGCCCTCCCTGCTGAGAGGCTGCCTCAGCAGCATGGCTCACATGCCTGTGCTCTGCTGGATTTGGGCACTTCTGTCTCAGCAGCAGCTTCCTGGAACACTCCTGACAAATGCCCTGTCTTGATTTTTTTTTCTTCTCCCCCTCTCCAGGAAGTACTATACCACATACATAAGACAGCCAGGACACCAGAAAAACATGGGTCAAAGCCAGCATTGCCAAATGCTCTTCTGTCCCTGCAGCAGTAGCTGCGGGTCCTGGCAGCTGGAGACTCCTAATGAGATTATCTGCTGCCACAGCCTGTGCTGACATTGATCTCCAGGTTCAGTTCAGATGACTCTATGCATAATGCATTGAGATAAGCACGAGGTGACAGCAGACACAAATAAGGACAGCTCAGCCCACATGTCCAAACAGGGGTGGAGGAAAACACAACTGCACAGCCCAACACTGTTATTTATAGTTGCTTGTCTTTTTCTGGAGATCGATGGTGCTCCTGTGTGCTGTTCTCTTCTGAAGGCAGGCAGATTTTCTCAGGCAAATGACCTTGTATTTTCCTTTATTAAGCATCTACCAGCACCCAAAATTAGCCTGAAAGTAAATAGAAAATCCAGAATGTCCGATGCAGAAAAGAGATTACTTGTGATTTCATTACTTGAGATAACCCAGGGCAGAGCCATAACAGGAATTGCTGTTGTTTGCCCACAACAAAATATTCTTGGATGAAAAATCAGGTGCTCTCCACATTGTGTAGGGAGCAAATTTGAGTAAGGGATGGGCTGTTGGGACTGCACTGTCTTAATTCTATCATTGCATGTCTTCTGTCTCTGTAAAGTTGTTCTATCCTTTTTTTTCATCTCAGCATCACTTTTGGTAAAAAGCAACTGTTACTAAATCTGAGGAGAAATGGATAACCTTAAGATACCAAATATTCACTGTGATTTGAGGTCATCTTGGGAGAGGACTTCATAAATAGTTAAAATTTCTTTGCAGAGTCATTGTGGGAATGTGTGTGCCCATGTACAAATATATCCACGTGTATGTGTGCAAACAGGGTAGATTTTTGTTGAACTCCTTCATCTATCTGCCTGTTTTAGAGACTAGTTCTCCTTGGATGCAGTTGTTTAATGTATAATTCAGTGGAGCTATACTTGCATGTTATTTTGTAGGGAGAATTATATATGGATTTGCTCTTGCATTTTTATCAGGTCAGAATGCTGCCTTGTTATACTTGTAAAACAGCAGTCCTGGTCACCTCACTGGTGCCTAATACAGCATTTTACATCGAGGGCTGCAGCACTTTGTGGTTGTTGTATGAAAATGAAAATTGTTCTCTAGTGGAGACCCTAATTTCTCTGCACCATTTGAAATGAAACATAGGGATTTTGTTGTTTCAAAGGCCTTTTCATGTGGTTTGTGCCTTACAAATGCACTTGTTATAGCCTTCTGCTGTTAGCTTCAGAGGTTATTTTCAGTGATTGTGATGACTCCCAGCAAACAGAATAAAGATAATTCTCAGCTCTGTAACACAGCTCAACTTCCTAATTAGTAGCTGCATGAAGGGATGTTGTGCCACATGCATTTGTTTCACCTGATGAGCCTATCTTATCCCCTGATTATTAGTTCAGAGCAGCGGTAGCGCAGCTCCTGCAGATCTCAAGTGTCTTGAAAATATTGGTGATTTCATCTGCCTGTGGTGTCAGGAAGAGTAGGGGTGGGGGCTCTCAAGTAAAAGCTACTGAGAAATGCAGGTGGCAATCTCCTGGAATGCTCACAACAGGCACTCAGGCTCCTGTCTCTGGTTTGAAAGGAGTAATCCCTCCGCGCTCATGCGCCCACAGGGGATGTTCCAAACCTGTGGGTGCCCCCGAACCTCCCGTAATGCTCCAAGTTATTTAGAGGATGTGTAAAATCACACATAAAATAGCAGCTTTCACACATTTGAGGATGCCTATTAGAATATGCAAATGACAACAGTGTATACAGCATTTACTCTGGAAAGCACACAAATGTGTTGTGCTTCTCCACTCAGGGAGTGCACCAATAGCTGACAGAAGCCTGAGGACACGTGCATGATTCATGAGCTGCTTTTTATAAAAAAATAAGGATATGTAACTCTTAGCACCTGCAGTGTGCTAGTGATGGTGACAGTGCTTTAAAAACAAGTGTCTTTTCATGACTGCTGCAGTTTTAAGCAGAGATAGAAATCCCTCCAACACATCTTCTGTGTTATTACTATCTCTTCAAAGGCTGAAGGCAGACTCTGTTTACGGTGCACATTGAAGGGGGAAAAAGAAATACTGGGCAGTGCTACAGACCATAAAGTGTCTCAGTGCATGCTGAGCACATTTTCAGTGAATTAATCTTCCTCTGGTTCCCCCAGGGTTCCTATCTCTCCTTGGAGGAAGAAATAAATGGTAAAATTTCAGTTATCACTAGAAATTAGAAGCCAGAAATGTGCCTATAACTGCATGGGCAACTGGTTTGGTGACATGAGTTCTTGGGACAGGATTGCTGACCCCTCTGAGTTAGGCCTGTGTTTGAACCCTGCTGCTCCCTGTGTTGTTGAGAATTAATGATACAACTCTTAGATAAGGTTGGGGACCTTCCTTTGCACCACCTTCTGTCTGTGTCATAAGAAGGAAAGCCCTTTTCTTCCTCCTGCTCACTGCAGGGAAACAAAAATAAAGACAAGGATGGCACAAGCTTTTGGGATTTTTCAGCTATTCCAGAGCACTGCCTGCAGGTTGGACCAGACCACAGCAGAGCTGATCCCAAAGGAGATGCTCCCACCTTCACGAGCCATAGCAAAACCTTTTGAACTTCATGGGGTGTGACTGGGAATAGAATGCAGCTCTGGGCGGAATTCTCAGGTGTGATTCCTGATATACACAAATTCATCCCTGGGGCACAAATTACCTGCAGATTTAAATTCTGTAATTTCTGTGTGAAATTGGCATCAGATTTAGAATAACAACAAGCACCTGTTTTTATGTGAGTTTCTACGAAAATCACCAGAAAGTCATCATTTTGTCAATTTTTGCATACTCCGTAGGAACAGCTTGCAAAATAATTTTACAAAAGTCACACAAAAGCTATGATCAGTAAATGAAAGTGCCAATTGAGGGGCAAGGAGAATCACAAACTGTTGATGGTATGTGGTTATTGAAAATACTCGTGTGGGTGAGTGGGTGGGTTTATAGATCTTAATGCAATTGGGCACTAACAGCAGTTTAAAGTGTAGCAGTAGCACTTCTCATGCTGGTTTTATCTGGGCATTTCTACAACATTTTAGCTGCTAAGAGCAGGTTTGTGCCTGCTGGGGGAATGTGCTTAGATAATTAGATAAGCAAGGAAGGAATTTTAAATAGTGCCCAAGGGTGTTGGGGTATCATTCCTCTGGTGTTAGGTGAAGGAAGACTTCGTGGTGGTGTGCAGAGACTGTGTGGGAGGTCAGACAATCTCGTTTGTTAGAGTCCTTCCAAGAACAGTGCACGGACACTCTTTGAGTTGCATGGTTGGCATGAGAATTGGCAAACATGAATTGTAAGCCCAGCGCATCTGGAATGAAAAATAATACTTTTTCTTCTAAAACCATTGAATTCTTATTGTGGGGTTGGGAAGAGAATTGCGTATGACTGGTTAGGGGATCAGCTCCTGGGTTTATGGAGCCCATTTTGCTTGGTTGTACTCATCTCTCACCAAACTGATGAGTCATTTCTCCCCAGTAAGGAACAAAGTGTGTTTGTTAACTGGGCAGCAGGTGTTTTAATTGGTTCATCTGTCTGACTCCACAGGAGCGTCTCCTGCTCTCTGTACTTCCTCGACATGTTGCCATGGAGATGAAAGCTGACATTAATGCCAAACAGGAAGACATGATGTTTCATAAGATCTACATCCAGAAGCATGACAATGTCAGGTAAGAGCAGCAGCCTGTCTCCCAGCCATGAGGGACCCTCCCAGTGCTTGGCCCTGAGCGCCCAGAGATGAAGATGTCAGTGACACATAATCCAAAATCAGTGTGAAGACTCTGAAGTGTCACTAGCTGCCTTTTGAAAGTTTCTTTATAAGATGGTAGGAGGATTGCCTCATCCAAACAATATCTTCCTTTGAGAAGTGACTTGAACTGATCTCTTTACTTACATTTTCCTTTTTTTTCCTTATTTCTTTGCTGGAGTAAGTGTTGATGGTTTTGAGAAGGTGTTATACTGGGGGTCAGTTATTTCTGGACAATTACAAGCACCCCTCTGATAAGAGATGGTGGAGTGTAAGTTAAAAATTGAGAACAATTCCCACAGGGTGAATTGCAGAGCCTGGCTAAGGTCTAGATTTTCTGGAGTGGTTTCTGGCAGTTTGGAATTACAGGCAGGGGGTCCATTAGTGACAGCAATGTGTTGCTCATTGGTCTACCTGGATGAGGAGAAGAGTTTGGTAACCCATCTCTGGCAAGTCATGCAAAATCCAACTCAGCTTGTGCTGCTAGGTTAGTCCAGCCCCAGGAGCTTCTGAACATCTCCTGGTTCCCACTGTCCAGTTTCCCAGGGAAGAGGCAATAAAGTAGTACTTCAGGTGGCTCGATAGCTTTATAGGCTGCACTTGCAAAGTTTAACCTAATCTTTAATGCATTTCACCTCTGCTGTTGTACCTGATCTCTTTGGAGATCACTTATGTCTCAGCTATGCCAGGTCCTGGAAATGTCTAACAGCTCTGTCAGTCTACAAATGCATCTTGTGAGACACAGGGACTGGGGACAGAGAGCTTTCCTTTTCCATCTCCCCTTACAAGAAGAGTTTTTTCCTGTGAACTCCCCGTGTAGCTTTTCTCTCTCATGTAATTTTAGTATGTGGTTGAATTATATTTTCTGATACTATATGCTCAACAAATAAAAATTTGTTTCTAACATAGTGCACTCTCCAATAGCTGACATGAAAAAATCCACATGAAATTCTGATGCATTTGAAGACTTTACCTTAGGGTTGAGGGTACCTGTGAGAGGCAATGTACAAGCAGAAAACTGGGAGCTTGCTCAGTGTTGAATGCAGAGTCATATAAAACTCACTGAAATCAGGGAGAGTCTGTCTGCTGGCTTGGATGGAATTCAGCCCTTCAGTTTTTTTGGTTGTGACTCAGTAAAGAGATAAAGATCCACTAGCAATACAATGAAGACAAAACCAGTATCAGAAATCGAAGACAGTAACAGTTCAGTGATGAAAAATAAAGGATATATGCATGGTGATGAAGGGGAGGAGAAGAGGCCATCCACAGTGCCCTCAGCAGACTTCGTGCTGCAGTAAATTACATTTTGTGTCTTCACATTCATTTTTTCCTTAATGACACTGAGCTTGTTCAAGTAGGTGTGTAAATTACTTGTGATAGATGCTGATTGTGAATTACTTTTTTCCATTATTCAAAGGTCAACCTGACATTCAAACTAAGTGCAATTCATTAGCATGCCATAAGACTATGGTATTTTAGGCTTCCACATCAATTTCCATATGTTATTATTCTGCAGGTTTGAAAGTTGTTCAGCAGTCAAAT
Source organism: Passer montanus (assembly GCF_014805655.1). Lineage (NCBI taxonomy): Eukaryota > Metazoa > Chordata > Aves > Passeriformes > Passeridae > Passer > Passer montanus. The sequence continues at coordinate 18,224,370 of NW_024356504.1, read as the reverse complement.
CTTAGTAAAGCTGATTGTCTCTTTAGGATGATACTGATTTGAAATTTTAATTTAGATGACTACATATACAAAAACTAAATAAACAATAATGAGCTAAGTTTGCAAATGAAAAATTTTAAAGGGGGAAGGGGAATCTGATGTAACAATTATGACTGGAAAAAAATAGACCAAAGATAATGGCTGGTATGGAGACACGGAGATCTCAAAAGAAGCATCAAAAAATGGCACGTGGCTAAGAGGTACAGAAAGAGAAAAGAGCTATGATTTTCAGCCATGGCTGTGTAGAAACATGAAAGGTGAAACACAAAAACATAAATGGGTATGTGCACCAGTCAGTTCCTGATGGGTAGCTAACAGAACTCTTGCAAACATTTAATTTTCACATCTTGCATATTTATTGAATAATATAAGTATTTATGTAATAGTGTCACTTCTGCAGCTTAAAAGTGATTTTAACTTTATTCCTCATGGTAATGAGAGTTAGGAATCAGGCCCTTGCAGGTGCCAACCAGCTCCAGTGCAAAGGAACTCTAAGGTCTCAAAAGATCTTAAGAGGAAACAACTTAAATGATATCTTCCTCAAAGTGTGGGCTTTGTTGTCTGTGCCTGTGAGGTCCTAAATCACAGCCCACTGAAATCATGGAAAAGGCTGGAAAAGTGAGATAAGAAATAGGAATAAAATAGTGTATATGCTGAGAGCAAATAGAAAATAACTCAGGAACATCTCATCTTCATGTACTTTAGGGAAATGAATAACTAAGTGCGAATATTGAAGAAAGGAAACATGATTTGGAACAAATGACTCATTTCACACCAGGAGTTCAGCACGGAGCCTTTGCTCTTGCCTGGGTGCACTGAAACCACCTCTAGTGGGAATGGCTGTGGATGATTTTGAAGCATTTACATGCACAGAGAAACACCCTGGAGGAGGGAGGTAGCATCTCAGGGATGCTGATTAATGAACTGGCTGAATAAAAGCAAGCAGGCTCTTTACTTTGCACAGGGAAATGCTCAAGGGGAGGCTTTTGAGATGAGAAGGCTCCAAGCAATTGTGGTTTGTGTTCGTCACTATTCAAAAATGTCATAAGAGCTAAGTTTTTATGAGCTAAAGGTTATTGTGTCAAGGCAATTGAGAAGCATGTGAAGTCAGTGCAAGGGTACTGTGCCCAGCCATTGAATCTGGCTTCCTGTTGATGATTTATCAGCAGGAGCATTTCCTCTGCAGTTCAGAGGAGTGGGAAGGTCTGCACAGAGCTGTGGGTTTTCCTTCTCCATCAGCTGTATTCAGTGATTCTTTTTTCCCCCATTCTGCAAGACTGTGTATAAAGGCAGATTTTAAATGAAAGTATAATGGATATGAGGGTTTTTTAACTATTGATTTAAAAGTTTGATTGTCATCTTAAAGCTTGGAATCTGATATCTTGGTGTTTACTGGATCTGCAGAGTGAGGTTGCTTTCCAGACCCACTGTCAATGTGGAAATAATAAAGCTCTGGAGGTTTCCATGCAGATGGATTTAACTTGGGTCCTTTGAACTCAGGAGGCACAGGAGCCCAGCCTTGTGCACTTACCCGGGTTTCACATTTTGTGTGGGAGAAGTGGCTTACTAAATTCTCTTCCAGACAAGATTAAATATTTTAATTTTCAGGGATGATTGGGTCTGGGCTTTTGGGACCACCTCTAATTTTAATTAAAAACCAAACCCAAACCACTTTACCAGCAGAAAACGTTAATCTAAAATTATGTGAAGTTAATGTGTGTAGGTTTTCTTTTCTAGTTTAAAAATGAAGTGTTCTTAACTTTACAGTTCTGCTTTTATATGCTTAGTTTTAGATTCTAGGTTACATGGTTCAGGGGTTTTTGGGAGTTTTTTGGGGTTTGGGTTTTTTATTTTTGTTTTGGTTTTGTTTTTTGGGTGTTTTTTTTGTTTTGTTGGGTTTGGTTTTGGTTTGTTTTTTTTTTTGAAAAAGAGGTTGCACACTTTTTTTTTCTTTTCTGTTTAAGAAAAAAGAAGTCAATTTAAACCTGTGTAGAAGAGATCTTCCTCAACTACCAGCAGTAAGTCTGTAAAACATAGCCATGATCCTTCAATAATGAGCAGTTCTGCTATGATATTGCTTACTGTGGTACACTTCCCTTAAAGGGTCTCTTCATCAGGGAAAGATGATTTTTTAAATGCAAGATATTGTGGTCCTTTTGACCTGAATGGGTAAAAGACAATCTTTTTTGAGCAAATCTTTTTATCTGGACTTCCTGCAAATGAGTTCATAATCTCCTGATTATTGTTATGGAGAGTAAAGTTCAGAGACTAATTTATCCACAATGAAAATATAATTTCCTGTAATTTTTGGCAGCAAAATTTGTTTCAGGATCATGTTCTTCTGAAAATTTTAGTGTGGTGACAAAACAAAGATGCAAATGTTTGAGGTTAATACACTCTTTTTCAATGCACATGAACAGAACCTTTAAACAGACAATGAAACATTTTCCTGTCCTGATTTATTGAATGAGAATTAACTTTGACAAATCCAGAACCTCAGAGCATGATTTGACCTTTCCCACATATGTGTGTGTGTTAAATATAAAGTCTATTGTCAAAAGCAATCAGGAAAGGAGTTCCCAAGACTATGCAAGTAATTTTGGGTAAACAACAAGGTGAATTATGTAACTAAATTTGTTCATGTTATCATGAATGAGATTATGTCTGATAGACAAGCCCTAAATTATGCATAGATAATATTGTTTATCTATCATGCTTCCCAGACAGAATTTTAAGTGTTTTACATTACTATTGCTATTTATAGTGTCTCACTGCGGTGATAATGGCTTTAATGTTATCTAGGTTTGGCCAAATATAGTAATCTCTGTGCTATAAAAGGAGGCTTGAAGTCCTCTGTGAACGGATAAAGGTTGGCTTTGTCATTGAAATTCTTTTAATGAACTGTTTCAAGAAGCTTATTTTAGGGCTGGCATCCAAGTGCAGTAAAAGTGACAGTTTCCTCTCTTCACCCCTTCACATAATTCTTATGAATCATGTACTGAACAACATTAACCTGCTTTCAGAGTTTCTTAAACTTCTTGACAACTTGAACTAAACCATTTGCAGAAATGAAACAAGACCGTTTGCTTTCAGCTTTTTAAACGGAAAGCATTTGTAGCTCATCTTCTGATTTAATGACATTCTAACACCAAAAAGTTCTCCCCTTAAAAATGACCAAATAGTTGCACTTTGGCTGAGTGTCAGGGTATTCAGACCAGCTGTGTCAACTTAACCTCTTCACCTTTTTTAGGTGTTGTGATGCCTAAGTTGTTGCTTAGGAAGTTTTTTTTAATTCCTAGGTTGCAAGGTTCTATGGAATTGTGAACTATGACATTTGAGGAAAAATTCAACTAAGCAAACATCTTTTTCTTCCCTCCTCCCACTGTCCTCACACACAGGACATCTGTTCTTAATGTTTCTTGGTGGTGAAGGACTTAATGCTCCTTAATAAATAAAGTTGCATTGTGGCAGGTATAAATTTCTGACAGTTCTGACATGGATATTTTCAAATATTACACAGTCCCTCATCTCAGCCAAAGTTTGTGTAGCTTTAATTTCTCTGGAAGGCCTCATTGCCAGGAAAGGGCAGGAGCGGTAACTTTTTAAAATATTTACTGTATAATCCATCTTCCTCCTTGTCTTCTTTCCTTTCTGAGGGGAGGCAGAGTGAAAATTGATGGTTGCTGTTTAAAAACAAGGAAGAGCAGCATTAAGAAGGAGAAAGCCCAAGAGCCACTTTTAGCCATGTTTTGCATCCTTGCTGCTGCTCTCTGTGCCAGTCCCTGAGCTTTGATTTCCTCCAAAGTGTGTTGATGGGTTGGTTGGTTGTTTCTCAGAATCAAGGCTTGGCAAGACCTCTCCCTCCTTTTCCCTATTCAAGAGATGTGCCCACGAGCAGTAGAAAGTTATTTTTGCCTGTAGGTGGGGGGTAACTGTGGGTTTCATGTGAATTTAGAGCATTTAATTGCTGTAACTTCTGGTTGAAGCTGTAGGTTGAGAAAAGTGAGTAGGAGGGAAATGAGCCTGCCCACATCTTTCCCCACATGGCAGCAGTGAATTTTACCTAAGTAGGAACTCTCTCTATCAAGAACCAGCTCTTGGGAGTTTCACCTATGCCTGGCAGATGTGAATCTTTGCTTTTTAATGTTGCAGGTTTTTCTTTTTTCTTTCAAGTTAGCAATAAGTTTTAGGAAGTGCAGAAGTAGGTTTCACCCATGGACGAAGGTGAAATACTCTGCTCTTACTACCACTAATCACTTGTCTCTTCCTAATCAATTTGTTGTCTTTGAGAGGAAAAAGTCACTTGTCTTTTGGAGATTGCCACTCATGCTAAAATTCACATGTAAAGAAATTCACTTATTGCAGCCTTGACACACCTGGAGTTGACCTCAAAGCTGTGCAATAAGTGGGTGTTAATATTACAGGAGATGTTTCAACCCAGCATCACTCCCTCTCCATAATAAATGTATTGATGGTTCAGTCATAAAAACTTTTAAGCCAACAAGGACAGCAGTTTTATATATTTTAGAAAATCTACCTCTTTGTGTGTGTGCACAGCAACCTTTAAGAACAAATACATGCTAACTCATTTGAGTATTCATTTGCCCTGTGATCTTCCTCTTTGAGCTGGGAATATATTGTGATCCTGGTCCCTGCTGGGAGCCCCTGGAGTCTTCAGGGCTGTGAGTGAGCCTTGTACCCTCTGCAGAACAAGGCAGATAAATTCCTGGTGCAAGGCACCCCGCTGGCTGCCCTGCTGAACACGTGTGCTGCAGTCATGAGAACATCCCACAAGAGCAGCGTGCCAGGTGACTGCAGATCTGCAGCCAGCAGCAAGCCAGCAGCAATTAGGAAGGGCCTGTGATGTATAATTCACACCCTGCTATCTGAGTGTACACAGGGGCCTGTGAAGTTCACAGGGTGATGGATTGAAGAGTGTTAGATGTTTTAATGATGAAATACTGTGAAGAGTAATTTGGAGAGAATAACGAAGGTGCCTGCAGAAGTTTACAGAGCAGAATTTTAACTCATCAAGGTTGTTTGGATTCTCTTTTTTCTTCAGTAGTACTAAGAAGAAATTGATTTTTTAAAAATGCATGACTGCTGATTGGTCTGATAAAAACAAATGTATCAATTTTATTGTTAAAAACCCCATCAAATTATGTTTATTCACCTAATTCACTCCCAGTCCTCTGTATTCTGGAGTAACCTTGACAAGAAAAATTGAGTATTCTCTGAACAAAACTTTTCTTTTGTGAAGACCTGCTTTTACAGAGTTGGTTTTCTCCTGTAAAGACTTCGTGAGGTTTCAGTTGATGAACTGCTTTGTCATGTAGTTAACATGCAAAGTGGTTTTAAGAACATTGAGTTTATATAACATTTGAAGAGGTTTTTATTAAAATCATCATCCCACCTTTCTGCTTCCTCCCTAGATGATAATGACTGAAAAGCAAAAATTAGTTAAACTTTTTATTCTGTAGTGCAGGGAACTTTGCAAAACTATTTGAAGCTCTTACAGAAGCTATAAAACAGGCACAGTTCTGGATGGGGACAGATTAACTTCTCTTGTTTTATACTATATTTATATCCCTCAACAATAGCTGCTAATTTGTGCATCTGTTCCTACTGGTGTATATATAATTTTGACAGTGGATAAGTAATGAAGAAGAGACAAAAGCTGGAACCAATTAATGGAGAAGAGCTCTCGAGTGGCCTGGCATCCTGTGACTCAAGTTAGTACCGCTGCTAACTTGAGTCTATGTCCTTCAGAAAATGAAAGTCATAGTGTAGTTTCTAAAGTTTCTCTTCTTTATTAACTTTGCTTTAGACTAAGTGGTGAAAAGTTGGGGAGAGGTTGGTACTGACTGTACAGTCTGCATAATTCTGTTAGTGGGGTTTTTGTAAGAAACCAAGCAAAGAACAGGTCACTTGAGAAACAGAACTGACAGAAATGAGGAGCACCAGAGGACTGCACAAAAGAGCAAGGGAGGCAAAAGACCAAAGGTTTAATTAATTCCATCACACACATCCCACTGGCATGGCATTGCCCTTGTGGAATGACAGAAGTGCTCTTTTTAGAAAACTGAGATTTTTCTGTGCCCATTTGTGTTTTCGTGGCAAAGCCCAAGAAGGATGCACATAATTTTGAGTGTGGGAATAAGGATGTGTAAAACTGTGTAGTTTCTAGGGACTTGGAAGTTTGCAGGTAGCTTTCAGAGATTGGGAAGTGTTTGTGTGATGCTATTTAAAAAGCAATAAAAATATAGCACTGTAGGTGTTATCTTCCTTGATACCATGACCAGCAGAGCTCTTTGTGGTTGCTGTGTGTGATTTTGACAAATATCTGAGGTTCTCAAAGGCACTGAGAAAATCTAAGGACGTTCTTGACCACTAACCACATCCATTTTTTGAATCAACCTCCCAGGCTGATGCCTTAAACATATAGGAGGATCATCAACTTTCAAAATCAACTTCCTTATCTGCAGTTCTACAGATCTGACCCCCAAGATGAAAAACCTGGCGTGCTATTTATAAATTTATTTGTAGATATTTATAAAACTATTTATAAAACTTGGATCTATGTGACCATCAGCAAAATATTCTCTCCTAGCCTCCTGTTGCAGAGCTCTCCCCAGTAAGTGGCATGCAGAAGGCTGGGTGTCCAGGGCTTTGCTGAGTTGTAGGATCAGCTGTAAATGCCTGTTTGTCCCAGAGCAGCTGTGCAAAGCCCCTCTCACATGAAGAGGAAGTTGCAGGTAGGAAACAGTGGGAAATTTTCCCAGCATAGTGACAGTTTGATCCACTATGTCAGCTCATTTTTTGGGGTGTTTTGATGGTGGTGTTTTGGGTAGGTTTTCATCATGTAAGCATGATTTTATTGCAGAGTGTGATCATGCACTGGCTCCATTCCTGCTCACTGTGGGGAATGCTGCTAATAGAGGGTTACTAGGACAACCCTCCTTCTTCTCACAGCTACTTCATTTCTGTTATCTCCAAGGCCTGACAGACCCATACATCAGTGCTGAATGAAGCAGCAATTCAGAAAAGTGCTTTGTAACTCCCTGGACCATGAAGGAGCTGAGAGAACCTGTGTCACAGAGCTGATGGGATATTAGTGGGGAGGAGAGGTAGGCAAAAAATGTGGGGATGACAAAAAAAAAACCTTGGAGAGAAAGGAGCAAATTTACTGATTTTTAGGAGGAAAAAAGAAGGGGCAATGGAAACCAGATGCAAGCAGGTGCAGATGTGGATAGTTATGTGCCATAGCAGTGTTGGTGGCACCTCCATTCCCAGGAACATGCACACCAATGCACCACTGCTTTGTGCCTTGTTTCCAAAGAATGAGCTAATAAGAATCAATTTGTAGAAAAAAACAAACAAAACTTTGGCTTCTGCTCAGGGGAACTTGAGCATTGCAGTTACAGATTAGGCTTCAACAAATGCCAAGAGCTGATCCATAAAAGTATAATTATTCTGTTTCATTTGGAACCTTTTGTTCTGGATTGCATTCAAAACTACTGTAAGCCCCTTTGTGAGATTAATTTCCTTTCCAGGCAAGAGAAAAAGAGGCCTTTTCATTTAATAGTTCTACTTTGTTTCAATTAAAAATGAGAAAAACTCACGTCCTTGCCTTTCTTCCCCAAGATTCTTCCCTTCTGTGGAATGGTGGCCATCAGGTCACAGTTTAGGAGGACAGGTCTCATGTAGAGACAAAGTTGTGTTACAGAGTGTAAATTGTAATTGATATTATGTTCTTGCTATCCAGTACTCTTTGTAATTTTCAGCTGCAAACTGAGTAAAATTTTGCTGTTGAAATTGGAGGTGATTACAAATTTCTTGCAAAACCCAGGCACATTGAAATTGCAGGTGTGGCTTACCTGCTGAGCTGCTTTTCCTTGGAAGTATGCAGTGGGGGAAGAAGTAAACTGAAAATGATATCTTGTCTGAAAAGTTAAAACCTGAGAGGGACAGTGAGCTCTTTAATTTGACTTGGTAGTGAGGCTGATCAGAGTTCAGACATGCTTGGCTCCCACTGCAGAAATGTCCTGAAGGTCTTGAAGGCTCTGAGGAGCTGTGCCTAAGGAGGCAGCAGGGAGTGTGCACAGACACAAACACACACACTCTGTGCTGGGCACTTCTCATGGGCTGCACCTGCAGGGAGCGAGCAGGGCATGGCTGGGCTGCCAGGCCAAGGGGACATCTTCCTGTTCCTCACTAAAATGGAAACCCAGAGAATGAATAATTGAGTTGACATTCCACGTGGCAGAAAGGACAACACAGAGGTAGTGAAGACCTGAAGAGGCACAGGGGATGAGGCACACCATGCTCATCAGGAGCCCACTGCCAGGGTAGGTAATCTGAATTCCATTTTCCCATGTACCCAGAGGGCGTTTGAGGCCACATCTCCTAGGAGAGGCCGTAAATGAAAAAGGTATCTTCATTCTCTTTTGCTAATTCTGTTTCATTTTTCTGTATAAAAGAATCAAACCCTGGAGCAGCAGCTTGAATCCCACTGTCCCACGTCACAGCGTGCACCACAATCAGCAGGGCAGAGCGGAGCGCTCGCCGTCTCTGCCTCTAATTATTCTGAGTATTTTATATGTAATGAGCAGCTGCAGCATCAGAGGTCCTGAGGGCACCCCTGTTCCCAATCCAAAATAGCCAGTTGTCCAGTTCAGGCTGGATTCAAGCAGAGGGAAAATTAGATCCATGTTTTCTCACATCTTGGGTCATGGGTCTCAGGAGATTGTTTTCTTGCCTTCAATTTCACTCCATTTACTTATAAATAGAGGAATTTGCAAAATACATTGGAATCAAGGATACAAATTTCTGTGTTTGTTTCTGTATACCTTAAAGCTATGCCAGTTTTTTGTGTCAGGCCAGTGGTATTTTAGCTGGCAGAAATCTTGGCTCCCAGGTAAGATTTGGCTACAGTCATGTAGATGGCAGCACAGATGTGGGAGGGATTCTCTTTAATGCTGGACACATACTGTCTCTTATTGGAGCTGCTGACTTAGTCTGAGCCCTGTCTGTACCTCTTAATTCAACCAGACAAATAACAACCAAAGAAATAAATTAAACAGCAGTCAAGTATTCCTGTAAGGTGCTATCACGAGGCTCAAACTAAAGTGAAAAATTACTTGCCAGGGTTTCTAGCCCTGGTGGTCTTTGATTAACCACAGCATGTCCTAAGTATCCAGAAGGTGCAGAAGCCAAGAGGATCCTGGGGATGGTTAGCTTTTGGCTTTGACTGCTGTTAACTTCTTTTCTGATTCTGTTTACAAGGATTCTGGTGACTGGATGTTGTTAGCAGGATTTTTTTTCAGTTGCATAAGGATTGAGAAAACAGTATCTGTCTGACTCTTCCACAGTGAATGGCTTTCAAGTTAAGCCATGGCTGCAGTTACTGTGCTCTAGCTGTGACACTATAAATAAAGTTATTAACAGCAATATGTAAATGGGTTTCTATTTTTGTTCCCTGTATTGTTTGCAAAATCTAGGGCAGTTATTCAGGAAGAATCATCTGCTATTTAGCACTGAGCCTACCAGCATTTGATGTTGTGTGGGCTGCTGCACTTCCCCCCCTCCCTGCTTGCTTTCTCTCTGTGCAGTGGCTATTAGAATCCAGCACTTCTGCAAGTTTGTTTATTGTGATATTTAAGAAATAGAGTAGCTGTGCTAAGCATTTTCAGGCTTCCGGAGAGTGGCTTGGTGTGTAGGAACAGGGAATCATCTCCTGATATCTGAACTGCAGGAGCATTTACCCAGCCATACAAACACCAAATGGCACAGCTGCACTTTGCCTTAGTGAGCATCTTGCAAGTTGCAGACTGTTCAAAGATCTTTAGGGTTTGTGTCCTGTCTGCATGCTCTGTTTCCTTCTGCTGCCCCCTGCACTGCCCCAGATCTGCCTGACAGCCCCAGGCCCTGCTCGTCAGTTCATGCAGTCACAGCACAGACCCAGGGAGAGCACAGATATGTTATCTGAGAAACACTACAACCTGGATGTGCTGGGGACAGGATCAGTGTGGCTGCTAACATGGGTATTCTAAAAGACATTTCACTTGGGGCAGTTTGTTCAAACTCCTTCCTTCTCTGCAAGTGAATTCAGCTCTGGATTCCCCAGATCCCCAACAGGAGAAGAAGTCCCAGCCTGTCTGTGCTGTGGCTTGTCAGCCACAATTTTATTGCCAGCTTTGTTAGACTTCACATAGACATGTGTCCTCCCTGGCACTTAAATTCCATTCCATGCACCTTTGCATGAGCCAAAATTGCTGCTGCTGTGGTGGCATAGAAAGTAAACAGAAGTTAGCTAGACTGGTTTTGCATCGATGTAAAAAGATCTGAAACAGCAACTTTCCTCTTATTTTTATGCTGTGAGACACATTACCATATTATATGTTTTTAGTGGTCTCCAAGGTGGCTTTCTGTGCTGTAGAAAAGACCTGGTCAGATTCTACTGATTTTATTGATATTAGAACACTGGTAAACTAATAGCTGTTTGCAGGAACTACATTTGATAATGATACTTTGTGAATATTGAGAGTAGCAAGCAAATGGCTTAGTGAAATATCTTAATGCATTAACACAGAAATTAAATTTTCTAATGGAAAAGGCAAGAGAAAAGCCATTTCTTTATATGCAGATCTATTATTCTGTTGGTGGCAATTACAGTAATTCTCTTGAAATCAAGTTAAAATTATATGTCTGCTTCATTATGAGAAGAAACCACTGAGTGCAAAAATCAGGGGAGATTTAGGGGAAAGTTAGAGAGACATTTGCAGTGAGCAGACCTGCCTTCACCACGGTTCCTGCTCCAGCATGTCAGGAGTGGGGTTTGTGTGGATGTTTCCTGGGCTTAGGAGGCCAGCACTCACATTCCTGCTTTGTTAAGGTTTTTCCATATCACCTTGAGCATCTTTCTGTATTTTATCTAGATACCATACTGCTGTCCCTAGAAAATAGTGTGTTGTTGCTTCTCTAGCACCAGTGACATTTAAACAGTTGCTCAGTGTCACTGCTTACTCTCTCTGAAATCATGGAAATATGCCAAGTATTTGGAATATGAGATATGTTAGCGGCTGAAGAGGTGCATGGAATTTCATATTCCCTGTTCAAGGACCATCTTTGCATAGAAATCCTTATGCAGTAACTCACCTGATCTGCCCTCTGAGGAGGAGTGGTTTTACTGCTGATACCAATTGTACAGAATTTCTGTATATTTACCTTGTTTTTCCATGGAAGCTGGAGTTTTCTGTGTCACCAAAGGGAACCAAAACCAGATATCAACCCGAGTGCCACTGATCAATTCAGATGTGATGGTAGGTGACACCTTTAAAAGGGAAAAAAACCCTTAATATTAAATTGTAGCTCTTGTAAAGTTGGGAGACTTTAGTTGTGAGTTGGGGGTATCTATTCATTACTGGTTCTTATCAGGTAAGGAAAATTAATGCAGTGTACAACAGCCAGATAACGAGTTCAATTTCCTGCAGGATTTTTTCCTTTTCATTTGATTCTGACATTGCAGCCAATCTCCCTTGTCACTGAAAACATTAATGTGGTTTATTATTAAATTTATTATCAGGTTTGTTTATTAACCAAATAACTTTGATCCCTCAGTTAATGAGCTGTACCATTTTCTTTGGGCAGCCATTTTAACTTTCAAAATACCTGATGAAGAATTATATCTTCATTTTACACTTCTCTCCACTGATGTTCATTGGTCTTTCTCGGAAAAGTGACCATTATAAGGTGTGCACAGTTAACTGTCTCTGAATGCTTTGGGCCCATTTCTCTTTAGAGTTTCATCAGTGTAATTTTAAAAACACAATTGCACAACTACATTTTAAAGTATAGAAGAGAGGGGGCAGTGAGTCCACTCATGCTGACTGTTCCAGAAAGGGCAGGAAGACTCATGTTCATGTTCCTTAGCACTGTTTTCCCACCAAATGGCCACTTTGTATTATTGATCTAATAAGCTACCCGTGGAAATCATGTACACAGAGCATCACAGCACTTGTTCCTTCTCAGCTGATCCGTTGGGAGTCTGTGTATTTTGCTACCTACCCACTTTGGGAAATGCACAATTGCTCCTTAATGTTTTAAATTATGACATTTATATACTAATGTGATGTTTTCATTATGTAGTGACTTTCCAGAGGGAAAACCCTGACTTGCTGAAATGACAAAGTAAATAGATCCCAAAAGGACAGGACACGGGGAAAGAGTGAAGAAGTAAGGTTAGATTGAAGTGCTGGCTGCATGCAGAATCACTGCAGCTTTTTGGTTAGGGAGTACAAAAGCATCATTGTTAGCTTGAATATCCATGATACCAGAGAAGAACAGACCTAAGGCAGTTTTCACAGCTATGAAGTGCTCATTCTTTCTCCATCAAATAGAAAGACCTGAGCAATATGTAACAGAAAGCATCACAAACCTGATTAGAAGCAATTTCATCTCTATGCCATGAGCCTGAGCCAGGATATACTTGTGAAACTGTTAACTGTGACAAAACATATTTCTCTCTGCCTTCTCTGACAACCAATTGATTGCTGGCACACAGTCTCTTTGCAACAGGTTTTCTTTTGCTTTAATGCTTAAATTTTTAGTTGTTTCTCTTTCCTACCATGCTGCTTCTATATCTTCAGTCAGTTTTGAAAGGTATTGTCTCAAAGAGAAGGCAGGAAGGAATAGTGCCTTCCTGCCCTGAACAGAATTACAACTGTGCTGGTCCCTTTTTCAGAATTCTCTTAGCTCTCTTGTCCTACTTATTGGTTTACAGCAGGAATTTTGTATCAGAGATTGCTCCAATCTCAGAAAACAGACTGCAGGAATGCTCAAAGGAAAAAGCACACCTGTAAACCAGAATATGGCTTTTCCTTTCTGTTTTACCTGCAATTCTGGATTTCAGGCTGTCTTGTGGAACAAAAATGAATCTGAGATTTATTTTGGTGTGGGCCAGATTCGGCTCCAGTTTGGACAGACCTGCCTGCTCTTTTGTACTGGGCAGGCAGAGCTGGGTGGGTTTGGGCTTGTTCAGAGCCACAGCAAAGGCACATGGCTGGGGTCAGCACTGTGCATGGTTCCTTCCTGCAGAAGGCCCTATCCTTCAGCTTTGCCCTCTTAAACTTCCTCAGCATCTTCCTTCAGATGGAATGGATTTGGCATCTTTTGCATTTACGGTTTTTTCTCCCCTGACCAGAGCAATTGAAAAAAAATTGGCATTCCCATCAGTCCCTTCTTAGATAAATGAGAAAGGTCTAAATTTCCTCTTTCTTAATAACACAAAGTTTTATTTAGAATGGTTGTATCTCTTCTTTAGGTTTGACAGACAGAAGTATCTAATTCAGCTGGCAATGTTGGAGGATTACAATTTCTTTCAGTCATCTCAAAGCCATCTATAGTGTGTCACACCTATTGTTTGACTGGTAGCTGCTGCATATCTATTTTTATGTGGTTTTGCCTTCCTTAAGTAGCTTTTCTTCCCAAAAGACTATTTATTACTCTTGTTTCCAGTGAAAAATCAATCTGGTTAAATATAGTCTGCTGAAATAGGAAAATCTTGTAACCCAAAATGTTTAGAAGAAGAGGATAGCACGTTTTTAATGTTTAAAATAAAAAAGGAGTACTGATGTTGCCCAGCTATAGCTAAGTTCCAGTAACTGAGGATGCTACTCATGCTTGTAAACTACAAAGCAAGGGAGGTCATGGAAAAACTTTTCTTTGCATGACTGTGCATTTTTCCCCTTCTGGTTAGTGGTTTCAGGATCCAAATTTCTTCTCATTTCCTATGCTGTCAGTGAGGGACAGACCACTGAGGTGAGGAGATGACCATGATGGAACTATGGTGCCATTTTTCCCAGCAGCTCCTGAGCATCAGCAGGGCCAGACCCTTCCCATAGGGCATTCCCAGCCCTGCTAATGCAGACAGAGCTGCAGCCACATGTGCCATCTTTGTGCTGGAGATGTGCATGTCCCAGATGAGCCCCTCAGGCACTTCTGAGCTCCAGCAGAGGTCCTGTTTGAGAGCAAACACAGGAAAATCAAGTCAAGGCAGGGCTCTGCAGTTTGTGTCTTTGCAATGAGCCTGGCTGTCATCATGCAGTGGCTGTGGATGGCAGTCTGCACGTTGCCACTAGTGTCTCCCAGAGCCATCTGGTTTCCTGCTTCTTTTTTGGTTTTTGCTGCCACCAGATTCACTTAGTATGGCTTTGCAGAGTGAAGTTCTCAAATAATATGGCATGTGAGTTTGGTTTACATTTTTGGCAACTTTGAAGAGGGATGGGAGGGAGGCTTTCTGCCTTTTGTTGTAAAGAAAAAGGTGAAAAGGCTCACAGTTTTTCAGGGTTTCAGTTTTGTAGGGGGTTTCTTTGTTTATTTCCTCCTACTTTGTGTTTTCCTCTCTCACCAGTACTTCTTTGCTTATCACAACATTTGTGTACATATGTGCCTTCTCACCCTCTTGAGCAAGTGGGAGCCAGCATAAATGATCCCAAGGTGGAACATGGTGCAAGACTGAGTCCTCCTTTCAAGGGGGAGCTGTGCCAGCTCATGTGTCACAGCAGTGTTAGGGCTCATTTTAAACAATAGGTGATTTCCAATACTAAATGGATCTTGTCTAAAATGACCATATAAGTTTAGGATAGAGCATGTATCTTTTTACTGTTATGTTTGCTTTTTTCCCATGACTGTAGGAAAAGGAAAAATGTTAGCCTCTGGTCTGTCTGCTGTCCTGCTGTTCTGGAGAACATTTTTTGCATCGCTAAAGCTGTGTCTTTAGCCTGTCACACAGACATCCCAAGAGAGCAAGGCTGACATGCTGTTGAGACCAAAGATGGTCTAGAAGCAGCTCTCTGGACTGGTCACTGGGCTGTCACTCGGCACAATGATGTGTGTGGGCCCCTTCACCCTCCCTAGGTGGGCTCTGCTGCCCTTGCTCCCATTAGTGCTGCTTTTCCCAGACCATGGCCACTGGGCACTGCTGGGAACTTGGCCTCAGCTTGTTTTGATTTGTCCTTTTGTTGTTGCTGCTGTCAAATTCAGCAGGGAAAGAGCGTGATGAGATGTTCTCAGTGTTTCTGGAAGCTGGAACCCTATCTTGGGCACAGGGTGAGCAGAAGACACAGAGGATCTCTGTGCCATCCCATCCCCAGGTATCTACAGCTAGGAAGGAGAGATTGGATTTATCCTGATGTCTTGTCTATTTCAAGAACTTCTAGATGAACTTAATGCTATGTTTATGCCACTGGAGATGGAAAATAATTCTGGACTTAGAGTGCAGGAGGGGAACTGGCTTTTAAATGGATGTCCAAGTGCAAAAAATTGACTCATTTACCAAAATGCTGGAGAAATGTTCCCACCTTGGAGATACTCAAAAGACATCTGAACATGGTCTTGGGTAACCATCTCTAGGTGGCCCTGCTTGAGCAGAGGGTTAGATGAGATGACCTTCAGTGGTCCCCTCCAACTTTACCATTACTGTGGTTCTCTGAAAGCTGAACCTGCTTTGGTGTAAAGAGCTTGACCCAGCCTTTCAAGTGTGAGTTTTGTTAGCTTCATCCTGGTCCATCCTTCTTTGTTCTTCCTTGTTCACAGCATGGCTCAATGATATGCAGCAAACACCCACTGCAGTGGATGGTGTTGTAGCACCCTGAGACCCTGTCCTCACCCATTAGCCTAGTGAGCTCACTGGCAAGGGCAGACTGTGTCTATAGTCACTGGCATTCTTGTTACACCTTTGCTCGTGAATGCTTGCTTCTAGTGAACAATGATTATTTTATCATGGCACATGAACTCTTTGTAGGTAGTGTTCATTGTGGTAAAATACCATGGTTCACATCCAGTCAGAAGCACTTTGCAGTTATTATAAGCCATTAAAGCTCTCTGAGTCTGGGCTTTTGTTCTGTTTCCCATGCAGTGCCTGTGGCGTTTGGTTTCCAGCAACACATGGTGTTTATATTCATGACTGGCATTACCGTTGTGATGGTGATAGGGTTTGTGTTTCTTGCCTTGCTTGATTTATGTTGTGGCTGGCGTGCATGGCACGCACATGGCTTGAAATAGAACACGACTGGGTTTTTTTGTTTTTACATTAGAAGCACTCATAATTTAATTTAGCATTTTGAATAATCCTGCATTTGCAGGGAAACTTGTGTCATGTCCGTCCTTTAATAACTGTATTAGCTCCAGACATTTAAGTCTGCATTGCAAAATCATTCTCTGTAGATGTGTGTGGTTTTTAAACATCTCGTGGTTTCCTGCTTCCCACCTTGTCTTTAGCTCTTCTTACTCCTTATGTTTTTTGCTTTCTGCCAAATCCCTCCCCTTCCTGCACACTTGCAAAGAAATTTCTCCTTTGCCGTCTTTTACCATCCCGAAGATCCTGTGATGCTTCTGCCTCAGAGTGCATCAGTAGTGCAAGGATCACCTGACTTACAGGAGATAGTTTTAAAGGACCTGCAGTGGTGGGACTTGGTGCAGTGGGTTGGACCTGGGCTGGTCTCTGGGATGTTGCACTGAGGCTCCTGCTGGTTCCAGAGCTGCTTGTCCAGGTGTACCTTAACTGTTGTGTGAATGCATTACACACCAAAAAATGGGAAAGCTGAACTCAGTGGGATGGGAATTTTCTCCTCTTGTCTCTGTGCCTCCCTCCATTTCAGCTCAGTCTGCCTGTGCAGTTCTGTGAGGCACTGAGCACAGAGCACCCAGACATCCTTGCAGTCCACTGTGTCCTGGTGGTTTTGGGAAGGAAAGCTCAGGCAGAGGCTGGCATTGCCATGGCAGCAGCAGCTGGAGCTGTAAGCCCAGTCTGCCCTGTGGTGCCCTTCAGACATGGTGGAATCCATAGGAGCAGAGCTATGGGGTGTTCCAGTCTCTGTATCTGCCTTTCCTCTTCCATTGCCTGGGGTGGCCCAGTCTGCCCTGTGGTGCCCTTCAGACATGGTGGAATCCATAGGAGAGAGCTATGGGGTGTTCCAGTTCCATATTCACCTTTCCTCTTCCCTTGCCTGGGGTTTGGGTGAGACCAGGCAGGTATCAGGCAGGTTCCTAAGCAGAGGGGAGGATGGCAGGATCTGCCATCAGGCTCTTTTTCATCTTTTTTTCCTGTCGGTATCATGAGCCACACAGGGCAACAGTCACAAAACTGAGCTTGCCTTGTACAGCTATGAAATCTTGAGCCAGTCCTTGCTGGAAATAGGAACTGAAATTGGAGCTAAGGAAAGTATTCACCTCTACCCTAAAACACAATTTGTGGTACTTTTCACCAAAATAAAACAGAAAGAATTTAAAAAGGCATATAAAATTAATGATAACTCCTCTTTTCTTCCCTGTCTTTCCCAGAAATAAACCATTTTCTGTATTTTTTTGAGGTCATACCCTGGTTACTGCTGGACAAAACCCAATCAGATGGTAAATCTGAAGACAGTGATGGAGTGGAAAATATATCAAGAACTCTGAAACCATTACAACATTTTAATTACATGCTAAACTGGTTTTTCCACAAAGCAGTAGCCTCCCAGATGAAGGGACTGGGACTCAGGGCTGATAATAGCTGCTGATGTCCAGGCTGCAGATTGTGTGGTCAATCCCTTCTAATCTATTCCAGCTAATAATACTGCTAAACCACTGCCTTACTTATCTCATGGTATTTTAGAGCTATAATATTTATTTCCTTTGACCTTTTTTCACCACTGTCATTTGCCACACATTTTGGCACAAGGGAGGCCTCTTACTGGCATTGTCCTCCCACCAGCAGGGAAATGGAATGACCTCTGAAGACTGACAAATAGTTGGCATGAGTTGGGCCCTTCATCACAATCACCAACACCATGGTCCTTTAATAAAATCTTTTCATTGCTAAGGGTAGTCTGACATGACTGAAGTGTGGAGTAAGGAGTTATGAGTAGTGGGAATCTGTATGTTTAATCTCTAAGGCTGCTAGTCTGGGTCAGATGCACTGGCAGGGTCTGGAGGTGCTTCAGACATCTCACTGTGTGTGTTGTGTGTATAAGACATAGATATAACAGGCTTCATTTTCAGATAACAGCTCTGACTAAACACAGGATGAGGATCATGTGCTGTTCCCTGATGGCTGCTCTAAGAGGCATCTCTTTTCCTTGTCTCTTCTGCATCTTTGGGTATTTGACAGGGAGCAAGCTGAATTTAAGGGTTACAAGGGGTAATAACATCAGGAACAGAAGTTCCTCAGTCCCCATTCCTCCCCTGCAGGAGGGGCTGGGACTGACAAACCTGGCTGGAGTCTCTGCTGCTGGAGCTGCAGTGCTTGCAGGCGTGTGTGGAGGGGCAGATCGGGCAGAGGAGTAAAATGTGATTTAGTGGCTTTCAGAGTACCTTGCTGAGAGCAGAGGACAGAGGCTTCAGGCTGGGTTCCAGTTGTCAGGGACTGCTTTCTCTGACTCCTGTGTCCTGTTCTGTCTCCAGTCACCTGGCACGAATGTGTGTCTGTCCTCCCCCTTCAGTTCCCAGCTACCTGTCCTGTCCTCTGCCATCTCACAGGCAGTCCTTTCCATACCCTGACGAGGTTTTCCATTCCCTGCAGCCCATGTGTCCCAGAGAGTGTCTGCTGATGGCTCAGCAGTGTGGCTGTTTGGTGGCAGAGCTGGCTGGCTGCAGTGCACTCAGGTGCTTGGTTAGCTCACACAAATCTCTGTAGAGCAGCTCCATAGGGCTCTGCTGATTGCTTCGTTTGTGTGGTTGAAATATTGCCACCATTTCACTTCTGGAAATGTCTGATCCATTTATCTGGAATGATAGTAGTGGAATGAAGGGAGCAACCTCAGTCATTTATCCATGTTTATTAGGCATGAGGAGAAGGCTCAGGGCATCCCTGTGTAGTATTTTCAGGTACACCCATTGATATCTGAATGTCAGAGCAGCAGCTGATCTTGATTTCTCCTGTTCTAACACAAGGCTATTGCAACATGCACACAAGCAGTGTGAACGAGTTAAAAAACGAGTAATTTGCAATTTGCCCTGCGTTGGAAGAGGAACGTGCTTTCAACAAGACACATTTTGTTACTGCCACTAGAACTGGAGACATTTCCCATTTGTACATTACATATTAGCACGTACTTAAATTGCTTATGAGCAGTACAGACTTGTCTAAGCTTTCATTTGATTTCAAGTGTGTTTCTTCAGGAGGTTTACTTTTATTTGTAAATATGTGGAATCTTGATTTATTTTTGTGTGTTCTCTCAAGTGTTTAAAAATGGCAAAGTATATTTTGATTCAGACATCCCTGCATTCATCTTGTTTTTCTCTTGTACATTTTAGCATCAGTGTGACTAACAAAGAAGTATTTAATGCAATATGTTTGGTTGGTGATTTATTGGAGTTGAAATGTAGAAGGAAAATATGAAAAGCATGCCAGAATTGAAATGTGTTTCAGGATTTTTGCAAAAAATGCTTGTGAAAATATTTTTGTTGGTTTTGCTTTCTGACTGAAGGCATTGCAGGGAATTCCAACTGAAAACATACCTCTGCAATTTGCCTAAAATATGTTGGAGTTTTATTTTACAAAGAAGAAACAATTCCCAAGTGGTTGTTACTTAGACTTTTAATTTCTTTTCCAAGTACATCTTGATGGCAATAATCAACTTCAAAGAACAAATCAACCACTGGATAAATGTTCCAATATACAAGTAGAACTGATGAATTTTCTATTTATATAAATGTGTGTGCATGTCTACATTTTATCTTGGATCTATATAGATAAAGTCTGCTGCTTGTTTTACTGAATAGTTTTAAATTTGCCATAATGGCTGGGTTTGATTGCAAGTCAGTATTTTCCATGTTGTAATTATCAATGAGACAGAATCTTTGTGCAGTTTTTAAAAAACCCACTGTTGTCTGTCCTTGCAGCACAACATTAATATTGATTCACTGAAATCAAAGAGTCATTAATAATACTTGTGATTCAAATAACTGTGCTTTCAAAACAGTCCAGGCTGCTTTCACAGGGCTTTCCCAGTCCATCCTGGGTGGACCTGTGATATGATATCCTTATGTCACAGCTGGCCTCAGCTGGCAAGGTGTGCAATTGTCATTTGGCAGCACATTGGTCATTTTGGGCTTGCAGCCTTAATGGGAGGAGCTCCTGGGTGCTGCAGGTGGGGTGGGGGCTGCAGCATAAGGTGCACTGGAGCTGCTCATCTCCTTGTTGCTGTAGGGCTGGGACACCCCACGTGCCTTCCCATCTGCACTTCTACGTGCAATTTACACTTACACAAATATCAGCAACACATTTTGTAACACTTTTTTTTTTCTTTTTTCCCCTCTCTTTCCCCAAGCATCCTCTTTGCAGACATAGAGGGTTTCACCAGTCTGGCCTCCCAGTGCACTGCTCAGGAGCTGGTCATGACGCTGAACGAGCTCTTTGCCAGATTCGATAAACTTGCAGCTGTAAGTTTTCCATTATAACTTTGTTTCCTCTTGTTTTTATTCTCCTGTTGCAAGAATGACATACTGTGCTGGTTCACTGGATTTCTTAAATATTCACTGCCCTAAAAGGCAAGCTATTGCAAGCATGAATATAAGCTGAATACTTGTTTCTCCTTTATTATTCTTATTTTTTTTAAGGAGAACCACTGTTTACGGATCAAGATCCTGGGTGATTGCTATTACTGTGTGTCTGGGCTGCCAGAAGCAAGGGCCGACCATGCACACTGCTGTGTTGAAATGGGAATGGATATGATTGAGGCCATCTCGTAAGTACCACATTCCCCATAGAGAAGCTCAAAACAAATGCAAGTAGATTCTCTTTCCTCTTAGTTCTTCTTAATATTAGGAGCAAGGTAACCAAACCAGAGAACTCTGGCCAGCAAAAAGGGAAACCAGCTAGAACAAAAAAACCAAAATGCTGTTAAGGCTTGACAGCAGCAAAACAGACACTTGTGTCCATACAGTCATGTGGATATCAGAGCTCAGCCTCTTGATGAGAAAGGCAAAGGTTACTGTAATTACTGGAAGTCTCATCCCCAAAGGAGGATTCCAGTGGATTGCAGAATTGTGAATTCAGAGGATTAATAATAACTTTATTAAATTTCTCTCGCTATTCATTTGTATGTGTTTAAACCAGTTTTTTGCTCACCTTAAAATTGCTCTGCTAAGGTCTGTCTTGTCTAGTTCTACAAATCATTCTCTATGTGTCCCCAAAAAGGGCCAGATTCAAGGCTTTCTTACTTTTGTTAAACTAATTACTAAAATAAAGCATGAAGTTGCTCTGGCACAGACCGGGACAGATTCATGGTCTTTTTCTTTTATTTCCATTTACTTCCTCATCTGTATTTTTTTCTTTTAAAACATGTGGTGAGGCTTTGTCTGCTCCTAAGGTCAGACTAGCAACCATGGAGACCTGTATCTAGTTTTATTGCTTGGAGGATTACAGACAGTGTTGAGTATTGTTTGCATTATACATGTGCTTTCATAGGCCAATTCTTTCAAAATTCAGGGAAGGAAGATTTATTTGGTCATCTTGAGTGTATGCAACTCTGGGTGCAAAGTTCAGTCAGTTTTGGATGGTAGCTGAGCTGACCTTGATACCTACACCATCCCTGCTGCACAGAGTCTCCTGCTCTTTCCCTTCTCTTTTGTTTTTTATTTTCTGAAAGCATCTTCTGAAGTATTAGTGGTTCCAACAGAGAAGTAGAAGATCTCTCAGCATTCTCCACTTATTTCATGCAGTAAATTGATGGAGTTTCCACTTCAGCTTGATAAAATCTAGAGGCACCTCCTTCCTCAGCTTGGTACAGTACATCCTTTACCATTTGAATTTCTGCAAGGACATTAATACACCCCCAGAGTTTTCAACCTCATTTTCATAATACAAGTACACAGGGTGAAAAGCAGTGTTTTCACCCAGGAGACCCCATTCAAAGCACAGTGTACAACAGCATTCCCTTTCTTTGTATACAGTGTACACTGTCAGGACATTCTATCTTTTTTTTCCTTGTTTTAAACTCCATTGCGTTGCACCAGTCTCCTTTTGGGGTTTGTATGCAATGTGCAAAATAAAAGGAATTGGAAGTAACCAGTTCCCAGTAGCCCTTGAAAGAATTCTATTTCTTCCATGTGAGATACAATTAAGTAGCAGGTGACAAAGGGTCTTGTCAAACACAAAGGGTCTTGTCAAAGAAGCAGCAGCCCTTAGCCACCAGCCCCACAGAATATTGTGTTCATTGCCCAGGTGTTGGCCTGATGAAATCCAGAGGCCTTCACATGCTGCTGTGCAATTCCCCACAAGGCTAAATAACATCAGGAAGTCTAGACTTCATTGGTTAACTGCAACCTCCCTTACTTGGAATAAACACAGAGCTGAGGTGTACTCAGTGTTTGTGTACAAATAGCTCTTCAGCAGCCTTTAAAACTTGTTTCCCACTCTCTGTATAATGAATGCATTTAGCAATCTTAATAAGTCTGGAAGGTGATTCTGTTCTCACTACCCCTGCTCTCCCTCTTCCTCCCTCCTCCCCTAAGGCTCAAGATAGGAGGTTTCACAATTAAGGTAACCAATAGCTACTGAACATTTGATTGCAGGTAACAAATAACTACTGAAAATTTGATTGCAGTCTTCACCAACACTGGGCCCTGCTTGTAGGCTGATTTCATCTGTGTCTAATAACAGCAGGGAGTGTTACCCCAAATAGGAAAGAATTAATGAAAATTGTATTCACTGTACCACTGGTATAAATGAGCTGAAAAAAAAGGAAGATAACAAAGGATATTTCATTTGTCTATAAAGAATAACCAAACTTTTTGTTTGCTGCAAAGTCTGGACAAAGTCACCTGGTCATCAATGACTCTACTGAGGAAAGTTCCCTGGTCTTGTGTCAGTAACATGGCTTGGCAGGGGTGCAGGAGGGGTTGTAGCACCCAGTAGAGGGAGGAACTACAGCTGTGCTATTTCTATCAGCTTTATGGGTGCAGCTACATTTTTATTACTCCAACTCCTGTCCCTTTCTCAAGTGTTGTGGTGGGAGCTCTTTCAGTTCACAAGCCTGTAACACCTTACCCATATCAGCTTCCTTTACCTGCTAGACGATCTCTGCTGCTTGTTAATGAAAATAATGAATGTCACTTCAGTGAGTAGGTAGTGAAACGTAAGATAGGGATCATAAGGAGAAGGGAAATCAAAGAGGATAGGAGCTGTTTCAACAAGAAGTCATCCTGGACACTGTTTTAAGGGACATATTGCACTGTTAGGAGTGAACTGGATCCAGAACTGGTCTATCTTTATTAATGCAATTTCATTAATAACTAAAGCATAAATATTAGACTGTGTTGATGTTAGGGAGTTGGGAGGACTTACCTATCCAGATGATGTTATCTAGAAAGGACTGGATGAACCTGAAGACTGAAGAGATTGAAATCTGATAGGTATAAAGTACTCCTTGCTGCAAGGAGCTTACTACTCAAAGGAAGGTACAGTCGTATATGATGTAGATGATTTTGCCTGTGAAGTATGGACATTCTGGGAATTATGTGATTGGCAATAATGAGAAGCAGAGTTGTTCTGAAGGCCTCATCAAGGCTTTTCCCTACCCACACTTCTAAATATATTTCTCATGTGAACAGCTCTTGAAGTTAACTTTTGCCCTGAAGGGGAAAACTCACAAAGTATTCCAGCAGTATTTTTTGGAGTAAGCAGAGCATCCAAAACCTTGTTACATTCAGAACTTGAGTATTTGTAGCTGCCTGTTTGAAGTGCCTGTAATAGATGTGGTTCTCTGGTTTTGCTGCTGTAAGGCCTGTTCAAGCTTTCCAGCTTCAGTGGGGTATTTCACACACATATCATATTTCATCTGTGGAAGACTTGATGCTTGGTGCCATACAGACAAATTAAGATCTCTGAAATCATTTCCTTTTACTCTTTGCAACACGCTATTACTCTTAATGAGGCCGAGTGCTGGCAGGTTATGTCCAGCTTTGGTATGGAAATCAGAGACCAGCACTTTCATCCTTTTACTGCCCCAGAGATAATTTTTTTATGAGTTCTCAACTTGATCCTGAGTTCAGTGTACATGGATTTACTCCAAGAGCTCCACGTTCTAATTAGGGCTCTTCTTGGCCAGCCTGGCCATCCAAGAGCAGTACAGCTCGTCCAGTTTTGTTCCGTTGTCCTGTTGATGTGGATGAGCTGTGCCATGTGTATCTGTGAACAATTTATGGATCATTGTGGATTTTTGTGTTCTGGATGCAAGTTTGTGCTGCTGACTGCAGCCATTCAGTTGTTAGTAATGGCCCTTCTTCCCTGTGTCTCTTTTCAGACTGGTCCGTGAGGTCACGGGCGTGAATGTCAACATGAGGGTTGGAATCCACAGTGGCAGAGTTCACTGCGGGGTCCTGGGCCTCAGGAAGTGGCAGTTCGATGTCTGGTCCAATGATGTCACATTAGCCAACCACATGGAAGCAGGGGGCAAAGCTGGGTAAGTTGCTTCATCCAAGTTGATGTCTTTATCCATTAAACTCCCACACTAAATGTGTAAGAGTAGTGGCATGGCTGAGTCAATTGGGGTTTATTGCTTGTTTGTTCCAGTGCATGGAACCCATCCCTGACAGGACCTGGCTTTTTAGGTGATCACTACAAAACCTGCTTGTCTTTTGTCTCATTCAAGGCGCATCCACATAACAAAAGCAACCCTGAACTATCTCAATGGAGACTACGAGGTGGAGCTGGGCTTTGGAGGGGAGCGCAACGCTTATCTGAAAGAGCACAGCATTGAGACCTTCCTGATTGTGAGGTGCAGCCAGAAGAGGGTAAGACCAAACAAACTAATGCAGGTTTAGGTATCTTTCATACCCTTGATGTCTCTGACACACCAAAATAGAGCCTTTATAGATGAGACAGTTGACGTTCAGTGACAAAAATTCCTGTTTCTCTCTCCTTTTCCTGAACTTTCATGTGAGTAGAAGGGAAATAGCCACCATCTACAAGGGTGTCTGCATCAGGCACTTTCGAATTCTTTCAAAGAAATTTTCCTCACTTGTTTCAAAATCATGTTGAAAAATGTTGTTAATATAGATATGTATTTTGTAGAAGTACTTAAAGGCATAAATTAAAACCACAAAGAACTTTTCTCTGTCAGATTACAGAGGTGATTTTGTCTGCCTGCTCACCAGATGAATGAACATGAAGATTAGAGCAGTTCCTATCATTACTTTTCAGCCTCTCTTTCTGAAGATGAGAAAAACTGGTCCACTGTAATGATCAATCATCATTGTGACAGTAAGATGACATCATACCAACTGTGACATGGGTCAGGCTGCAAAAATAAGGCTATGAGGGCATTACTGACTTGAACTTGAATCAAGTCAAACTCAAGTGGACGTCAGCCAATAAATCTTCCTTTGGGACACTGCCAATAGCAAACTATCACTAGTTTGTATTCTTTTTAAAAACAGTAGAAATACTAGAAAAGGACCTTTTTGATCTAGTTGAGCACAGCCAATAATATTTCTCTTAGTCATTTCTGCACTGTAGCCCCTACTTTGCTATTCACACTATGGGCAAGCATATACAGATTGGCCTGAATTGAAAATAATTTAATATGTTTCTGAATCTAAAACCAAGTAAACCTTCCCACATTTGTAAATATGACTGCCATGAGATTAAGTGAATTAGTGTTGGTGACATGTTGCAACAGCACGATTGATTTGAATAACCAGCACCTGTACAGAAAGACTTTGCTACCATTGCCTCATTTCCTGAGAGAATGGAAGTCTCATATCTCCTTAATAGATATTGTGTAAAAAATCTCCAAGAAAATCCCTTATCATCTGCTAAAGAGAGAAGCTGATGTTTTGGTCTCTATCTGCTCATAAAATAAATCTCATTAACAATGTCAATCTTCAAAAGAGGATTAGAACCTGCAGTGCAAGATTATTGTTCCTGAGCATCACTGCCTGTCAGCCAGCTGATGTTTTAGGTATCTAAGTCACTTCCTATTTGCTGGGCAGATTTAAGAATATAAGCCAAAATACTCTTGTGGTCAGACCCCATCTCCTGGAGTGGAGAGTCTATACTGACTCTTAAATCATGCAGCCACCAGATTGTCTGCATGTTTTTGTGGACAGCCAGAAGTTTCTCTGGAGAGAAGATGAACACATAAGCACTTCAGAGTGCTTGGCACCTGCCTTCATTTCTGTACAAGAGATGTATTTTGAGTAGGAGATTGCACAGAGACACATAAGAGATGTGGATTCCATTCCAGACATAGGTTTTGAGGAACTTGCATCTTTATGCCTTGTTTTGCCATGGGAAAGTAAAATGGGCCATTCTTTCACTGCTTTGTATGTATTTATTGCAGCTCTGTTACCTAGTGTAGCCCTTAGCTGAAGTCTCTGAGCACTACTATAATGCTGCTGTAATGTGCTGTGTCCCAGAGTAGCTAAAAATTGGGACATTTGGATGACTTATGTAATTATTGGGCTAAACTGAGCCATTAAAAAGCAGCTATGCATTGTCAAGGGTATTAGGTGTTTGGAGTTTGAGGAGTTGCTGATTTGTCCGTACTGCTGCAACTTTTGTGCTCCCATAGCTGTTTTTTATCTCTTTGTGAATAGTTTCATAGAGTCATAGGAAGCCTTGGATTGGAAAGGACCTTAAAGATTATCTTATCCCAACCCCCCTGTCAGGGCAAGGACACCTTCCATTAGACCAGGGTGCTCAAAGCTCCATCCAGCCTGGCCTTGGACACTTCCAGGGATGGGACATCCACTATTTCTCTTGACAACCTGTTCCAGTGTTTAATGTTCTCTCTTTGTTCAAAAACTCATTTTCACATAGCATGAAGTTCTGAAGTGAGAAAAGCTTTTGCCCATTGTCAGTTCAGTCAGTCTTGAACTTTTTGCCTGATAGCAGGCAAAGTTCTGGTACTTTACTTTTTCCTTTCATTTCTGCTTGATTTAATGACTTCTTGTGATGTATTTAGCCAGGTTTTCAGTTCATTCTGTTCCAGTAATGGCCATAAAATGTTCACCTAACATTGCTGTGGGTTGTGTCTGGGTTCCTGCTGTCCTTGTACATAAGGCTTGGCATTAGTGTTGGCCTGAGAGCAGATCCAAGTAACTGCCTGAGCTGTTCCTCAGTTCACACAGCAGAATTATCTGGATACCTGGTTCATCAGTCCCACAGCCATCAAAACCCATGAGTTTTGATAAATAGATAAAATGTAAGGGTATGTGTCCTGTACCCTTTCTGCTTGCTGCTGCCATGGGGAGCCACAACTTTGAATTTTCTGTCTTTTTTATTTGTTTAACTTTTTCATTGTGTTAATGCCATTTCTTGGGCACAGAGTAAGTGGGAGGAACATCTATCTAATATTTTTGTTCCAGGAATTGAAAATAGCTTCTTCTTTGAAAATAATTTTTTTCTTTTTCCTTTTTAAAAATGCTATTAACTGGAATATAGTCAGTGCAGTTTCAGGAGGGAAAAAAACTAGATTCTTCTCCCTCAGTCTTTAATGATATTGCTAGACCTGAAAATGTAGTCCTTGTTTTCTGTCTGGTACGCAGAAGAGTTGCTTTCTACTAAAAGAGAACAAAATGCAAAGTTTTAAGTTTTAAAATCCGGTCTTTTTGGATTTTTTTCTCCTCATCTTTACCTCCAGATCTGTTTTCACCTTTCTGTTTGCCCTGTCCTGTGATTCTGCTGCCCTCATGGGTGAGCACTTGCCTGAGAAGCATATAGAAAGATGAAATTAGCAGGTTCTGCCACAAAGGTCTGTTGAATCTTTTGCTGTGGTTTTTTTGCTCCCATTAGTGCTAACACTGGGCTGCTCTAAAACCTGGGTTGCTCTGGTTTTCTGCTGTCTGTCAGCAATTGCATCCCCTCTCCCTCTCCTTTTTTCTCCTGAGACAGACTCTTCCAATGTTTTCACACAACAAAGAGACAAGCACAAGCTCTTATATTTTCTTGCTCCTCAAAAGAAACCTTTACCTTTTGCAAAGTTGGATTATCTCAGTGTCTTCTGTTTATTCTGTGATGAACTAATGTGATTGCTGCTACTGAAATGAAGTTTCTGTGTGTACTCTCCAAGGGAATGATCATACATTTTGTACACTTGAATGTCTCAGGTTCCATTTCTACTGTTAGTCCTCAAATGTTGGGTGCTAATACTCCTTTTCCTCATATCTATCAAATACACCTCTGCTTCTCTCATTAGCCAAATCTGTCATTGCTCACTTGCTGCCAGGTGAGATAAGAAAAATTCAACCAAATCAGTCCTGAGTAGTAACTGAGTAACTCTGGCAGTAACCTTCACCCAGACTAACACTTCCTTGTTCAACACTGTCTCTTGCCATTTCACTAGAAACAAGCTCTTTTCCCAGCTTCATATTCCCCATCTGTCTTAGCCCTTACTGTCCAACACAGCACTCTGTCAAAGGCTCTGTGGAAGAAACAACGCCAGTGAGGGCTACTGCATTTTTTGTCTCTTTAGAAATATTTGGATTCAAGGCTGTTAATCCAAACCCAGCATTTGCTGCTCTACAAGCTCTGTGTCATGATCACTGACTAAATAGTTATTAAAAATATCTGTTACCAGAACTGACATGGAAGTTGGCAGTTTTCCACAGATTTGGAACGGAGGTTGTCTTTCTGACTTCAGCACATCACACTTCCAGTTTTGCTTCCAGACATGGTTTTGTGGGACTTGGCAGTACTGTATTTAATGATCTTAAATGCAACCTAAATGATTCTATAATTCAATGTTTTCAATTTATAACCTTATGCTTATGAGTCTTCCCTTTTGCCTCTACTGTGCCAGTTGTGATTACCTGGAAAAAACCAATCTGCTCCTTCAGTTCTACTAATTTTCTGTTATCCTCACATGGTATAGGATGATTTACACAGGGTAATTTCAATTCTTATCCAGTTAATTTTCACAATCATTTGGATATATGATTCTAATGGACTTAATACATGACAATAGTAGAAATACAGGAATTCTCCAAGGAGATCTTTGCCTTTCTTCCTTACTGGCTTCATTCTTTACCTGAAAGCCAGTATTACCAGATAAACAGCAATTTATCAGCTAGAATTACTAAAACTGTTGCCCGCCTTTTAGTGATTCCCAAACTTAACCTCTAGGCATTGCAATGGCCTGCACAACAATGTCTTTATCCTTCTAAAGAGTGGTTTTGTTTTATCCATGTTTTTTAGCTTACCCTGCAGACTGTAGCATTCATATCACATAACTCTGGTCCTCCACCATCACTTTATATCTTTAACTTTTATATCTGCCCTTCTGAATCTTATTCAAACATTTGTCTCAGTCATAATTGCTATCTTATCACTTCCCTGATATTCTTACAGTACTCCATTTACTTATTCCCAGTTCCTGTGCTGCCAAAGTTTCTGGTGTCTGTGCAGGAGCATGTCACTCAGTGACTGTTGCTCGCTTGCTGCTCTTCTCTGCAATCAGGTGCTGCTCTAATTTGCAGAACCATCACAACTACTCTTCCCAGCATTTCAAAGCTTTACTCTGAGAAGGGTGGAAAAGTGTGTATTTGGAGGATGGGAAACAGACCTTAAGGGGAATAAGGTTTTAACAGCACTAGTTTTATCATCCTCAGCATTGTCAGAAATCTAGGGGAATGCTTTTCTTTGGACAAAAGTAGAAACAAAATGTGCCTGCAAACAGATGAGCAATACTGCTGTGCTGAGTGCACAAAGTCTGCAAAGGGAAAAAATGTTTATTTTTTCTAATGTCTTTCAATTGATTACACTTGGGTGTTTCTTTTAACAATAGCAGGTACACACCAGTTTCAGAAAGGATTGTTGATGGTGGCCTTAAAACAGCTCAACAAAACTTTGGCTGTAACTCCTAGAAAAACAATTCTCATTCTTTTCTAAATAGCACCCTGGAATTCCATCCAGCTGAAGAAACAAAATGGTCCTTTAAATATTGAGCATGTGACTCTCCTAAAACACAATCAATCTAATGTGATGATTCCTCAATTAAACACATTTAATCAGAGCTCAGCAGGGTTCCACTTATGTAGATTTATGAAGGCAGTGGTTTGGAGCATGTAACATTACCAGAAACATCATGCACATGCCAGAAGAACTTCAAGAAAATTTAAAGAATAATATGTAGCTAGATCTGATATGGGTGATCCATGATCAGATTTCACTGTTTCACACACTACAGAAGTAACAGGCATTCTTGATTCAATTGATAAGTACAAGAAAACCCCCAGCTCTTTCTGCAGTTTTGCTGTAGCATTACTGTAGCTCAGTGTGTGGGAACTGGTGGTGGGAACACAATAAAACCCCTGGGAATCAGATTTACAGTCTCTTTGAGAGTCCAGATTTGAAAAGTTCCCACAACAGCTTTCTGGAGTTTAGCCACCTAAAATCTGAAAAACTCATTGCTGTCAGAAACTTTTGCACCTTCTCTTGTTGGTAGTACCTGTAATGAGTAAGGTACCTGTAATGAAAGGTATCACCACTTCTCTTTCTTTATTCTTCTTTTCCACTCTGGTTATGCCTTAGGCAGCCTTGTGTTCAAGTTGTCCTTATGCTGTCACTTAGCCAGGAAGAAACAGAAACATCCTCATAAATATCCACAGAGGAGCTATGACCCATCTAATTCTTCATTTTTAGAGTTTGTTATTTTCATCACCCACTGAACAAGTGATTTTGCAGAAAATAAATTATCTCAAGTTTTTAAAACAACAGGTTTTATTTTTTTCTTTAGTGAGTGTTGATCTTAGCAGCAAAGTCCTATTATTCAAGATGACATAGTAGCACATTATGTAATGTGGAAAAGCAGAAGTGCACTGTGCTTGTATATATGTGTTTTAATCTGATTGGAGATATTGCTGAAACATTGTCCACAGTCCAGTGGAAACTTCCTACAAGAGGTGGGGGGGAAATACTGCCGGAGTTCATGAAGCCATGGAAAATTTATGGCACCTGACCTCATGGTTAGAAACAATCTCAGAATTACATGTTTACGCATTTTCCTGTTCTTACCTCAATCCAGATGTGTCAGTAAATATGTATGAGGTCATTGATTTCCTTCAGATTCATCAAGCAATGCTTCAGACTCACTAGCACTTGCAGCAGTTATGAGGATCACTCATGGGCTGAGAGGGGTAGTATGTCTTCATGGACTTTGGCATTAAGACTTCTCTCAAATTCTAACCAAATTTACTAACTCATGGGGCAAAAACCTGCTGTATATCACTTTTGTCATCTGTTGATGTAAAGGCATTTGTATAGTAACCAAACAGCTTTCCTTTTATGGGTCCCCAGACTAGTTTCAACATCTGGGTTTTTTTATTCCATTTGGT
This sequence comes from Passer montanus, assembly GCF_014805655.1. NCBI lineage: Eukaryota > Metazoa > Chordata > Aves > Passeriformes > Passeridae > Passer > Passer montanus. The sequence goes on along the minus strand of NW_024356504.1, from coordinate 18,193,014 downwards.
TAAAAACCCCTCCCCTTATTTAGAATAAAATGGATTGACACTGTCACTTCTGTTATTGAAAAACAAAATCTATTTGCTTGGAGATAATGAAGCTGTATTTCCTACCAGTTTTCTGGCATCACATCATAAAAGAAAGAAGCATAACTATGAAGAAGATTGCATAACTGAAAAAAACCACAAGAAAGTATTACAAATGATGGCAAAGAGTATAAAGAGCAGCGAGTCTTAAAAAACAAAACCTCAAACCAACTCAAATCTGGACATCAAGATTTCATCACATTAATGTATTTTTAGAAACATTTAAAAGATGTCTCTCCTGGAGGTTATCCAGTGGCTCTGTCATGGTTGCTCATGTGAAACTCAGCTGCTGCCAAGTGCTAGAATTTTCAGGCTTTGCAGATGAAGCAGTGGTGGGTTCAAAGTGGGGAAGAGGTGATGTGGGAGACACTTGCTGTCCTGGGGCATCCATGTGGGAGCACTTATGGCTCTCCCAAGAGTCATCCAGCTCCCACAGGGTTTCCTTGTGACCCTACATTTGTCATCCTGGCTCGAGAAGGTCTCTGCTGGCACCCTGAGCTGCAGGACTGCTGCTGCTCACTGTCACAGGGCCAGCTGGCTGTGGGGCACAGGGCTCTGTCACAAGTGGCCCCAAGTCCCCAGCCCGTGGCCATGAGCTGGGGAAATGGGGCCAAACATTGCAGCTCCATGTGCTCTGCAATGTTGGTGCCCGTGTGGTGAGCTGTGGTCTCCAGGGAAATGTTGTCATTGTGGCTGTCTCTTCCTTGCAAGGAGAGAGGAGATGATTTCCCATGCTTGTCAATCAGGTAGCTTTCTCCAGCACTGAATTTCAGCAAGCCTTTTTTAATTTCTTTTTTAAAACCCTAATTTAAGGCAGCATAGCACTTGACATTTAACTCTGTGGTTACCATGGAGATAACACCAGGTATTTTGCAAACTCCTGAAAGGTACAAGTTACACTGAATAGTGGGGAATCAAAATAAATAGATATGGAATGCAGACTCCAGGCAAGAAAAGCAGCAGACCTACTGGTATTGTCAAATAACACTTGAACCAAAATTCTAGAGTTGAAAGCAATGGAGGCTTTCTTTTTAAATAACTCATTTGTCTGGAAATCCAAAATTAACTATTAAGTCTGTTTTCTTCTCTAATGTCATTGAAGCAGCAATGCTCTTGAAAAAGTTTAATCTCTCAAGTAATAAACAAGAATCTATACCTTCTGAATTTTCAATCTCTCCAGACTTTGTCCGTTTTAAGCAAGGATATAGTAATTGCCACCCTTCTGCCTTCTGAGTCAGTACAGGTAAATCACACAATCCTCCCTGAGCCAGCCTGCAGTGCAGCCCCTGCTAGAGGGACTTCTGTCCACAGAACACATTCCTTGTGGAAACCTGCCCGTCTTTTTGGCTAGGGACTGTACTCAAAATAAGGAGCTAATCTGCCTGTTGTTGAGCCTAGATACATGTTGCATTTCTGTGCTCTTGAGACTGGCACTGAGCTCGAATGAAACCTGTCTGACAGATCTGTGCTAACCTCACAGTGAGCTCCCACTGCAGCCAAGAGGCAAAGCCTTGACAACAAAATCAAAGACTCTGTCCAAACTTCAGGGGAATTAGTATCAATGTCAAATTGGAAGGTAGCATTAGAGTTGGGAAAACCATTTTGTCACAGTCTGCAATTGCATTACCCTTAATATGAACACAGTTGTTTGCAAGATTTACGTGCTTTCCTTAGCATGTCTGGGAATATGCTCTTGCAAGTGTGGAAAATTATTTGCTTCTGCCTATGGAGAAAAGTGTCCTGTATTGCTTTAAGGAGCTTCAAGGCTCCTGTTCTTCAACTAAATCACTGTCTGTTGTTTCCCTTCCAGATGTAACTGTTCTTTGGCTTTTTTAGGACCCTCTGTGTAGTATCTCATCTTGGAGCTGCAGTTTTCTATCTGAAATGATTCAGTTTTATTCAATTTGTTAATAAAGAAAATAGAGGTCTCGCTTTTGGAATGCTCGCCATGTTTACACAGGTTATGATGGTTGTTCAGAACAAGTAAAGGAATAAAATGATGGGCACCACTTAGAGAGTTCTTAAAACAAGAGATGGTGACTGTGACTGCTTCTAATCAGCAGCTGCTTCTTAGAGTTCAAGGTGCAAAGCCGGCTTTTGGAGTGAGAGATCAGAAGTGAGGGATGCTTGGAGAATGACTGCTGTGTAAATGTTTGAGGACTGAGCATGCATTTCTCTCTGGTTTGTGTTGCAGAAGGACGAGAAAGCCACGATAGCCAAGATGAACCGGCAGCGTGCCAATTCCATCAGCCATAACCCGCCGCACTGGGGTGTCGACCGGCCCTTTTACAACCACCTCGGGGGCCACCAGGTCTCCAAGGAGATGAAGAGAATGGTAATGCCTTGCTCTAAGGACATCCACTTATTTTCTTCTTAGTACAGTGTTATATATCCCTCATGCTTTGCCTGAAGGTTTTTGCAGCCCCTGAGGGCGTTTTCCAAATGGGGGTGGAAAATTCTGCTTTGGCTCCAGAAATAACAATAATCGGTACATCTGGAGGTGAGTGATTGTGAGATGAGGCACAAGGTTGTTCGAGAGGGGAAGGGAGGCTGAATGGCTCAAAGGAGGCTCTTTTGTCTGACTTGTCCCACATTCTGAGCACTCATCCAGGCTGTGTGAGAAGATGTGATTATCTGCAAAAGCTGCTCCATAGCCCAGGCATTCAGGAGGCATCTGGCGTTCATTTCTGTTAGCTCAGTACCTGCACAGGGTTCTGGCTTGCATTGTCACAGCCAGGTGCTGTTCTCCTCTCTAAGCTGTGTGCTCGGGGGGCCCCAGGGGTGTCACTGCCATGTTTAATCCTGGAGAATACATCCTTGAGTACATGGATTAATTGGCCTAAGGTAGCAGGCATCTTCATTTCTTTCTTGTACCTTTCACAGTCTTTCTAAATTAAAACGAACAAGAGCTAATTACCAATTCAATTGCACTGAGAGGACTTTTATGGCTTATTTTACATAAAAGGTGTAGCTGATATCTTTGTTTTCTGCAATGAAGATTAAGATGATAGCTTATTAGTGGCTATTTTTAATAATAACAGAAATATTTAGCACCTCTGTAATTGCATGCATAATCAGATTGTTCTATAACTTTATTTATGCTGTTTTGACCCTTCATGCACAATCAAAAGTGTCTATTTGTTACTCACTTTCTTGTCTGTAGCCAAAGTTCTGCTCCAGGTCACCAAAGCCTTTAAGTATTTTTAAAAAGTTATGAACATGAGATTCAATCCCACAGTTTAAAAATTTGGTCATAGCCATAAGAAACAGCATATGGTATCTTTTAAAGGGAAATGCTGGCACATTTATTGGTAATTGGCACTAATATTATTCAATCTTAATATTATTTTACAGTGCTAAACCAAATTTCTTAGTAATAGTAATGTTTCTTTCATTTCTCAGATCTCCAAATGAGGGCTTCTGACATGAGCATACAGATCAGTGGAACTGTGCATTTTTTATGTGGGCTTTTTAATAGGGTGTGCTCAATAGGCATGACATTATTAGAAGAGACTAATCACACTAGCACATAATTATAATTATAAGTTTCTTTGAATAGCTTTTAAGGGGTTCTTGAAGCCTCCTGTTCAGAAACAAGGTGTATGCATGCCAAATGGTATTATGCTTCTTGGTGTTAATTACAGTTTGCAGTGTCTAGCTGGTTGTTCAGTTGGAAAAACATAATTATTTATTGAAATACCAAGCTGAGTCCTAAAAACTTCACTGCCCCTCACTTGTAGGAGGAAAGACTTACTTTTTTTTTCCTTATCTTTAGCCTTTCCCTGTAATGCTATTTACCTTCTTGAAAATTCAGCAGCTCAGAAAGTCTCTTTACTCAATCTGCCTGTTATATTAAACTCTCTTTTGAGAAGCTGATGTTGCATGCATCAGGCTGTTTCTTGAAAACCAACTGAAACCTGATTCAGATGTATTATTTTCAGCTAGACTTTTTGTTGTTCTTGTGGACTGTTTTTTAAAATCTGTTATTTACAGATTTACAGATCTGTTACATTTGAAATGCATTAGTGAAAATGCAAACATGCTCCCTGTGGCCTCCCATTTTAATATCTGCCAGATGGACATTTTAGTGATTAGAACTCAGGACCAATTTCTGCATCTCCTGTCTCAGCTCGCTCTGTGTTAACTTCTAATTTAAATAGTCATTTCTTTGTACCACCGAGTTTTGCACAGTGCTTTGTAATCTCTAACACTGTGTTACATGTATGCTGTGTGTGCTTAATGCATGCAGAGTGCATGCTGGCTGCAAACTGCCTGCTTAGAAATACAAAATGCAGAGAGACACAAGGGAAGCAGAGCTACAGAGGCTTTTATCAGTGCTCCTCTGGGATGACATGACATTGATCTTGGTACCAGCTCTCAAACCTCCTGAAAATGTGCTCTTTGTTCCACATCACCCACCTTTCCCCAGACCTTTTGCATGTTGTTATACATAGTCTTTCTTCTTGGAAGCTGTGAACATATAAGGTTGGATTAGTCAAAGTATTATGCCAAAGTTGGGCAGTGCAACATTGCCTTTCTCTTCAAGACCTGGAGCTCCTTAGCTCTCTAATTTCAAAATAGGTATTTATAAGGGTATTTGTGAGACAGTCTTCAGGCAGGAGCCAGGTAATATTGCAGTGATGTGCAGTTCCATTATATTAATGTGCAGATATGAATACATTTGTGTGTAGGAAATAATACAGATGGTTATGAAGGGCACTAGGTTTTGTCACAAATGTAAAACATTTTGCATTTTAAAGGCAACCATATTTTCAGGAAAAAAATAGACACAAGTTTTTTGTGGCTCTACTTACAATTCCCTGAAAGAGAAGATTAAAGTTCCCTGAATTGCATTTTTGGGAAGGCACTGTTATATTTAATAGAAAACAGAATTATTTTGGCCATTTTTCTTTCCAGTGAATGCTGGCTCTGGTAGCTATCTCTATTCTTAGGATATATTACCAGTAGTCTGAGAAGAGATGGATTAGCATCAAATGTAGCCCTCTATTCCTTTTTTTCCTTTTTTTCTCCTCCTCCTCCTCTTTTGTCACATCATTTCAATGTGCTGCCATGTCTGGGCACATCACCAGTGCAGTTTGTGGGGTTACACAGTGGGGTTTGTGTGGAATGGCAGCGTGGGCAGTGGCGTGGGGACGCCTTTGGTCCCTGCTCCTCTCCATGTTGTGGCTTGGACCTTAACCTGCACCAGGTCCAGCAGATTTTCCATGATGTTTCTAGTTTAAGTTTTTCCCTTGTGCACACAGGAGTTTTTTCAGACACTTCCACATATGAATAAGATAAATTATCCTACATGTGTCCATGTGGTGGTCATCTAAAATGCCCTGGAAAACAGGAGTCACTTTCCTACTCCTACCCTGGCTAACTGGGGCCTGAGTCAAGCCTGTGTCTGCTCATCCCATCCAGCACTTCCTTTGTGCACTGATCTTCTCTCCAGACCGTGACAAATCCTTCCTTTTCCCTCCCCACTGCTCTGCAGGGCATTCCTGGGTCAGACCCAGCTGCCCTGGGAGGGCGCAGAGCCCTGCCCTGAGCTGGCAGCTCTGCTGCAGCCCTGCTGCAGGGGCTGGGGGCACGGGCAGCTCCAGGGGAACCTGCACAGCAGCAGCTCATGGCTCTGCACAGAGCAGGAACTGAGCCACAGCCTGGCAGAACAGCCGAGCTGCTTTCTATTTGTATTGCTTTTTACAGCTTGTCTTCTCCTTTCCTCAACAAAAGCAATCAGTCCAGCACCAGTGACTCTGTCTCTCTGGAAATGGAGACTTTTGTGCTGCTCATTCCCCCATACACCAGCCTTGCCTTCCCCACTGTCTCTTTATTCAGTTTGTAATTGCAAGAGGGTCAAAAATAAGTGGACTTAAAAGCATTTGAGAGTAGAGGTATATTTATAGCTATAACAACATTTATACACCACTGAGAAATACTTTGCTTTTCCCAGTATATATTTCAGAGCGCTTTTATAAATATTGATGAATTTTAGACTTCTGGAAATAATACTCATGTCTCAGTTTTCATCAGCAAAACAAAATTGCTATTAAAGAAAAACCAATTTGGGGATTGTAGTTGACTGTAAACTGAAAGAGGTTTGTTATAAACAGCAATAAAAAGGGAAATGTTGATACTTTCCAAAATTACAGGGCTGTTCTAGATGACAAATTATTTTCTTGCATCTTTTACTCTGATCAACATTATTAAGTTTATATCCAGAAAGAGCACATTCAGTTTGGGATTACAATAATTTAGGAGATGTGGATGAGTTAGAGATAATCTAGTGGACAAAATTACAAATTAGCAGAGTTTCAACAGTGTGTCCTCTGAAAGTGCTGAAATACTGTGTTTGCTCTAACCTAGAAGGGAAAAGACTGATTAGAAATAAAAGTCTTCAAATACAGGAACGTTTATAAGGACAAAAAATAATGATAAATCATTCTCCATGACTGTAAAGGGCAGGTTTAAAAATAATCATCCTAATTTGCTGAAAGGCAAGTCTAAGTTAAGGGAAAAAAAAACCAAAACTTAGATGCAAGGAACAGGTTGTATTAGAAGCTTGTGAAATCCCTGATTTTCCTGAACATTTTCTAATTATTTTTTTCAGGGCTTTTAAGTTGGGAGTTGCATCACAAAATCCTTTGCAAATATCCAAACAATAAGGCTAAAAAGACTCTATCAGGAGAATGCATAGGGAATAAATAATATATAAATAATATGAGATACATGTAAAGATTTTAGAAAGTTTCTGATCTAGGCTGCACAGAGCTTCGTGCCCTTTTGTACAAGAGCCACCTATACCCCCAAGATTGCTGACAGATACTTGTCAAGCCCTTATTTAAAGACCTGAAAGGATGGAAAGTCTTGCTGGGCATTCTCTTCAACAGTTCTATGATTTTTGTTGATTTTTTACTTCACATATCCTCACTTCATTTTGAAACCATGGTGCTGCATGAGCTATTCACAGTAGATAGAAGACAGTTTAATTTTCTCTCCTTTACAATTATCTTCTCTGTGGTTGAAGACTATTACCATGTCTCTGCACAGCTCTGATTCCCTCATCAAGTTTGTTCCCCAGCTGGTGTTTTCCAGCCCTGTGGTTGTTTTTGCTCCCACTGAGCACTTGCCATTGGTGAGAGGGAGAGCCCTTGCTGAACCCAGCACTCATCCTGAGGTTTGATTAATCAGGGAATCACAGAATGGCCTGGGTTGAAAGGGACATTAAAAATCGTCCCATTCCAACCCTCTGGTTGTAGACAGGGACACCTTTCCCTAGACAACTTTCTCAGAGCTCCATCCAATCTGGCCTTAAAGAATTCCGGGGGAGGGGAATCCACAACTTTTCACATTAGACATTACATCACAAAATGTCCCTTTAATTCCCTGTACAACAGTACCATGTTGGCATTCTCACATCAGGAGTGCTGCCCAGAATATGCTGGACATTTTTGAGGTCTAATAACCAGACTTGACACAGCCTGATGCTGTCTGTCTTCCAAAAAAAAAGGCATTAATTGTGTTATGATTTCTAATCATCTGTGGGAAGTTCTGCTATTGGAGCTTAAGGCTGCCATGCAGCCATCCTCCTTGTTTTCCACTGGCTGCTGTGACAGCTTAGCTTGTTCCTCTGGTGCATGCTTTGGGGAAGGTTTGCTTCAGAAGCAGGTACCTCTGAGTTGTTACAATCAAATATGAGCAGGGTGGCTAATGGGATTACTGAGTGCTGTGTAGATGCCTGGCAGATTTCCTTTCATTTTCCAGCTGCTGGAAAGGTTTAACATTAGGAAGTTTAGGAACAGAAAGAGGAAGCCCTGAAGATTGCAATGCTGGTTTCAGTCTGACCATGCTTCTGTCATGAGTCTGAGTACAGCTAATGAACCATTTAATTTGCAGTGAAATTGTGTATGAAGTCGATGTTAGTTACAAAGTAAAAAACTGACATAAAATCATATAGAGATTATATATGTGTACGAAGTATTAGTGCATGCAGATGTTAAAGATGTGAGACAAAGTTATAAAAATGGATCCTGGGTATGGTTGGCATGATAAAGAGAACAAGCTCTTTCAGTTAGGTGCTTCCTGATTCCTTGTGGTGCTGCTCAGAGCTCTGCACATCCTTCTACATGATATTTGATTGCTTGGTGTTTGTTTTCCAATGAGGCAACACTCATCTACAAGCAGAGTCATTCAACAATAAAATAATTCTTTGTCCTGTTCCCCCTGTCCTAAATCAAACAGTTCTTTGCAGTTTTCATTGTAAATACAGCTCATTTCCTCTCTTTATGTCTCCAAGTTGCCCTTACAATAGATCTTGTTACTTGGAAATCAAAACTGGGGAACAGGTGCCTCAATGGAACAGATGCCATAGCTGATTCTTTGCCAATTCTACCTCTTAAATATCAGAAAAAATTGAAATTAGAAATAAAAGCTCCATAGGACAAGTTTTCCTCAGTCAGCTCTGTCAAAGAGAATTGGATTTAAGTCCATGAATTAGGCTCCGAGGGTTCACCCTCCTTCGAAAGGTTTCATTTAAGTGCAGGTCATCATTATCCTCTTTTCCAGCAATCATCTGCTAAATCTGGTAACTGCAACACTGACGTCAGCAAAGCTGGGCAGGGCCCCCAATGGAGAAGAGTTTGACCCACTATTTTTTCACTGCTATTGTAGTAATCTAACTTGTAATCAAGCAGGGAGAAACTCTCAAAATCCTTTCTGCTGTAATCTCCACATATTGCTATAGATCTGGGAGGAAATTGTTAGTCTAGTCTGGGTTTTATAGAGCCAATTTGGTTTTGATAGCTCTCAAACAGCAAGGGGAGGAATCCCATCAGCAGTTCTGCTGTGTAATTGCTTTGGTGCTCACCTGGAAAAAGGGTTTGCCTGATTCACATGATCCATGGGATCTCATATAAATGAGTGGGAGTACAATGTACATTGCTCAGATTGTCAGAGGCTTTACACTGTTTTGTATCCTCATCTGCTAGCCTTTTATTCTAGTTGATCAGGACTTGCAATCATCCTTGATTACTTCTGTAAATGAGGGATAAGAATCCCTCTTTTAAAGAACTAATCAATGCAACAGCAGATCTGTAGCTGCTATTGAGAAACCTAAGCAGAGTTTGATATTTGCTTGGAAGCCTTGCACTGATAGTTTTCCCACCATTCAGTATCCTTTTCTAGAATAAATTTTACTCATATGGGAAAGGTCATTTGGATTGAGACAGTACTAAAATGTGTCAGACTGGTTTTGATTTGGATTAAATTTAGCCTGCAGAAATAAAGATGCAATTCCCTTTTATTCATAGAAACATTTCCTCCAATGTTCATGGAAGCATTGCACAGGTGGATTTGTGGCATTTCCCAGAATGATTTCCAAAGCTTCCTCAAGTAAGCCTTAATACTTAATGTCAAAAGGCTGCAGGTCAGCAGGTTTGGGTCTGGGTTTCAGAGAGGGTGAGCAGCTCTGGCCAGCACCAGTGGGCAATTTCAATTAAGGCTGGTTAGGCTGGGATCCAGTCTGTCTGCATCTGATTAGAAGGCAAACAGTAGTTTCTGGAGAAGTTTGTCGTGTTTATCATCGTTTGGAGTGTAGACATGGAAGGGCAGAGATTATGGAGCCAGGAACTGATTCAGAGCATTTCTAAGACTGCTTATTTTTATGTCTGCTTTGCAGTTCTAAAAACTCTTCACAAATAGGCATAGAACCAGAAACCATTTCACTTCAAAATGTGACCTTTGGACTGGACAAATTTGGATTCAGAGTTCACAGAAAACTGTGAGCAACCTGCACTTTTCAGAGGTGTGAGCTCAGAGCCAGAAGTTAATTAAAAGTAAGGTAAAGAAAGCCTATTTCAACCAAAGTAACCTCTTGTGATCTATAGATTTAAATCTCATGGCCCAGATAAATTCATGGCATTGGCCAGGTATGGTCTGCCACCTGAGGACTGTCTACAGAATCATTTTTAGTTGAAGAAAGCAGAGGGTTTCACCATCTGTGACCAGTGCTGGGGAATGAAAGTCTTTTTATCAAGTGGGGTGGGCTGCAGAAAAGGAGCACTTCAGCTTTCCTTTTCAGACCTCATTAGTCTGTGTTCCAGCTATAGCAGACACACTCATCATTTAATGTGTTTCGTAAACTGGTTTTCTGCCAGTCTGTTGTTCTGCACTTAGATGCTTGTTAAATATCCTTCCTATCAGGCTTTATTCTTTCTGGACTCTGGAAACAGAAATTGTGTTATTTTTGGCTTGAGTGCTTTGAAGTCCTTCAGTTTTGCTTCTGCATTTACACCTGACAGCATCTATCTTCATAGCCTTGTCTTTCTGACCACAGGGACAAAGCAGAAGGTACAACAGTGCTGAAAATAGATGTGAATAATTAGTTTTGTGGTAGAGCCAAAACAGGTTTGTTTTTAACAGCATCTACTCTCAGCCTGTCACTCTCCCTTTCTGTTTTCCATGGTCACTGTCTGGGAAGCACCTCTGCAAGTTGGCCTTAACTCTTACAAAGCTCATTTTGTCCCTGTGTCCAAAGTTATTTTGATTTCTGCTTTAACATCATGTAAGTTTTATTTTGACTTTGTTCTGGGGATGAAAACAGGACAAGAAAATTAGTTTCTTTGTCATTTTTGCTCTTAAGATCTTTTCTGGAGTTGAGAATGAAGTTTTTAAGGGTGGAATTTATGCTTCCCACACACATTGCCATTAAGAAGGTCATGAAGCTCATCAGCCCCTCTACTGCCTTATTTTTGGAGTTAAATGAAAAGTTAAAAGCACATAAAATCTACTCCACTTTTCTTTGCATATTTACGATATGTTAATAATTGCAGCCAGTGTTCTCAAAGTTAGAATTATTATTTCTAATCGCTCTTGATTTGAAGTGTTATGGTGTAGCAATCAGCTTGTCATGTCTTTGACAAACACTTTGTCATTCTATTTAAGGAATCAGTTTTAATCTTCAAAGAAAAGGGCTTAGTTAATTTAGAAGTCAAGCAGAGAGATGGCAGTCATATGAGCTTTTAGCACAATAGATATTCATAAAATCTCCCCCATAAAGTAGTAAGCCTTAGGGGCCATGGGGACAGATGCAGTAATATAACATTCCCTCCTTTCTTCCTCCTGCACATCTACTCCCACTGAGGATGTCAGTGTAGATTCTGAGTCACCTGACCTGCCATAAAGCAATAAGCTTTTTTAATAATCTCCTGTAGAAAAGACAAAAGAGCAGAGCCTTTAAGGGAGTTGATTCAGCTGAGTTTGGGCTGTTCTTGAAGTCAAAGAGAGGACTGTCTTACTCTCAGAGCAATTATTAAATGCTATTACCTTTGTTTTTTGCAATCTGATGGCAGAGTAATACAGCTTCCTGGAGGATTGAGAAAAGCACCAGTATCAGGGATATTTAAAATGAGACTGAATAAAATTTGCATGAGGTCCTATGTGCAGCAGTCCATAAGTACTGTACTGTGGCAAGACCTATCTCATGCCTCACGGTCCCTTCTAGAGAAAAGGAATTTTGGCCTGAACAAGGGCAACTTTTTCATCATGATTATGGAGCTATTCTTGAACTCCTGCAAACTCCTGTCTGTCCAGTTCTTGTAGCCATCATCACTTTTGTCATTTTAATCCCTGCTGACAATTCCCAGCCCTTCACAGCTCCCTAGAAAACCACGGTATTGTTTCAGCCTGCTGGGTACAAATCTATGAGCAGTCAAGAGGGGATTTATATTCGTAACTCCAGGAATTGGTTGTTTCTCTTTCTATCCCTTTGCACTCCCTCTCCTAAATGACAGGCACCTCATTTTTATTAGCTTCTTTTTTTCCTGGGGCGTTCAGATTTCTGTATATGTTTGTGCAGAAATGCCAATTTTGATGTATCTGTGCAGCAGCACCCAAACAGGCTGAGCCCAGCCCCAGCCCAGCTGTCCAGCTTCCAGTGGATCACATGAGGGGTGCTGGACAGTGCCTTTAGCCCCTTGTATTTCTGTAGAGTTTGGAAGTTTGGCTACCAGATTATGAGTAGGAATGAAGAAAAATCCATCTAACCCTATTCCTGCAGGCTTGCTTGTGTGTTATCCTGTGTATAACACAGACCATTGCATCTGATGGGAGCAGCCTTACTCTGAGCCAAGGGCTTTAACTGGAGCAAAACATCTGACTCCTGAAGATACTAAAGTATTTGCCAGCTGTGGAGAAGAAAAAAAGACAAATATGTCATTAGTGCTCTCAAGCCTTGTGCAAGGGGAAGGAAATAATCTGAAGTGCAGATTTTTCAATGAACCAAGCATGCCCACAGGAGTGCAGGAGGTGAAAGCACATTAACCAAAACCCAGGGGGAAATTTCCCTCCCAACCCAAAGCAGGGTGGGCAGCATGACCCTGAGCTCCTCATCACCTCTTCTGCCTGAAAGGCGTCTTGGTGAGTGATTGAAACATGGATGCTTTAGTGGAGAGGGAGGAAAATCTCTGGTCACAGCCAGGTCCTAGAGGTGTATTTGCTCTATATCCTAGCAAAGTCTTCCAGTGCAAATAAGAAAGATATCCTTTAATAAATGACCAGGATAATAAATGTGTTTAAAGGATTTTTTTTTCCCAAAATAATCCCACAGACCTTTCTCCATAACAATTCCATTTTTGGCAATTCTGCTTGAAGAATCTTTAGTATGAAATAGGAGCGTTTGAAGTGAATCATTTAATTTGCTTAACTTAAACAGGTTCCTACAACATTTAATTTTAAGCTGATTCTCGCTAATTAAAGTTCAAGTCACTCTTAAATATTTAGCCTTGTTAACTGGAGATCCAGGAAAGAAAATGTGATAGTCTTTTTCTTTTCTGTTTTACTTGAAATATGTTTTTTGGGGTTTTTTTTGGTCTTTAGTTTTGAAGCACCAATTTAATTTGAGTTACCAGCAAGAATAATTTCCAGAATTTCAAGCACAATTTAGTATTTTAGATTAAAATTTATTTCTCTTTTGTTTTAGAATCTTTCCTTGTAACAGTTTTGCCGAGGGAGAGAAGCAGGGCAGAATCAAACTCCATGTGGATTAAGTGTTCACCCATATAAATGGCCAGTTAAATATTATTGCACACTTGAAATATGGGGGAATTTTTTGAGTATGTGCTTGCTGAGGTGTTTTAGTAAGTTGACCTGGTCAGCCTATGTCCTCAAACTTGTGCATCTCGAAGGCAGGAGGTGAGATCTGTGTTTAGTTTGAGGAATTCAGTGGGATGGAGGGTTACACAGCGGGTTGTGAAAATCAGACCATTTTAGGGGACTCTCCCACTGCAGACAGTCATCCAGTTCCCAACTGGCTAAGCTTGAAAATGTGACCTTGATATCTGTCTAATAAAGTACTGGCTGTTTTCTCATCCCTTCCCTCTGCTTATTTCTTGGCTGGTAGCTATTCATGTTCAGTTGGCTTTTTTTCTTTTTTTTTCCCAGCCTAACTGACTATGACACCAGACAAATTAGTGAGCATTTTGTCTCCATGATTAATCAGTGAGTTTTCAGTTTTGGCACTGTGTTGTAGGATTACTTAGAGGATAAATAAATAAATCAATCAGATATTTCTGACAACTGTAAAATAATTAGGCAAAAGAAGAAGGAAAAAAACACACAACAAAAAGTTGAATGATCACTCTTTAACATGAAATCAGAAAGTACTTTTTTTTTTTTTTGCTTGAATATCTGGACCTGCTAACTTGGAATCAACATTATGTTTTCCTTTTTCCCATTGAATGCTGGTGGTTGTGACATGAGACTGAGAGACTTCCTTGATCTGAATGTCTGATGGGTTAAGTTGGAGTGGCAGTTTCTGTTTAGGAGTGTGGTTTTAGTCTGAAACAGAGTATGCAAAAATGGGAATTGCTCTCTCAGTGAATCACAGTCCTGGCTGCTGACCTGAGTGACAAACCTCACTTTTTCCCTCTGGCAAAGCTGGTGTGTTGGCTTTCCTTCTGCCATGTGGCCACATTGCTAACTCACTGCAAGAGCAAAATCTGTTCTCATTTAGTATCTGGTCAATGTTGTTGTTTCTGATGGTTTTGGACAAGGGCCCTGTGGGAAGACTCTTGTCCAAAGATGTTTGATTTTCCACAGTCAGGATGGATTTCAGTGTGCTGCCCCCAGAATGGTTGCTGCTGCAGGTCCAGCAGCTGGAATATCCTCACGTGCCCTGAGCAGTTTTGGCCTGAGGTCTCTGGGAGAAAAACAAAAGCAATTCTTCATATCTCCCAGCTACATTTGTTTTATGTTTTGGAACACAGGGTACAAACTCTGTGCCTGAGTATTTGACCCTACTTGTCAAATATACAACTTTTCTTGACTACAGTTAAATTTAAGCCAAGATGTCAGAGGGCACATTTTGTTTCAGCCCATGCAAAATGGCAATTTTGATGTAATTTGTTCTGTTAGGTATGTTAATGCTAAGCATATGAACTTATGCCTCTGTATAAAATTTTGTCTAAGGCCTTCTAGCCATTAAAACTATGGATGACTCATAAATACTTAATTCAGATGGTCCTGAAAGAATTGTGAATATTTGGGCCATTGCAAATATTATAAATAATTCCTGAAATCTTATTCAAGAAAACATGTTCTGTGTGTGCATGTGATGAGGGGAGGAGCAGGGAGACCCTTGGGAGAGATGCAAACCAAAATGCATCCATTGCCCTTAGATGAGCCCTGACATAAAGAGATGCAGCCTTGTTGAATACAGGGTTGTTGATTTCTGTTACCATTCTGAGTTTTGTTTCAAGTAAAACACATCCTCAGTTACAATATCAGTGCAATTTCCATTATATCATTTGTAATGGTGACTGCAAACAGAAGACACCTGAAATAAAGTGTGCCAGCAGTCAGCTGGAACATTTCCTTAATCTGCACTTCCATGAATTTATATCTGAAGGAGTGTGTTTTTCCAAAGCTGCTCTGCCTGCCCGCTGGCAGGGCTGCACGAAATATTGTTGTGGGTGGGAAAGCTGTCCATCCACACCTAACAAATGAGGGCCCTGAGGAGTCCCCTGTGAAATGCCGTTCCCGGGATGCTTTGTGTTCTCAAGGTCAGCCTGTTTGCTCACCCTTGTGCCCTTTTCCTTTCTTTCAGGGTTTCGAGGACCCCAAGGACAAGTAAGCAAATTTACTTCTGTCATACACTGTTATATTTACACGTTTGGGATTTTTTTCTCATATTAAAAAAGGACAAGAATTGATGCCCGGAAGGCAAAAATAATGCTTGGACTCCCCAGAGGTTTGTCCTGGAGGGACAGTTGAGGGCACAGGATTGACTGATGTGCATTCAGAACAGCCACTGCCCTCAAAACATTTATTTGTTTGGTGGTTCTAACTTGCTTTTATAATTAAAATGCTTTTGCTGCACTTCCCCTTGCCCCAAATAATCTCCACTCTTTGAAAATAACCCAAGACAAAATCTTTCTCTAAAGTATATATAAGTGTTGGACATCTCCAATAAGAAAGGTTTATGTATGTATTGAAATGCTTGTATAGTTTCTGAGTTTATTTGTATATATTTGATATTACTCATTATTGCATATTACTTATTTCTACATATAAAAATAAACTCAGAAATGATGGCTTGTTTGAAAAAGTAAATTCAAAGTTTCATGGTCTAAAATATAGCCAAATTTTAGCAGCATTTTCACTTTTTTTCCTATAGAACTTTAGAGAAATTGTTAAAACAATTTAATGAGAGTGGTATTTTGAAAAATTGCCTTTGGAGGGAAAAAACCCAAACACATTCACTTTTTAGCTTCTATAACTGGACACAACCAAAGCACTTCCTGTACTGAAGGTGTTTAGAATAACTTCATGTTCAGTCCTGCTGAATGGCATTAATTACAACCTTGATTAGAGCGAGCCAGGCAACAGTAGAGGAGACTGATGCCTAAAATATGTTGCTGTTGCTCTTTGTCATGTTTCTCAGTCTGAGTGGATTTCTGTGAGCTCTAGGCATCCAGCTGTGGGAAAATTCACATTATGGTGGTTGAGCACTGAGAGCAGCTCCCTAAATGGAAAAGGAAAGTGATAAGTTTGAACATGGCAATATTAAGAGTAATTCTCTCCTTCCCTTGCCCTTCCCTGCAAACTGGATTTTTGTGGCATTTAGCTCTGTGCACCCTGAGATGTTTCTCTGGTTCCAGTGTTTCCTATTGTATCCATGGATTTTGGAAAACTCCATTGATGTTAGATATGCTTTGGGCAGAAAAGAGTTAACAGATTACAACAAAATAATTCGTAGGAATACAGAAATTTTCAGTATCCCTCATGAAACAGTATTTTTCCTCATAGTTTCTGCAAGAAAACACAAAAATCAGCTGCCTCAGTGCTGGTCTACAGCAGTCACCCAACAGCTGAGGAGCTGCATCTCCTCTGTTTCTCCAAGGACAATAATATCTGTTCTTCATGCTATAGTTTGCAAGGCTCCTTGGGCTGTTACAGCCAATAGCTGAGCTGTCTCACTCAGCTTATTATGGTGCCAGCTTATTATAATCTATATTATAGATTTCAGGATTTTTGCATTTCAGTTCAGTACCAAAAGAAGCTACTACTTTCCTCTGATTCTCTTTATCCAGAAATCTGTTTACCTCAAGTACAAAGATTTGGCAAAAATAAATCTCTAGCAGAGTATGTTCATGCTGAGAATGGTTAAAATTAGATGCCTAAACCATGTCAAGAACTAAGGCAGTTCCTTCATGTGTAGAAATACTGAGGGTCAATACTTTCTTCTGGCAGCAAAGGAGGACATGGGCAGCACACATCCCTGAAAACAGGACCAAACCTTATTGCATGAGTGCAGGTTTAGTTACTCAACCTAAGCATGAAGCATTTAAAATTATGGCATACGTGTAGTTTTGGCAGTGGCCACACTCTGCATTGGCAGAAAGTAATTAAATCAGCAGCACATTTTTGGACCACTCTGAAGCCAGCATCTCTGGGTTAATTGGTAGTGTTCACATTTGCAGGCAGAGTGAAAAAGTTGCTACAAGCTCTTGTTTGTGCTGTTCCTGTCCTTTGACACAATTTTCTGTTGGCTGCATTTGAAGAAATCTCAGCACTGCTTTTAGGAGGTGTTTTTAGAAGTTTCATGGCAGCCTGAAACCCTCATTTCCCCCCCTCCACCAACCATACTATCAATATATCAAAAGGCATTTTGACATATTAATTTCATTAATCTATGGCAGTACCTCAGCTCTGACTTACAGGCACTGCCTCCAGGGCACTCCTTAGAACCGGGAACTAATTTAAAATTACATTTATGCAAATGAACCCAAACTTGCTGTACTGTAATTGAGCTTGGGTACAATGGGCTGTGAAAGTCACCTGAACAGCTCAGTCTGTGCGAGGTGACTGAGCTTCCCTGCAGTCTGTGTGAGGGTGGCTGCCCACTGCCAATGTCCCAGCAAGGCAATTTAAAACCAGCAGGGGTAATTCCTGCAACCTTGGAGGGTACTGTAGTATTAGAAACACCCTGAGCAGTAAAACAACCTATTCAGACCTGCAGGCAGCTGAGGTAGACACCACTCAGGCAGGTTCTTCTCTTTGCATCCTCCTGAGTGGCGTTTTTAGACTGGAACCTGAATTTTGGCTGCTGTTTGCCCAGATGCTGAGCTGCCTCCTGTGCGGGCTCCAGGGAGAGCGCATCGCGACTGCGTGCTGCGGAGTGGGGAAATGTCAGTGGCCCCAGTGTGTACATAACTCACAGGACCTTGGAAGGCATTCTGTAAATACAAAGCCTAATGATTTCCTTGCTCGTTTTTATGAGCCCAGAAGACGTTGCAAGGACTGAATGAGAAGAAGCAGCATCCCCTTGAATGCTCAAGCAGATGTACTTCCTCCGAGGAAGTAAACTGAATGTCCTGACCTTGCAGAGAAAAAAACACTTTTATTTTCAAAGATGATTATATGAATTTCTAGGAACTAAATAACTTCTAGAACCCAAAAAAAACCCAAAAAAACCAACAACTCTTTTCCCTGACCCCTCTGAAATACTAAGGTTGGCTAAAATAGAGATTAGGCCTTGAGGCAAACTAGGCTTGTAACTGCTCTATGGCCATTGAATAGATGCCACTGGTGTGCTGTCATGACCCAGCTGAGGTGCAGACACATTCAGCTTGCTAGCTGGGTCAAGGAGTGGTAGAATGGAAATGAGCAGATAGACCTGATTTATTTTTCTCTTGCCAAGAGATGCAGAGAAGATTTGAGGTACAGAGACCTTCTTAAAATCTGACCCAGTTTTGCAGAAAGCTGTGAAAGAGCCTTCCTTTTGGAAAGAGACCTTTAACTTTTAAAACAGAGTCACATCCTGGTTTATGAGCAGCTTTCCAGCACAGCCTTACCTGTGGGAGCCTGCTGGCTGCAACACAGAGTGCATTGTGTGCTCTGGTGCAGTGCAAATGAAACCAGGGAAATAAAGCAGAGTAGCTTTTCATCGTGCTTGTCAGCCCCCAGGATTTTCCCTCCAGAGTGCCTAAGCTGAGGGTCACACAGCAGGAGCCCAGCTGTGCCACCGAGGGGTTTGCACACAGAAATAGTTATCTGCTGGAATATACCCCGTGCAAGGGAGGGGCATATTTCAGTGGATAACTATTGGCAAACCCTGGGGATAACCTGGGCGATCATGCAAGCAAAGCAGAAAAACAGTACTTCAGGATTAGCTTTTAATTTCTGCCTATAGCTCGTTTGAGGGCAGGCCATTAAAGTGACAGCATCAAGTCATTAAAATACTGCTAAAATTTTAAAAATAACTAGAATCTGGGGAGGTGCTTCAGGTTTCCTGATCCTCAGTGCAAAATGCCTCAGGACAATGAAGTTTACAGTGTTATTTTTTCTCAACAGTTTTTGAAAATCAACTTTATTTTTCTCTAGTGATAGGACAGATTCAAAAAAACATTGACACAAAAGATCATAATCTTGTTCCACATATTTAGAAAGCAAAATCTAATTTCTATTTTTTTCTTCTGTGGCCTTTTTCTTTTGCAACCTTTCCTTAAGTAAATATCTTGTAAACAGATTTTTATTTCTGTTTTATGCTTTATACTCATAAGTAATTGTGTTAAGGGGATTCAGGCCAAATTTTTTTCCCCAAACATGTTTACAGAACATGTTTGTTCTGTCAACAATTTTTTCTCAAAAAGGGAGAATTGTTAAAGTTTGGAAATTTTCATAGTAATATTTACAGAAATTGTTATTAGAAAGCAAAAAATATGACTGGAGGCATAAATAATTTTTTTCAGTGCAGGCACTAACAGCTACAAGAGTACAGCAGTGCAGGATAAGTCACAGGACAAGGGGAAGGAGGCTACCTGGTGGTTATAGATGGTGGGGGATGGAAGTGAGACCCGAGTGCAAGGAAACAGATGTAGTATAGAAACAGGGCAAATAAATAGAAGCCTTGTAGCAATGACTCAGGACTGGCAGTGAGCTCAGAGCTGATACCACTCCCCTCTCTGCTCCCAGTCCCTTTCCCAATGAAGCAAAATGCCATTGACCTCCAGCTCATTATGCACTGCAATAACACACGGTGCAGAGGCAGAAATTATCTTGTGCTCTTATGCTCCCTTTTTGTGGCATCCTCAGGAGCACCCAGGAGAGCATGAACCCAGAGGATGAAGTGGATGAGTTCCTGGGCCGGGCCATCGACGCCAGAAGCATCGATCGGTTGCGCTCGGAGCACGTGCGCAAATTCCTCTTAACATTCAGGGAGCCTGACTTGGAGAAAAAGGTAACGCTGTCCACAAACCATTGCAGTGCGTCAGGCAGCCTTGTTAGGAGTTTGAATTCTCCTGCAGAAGGTCAGGCTGTTATATCTAGGGTTTAAGATGTGGTTTGGGTGCTGGAGGTGGGGTTGTGATTTTAAAAAATCCATGCTTCTTCATGGAAACCTTAATATAACTTGTCCTAAAAAAATCACAGTCATCTGAAGGGAGCACTGGCCAGGAAAGCCATTTCTATCAGACACACATGAATGTGCAGTGATAAGCGGTAAAGGGAATCCAGAATAAACCAGATTGTTTCTCTGACTGTGAGACTCCAAACCGAGATTGCAGTCACTCCTTCTCTCCATCAAATCACTGCAGAAACCCACTTCAGCCGACCTAAGTTCTGAACCTCCTCTGGAGGGACTTTTCCCTGCCCTTTGTCCCAAAGAGCCCCAGGTACTATTAGGGCTCATTGAGATGCAATATGTACTCTGGATATTTTTGGGAACCCATTTTAAGCAAGAAATAGTTCTCTATCCCACAAATATGAGAAAGGGGAGTAACAGACCTAAAGCTCATGAGCAGTTGATTTCTTTCTGATCTGGTTTCAGATATTGCTGTCAGGCAAAGATCATTTCCCTGACTATATAGTAGAGACTATCAGCTATCATCAGCTCTAGATGGCTGCAAAGTTAAATTTCCAAGTCCAATTTCTAAGTCTAGAGGTACCTGGATGACATTATTAAAGGTACCATAAGAAATGGTAGGTTTAATAGCACAAAGAAAGTAATCCCTTTTTTCTTTCATTTTTTATTCAAG
The DNA here is from genome assembly GCF_014805655.1 of Passer montanus. Classification (NCBI taxonomy): domain Eukaryota; kingdom Metazoa; phylum Chordata; class Aves; order Passeriformes; family Passeridae; genus Passer; species Passer montanus. The sequence continues at coordinate 18,172,402 of NW_024356504.1, read as the reverse complement.
CACATATCCTTAGGATGCTTGAGAGGTCTTTGGGTTAAGCTCATTATTCCATGGAGAACACTTCAAAATAAGTTTGCACTAATTATGTTATAATTTTATTTAGAAACAGTCTTTCCTTGACAAGAATGACTACCTATTACAAAAGCAGATCTTTTCAGGGTTTACAGCTGTTCAATGAATCAGTGTGGGACTGGATAAAAGCTTGAGCATGTAATTTCCCCCCACTCCTCCTCTTCAATTTTACAGCTGAAAACTGCCAGGGAAATTAGCGGTTCACCTGTTCAGAACACCTTTTATTTTGTGGTTCAAACACTGATATGGTCTGTGCTGAGAACTGAGCTTCAAGCTAAATAAAGCACCTTTGGGCATTGGGGGCAGCTCCCACGTGGTCAAAATGCTGACAAGAAGTTGGAAGGAGTGGCTGTGTGAAAGCCACGGCAGCCTTGCACTGCCAATAACGAGTCAAGTCATCTGCACAAAATGCAAGGTTTTCTCATTAGCTGCATTTGTCCCTCCTGGAGGAAACTTCCCATGCAAGAAGTTTATTTCTGATGACAGTGACCTAGAATCTTGGCACCAGATAATCCATTTCTGTTCCTCTCGTGCAAGGGGCAGTTGGTGAATCCTCTCTTCACCCAGCGCTGTCGGTTTCTTCCCTGGCCTTTGGGCCTGTTCAAGCCCTTACAGATTGCTTGGGGGGGAAGGGGAGTTGGGAATGTTGTTTCCTACCAGCAACAAAGACCTAGGCAAAAGCCAAGTAAGAAATTTTTGTGGAGAGAAGGCAGCCAGCCAAACTTCCCACTAACAGAATAACTGTGGTTTTTTGCAGTACTCCAAGCAGGTGGATGACAGGTTTGGAGCCTATGTGGCTTGTGCCTCCCTAGTCTTCCTCTTCATCTGCTTTGTTCAAATCATAATCATGCCACAGTGAGTACCCTTTCATCCCTTTGCTCCCATCTGCTCCCCTCCTCTATTCCAGCCTACTTTTCTTTGTTTTTTCCTTGAAAATTCAGAACTCCAAGGGGAAGAGAAAAATCCTTAAATAATTCATGCTCAAGTGATGCATGGTGCTTATTGTTTTCGCCCATTTCTAGTGCAGATTAAAACCTCCTCACTGGCATGTGAGGATTTCTGTTTTCCCGAAGTGATTTCTCTTATAATTTACCTCTGTCTTAGGGAATTCAGTTCAGCACATTTATAAGCCTGTGGAAAGCAAATACCACTGAGTAGGAAGGATTGCCTACCAAGGCATAGCACACACTCACTGCACAAGGCTGGGCTGCCCTCTTGTCTCAACACATTGGGACAGGGAGGTAAAAACCCATCACAGCCTCATTGCTCAGAGCACTGAGGTCTCAGGATCTGCTTAGCAAATGAGGATAATCTCTCATACATTGGTTCTTCTGGACTCAGAGCAGCTGGGCAAGAGGAGGGGTAGAGAGGAGGTTGAGCTGCACATGCCTGAGCTTGTGGCTTGCTCCTGGTTTAAGGGTTGCAGTCATTTCTTTTCCCAGGCAAGAATGGCATAAGCTGCTCAGGGCCCTGGGGCACAGTGCTCTTGGCCCACTGCAGTGGTCTGCAGCCTCGTCTGCAAGGCACAGCACAACCCACTAAATCTGCTCCAGCAGTGAGCTCTGCAGAAATGGGACTCCTCAAAGAGTTCTTTAAAAGTCACTTAAAATTACAGCATGTGGGTATTTCCTATGCTCTGGTTTAGTAGCAATAATACACCATTCACTGAGCAATGCTGTGTTGGAAATAAATTTAGAGTTAGTAATTTTTAAATGAAGAACAAGATCACAGAAGCTCTGAAAATGCTCCAAATTTATCTTCTTTACAAGAAGAGAAAAAATTGTCCCTAAAGAGAGCACCAGCACTATTTTATGTCATTACAACTGTTTTCTACGTCTGTTCCCACCACAGATCTTTCTGGAGTAGAGATTGATTTGCAGTGTTCAGATCAGATATTCAGAAGGTCACAGAAATAACACGTAGTCTGATGTTTGTTGTTCACTCTCCCAGGCACAAGTGCTCACAGAAGGATTGAATCAGCAAAATAACATCAGGACAAATGCACTGTGTAAACAGACAGGCCTGCTTTGGGAAACTGCAAGTGAAGCTGAAAGAGGCTCAAAATTGGAACTAGATAATCCCCAGCAATTAATGCAATGTTAATTACATTCAGAAATGTTCTCTGAGAGTAACTAATTTAACAGGGGCTTACACTTTGGACTTCTAAATATTGCTGTCATAACTTCACACCTGCAGAGGCCCTCTACCATCCTTGTGTTGCTCATCAAGCTCCCAAAGCAGCCACTATGCTGTCTCCATAAAACCCAGTTTAACATTTAAATGACAACTTGACAATTTCTCATGTGTGGCAACCATATGGCTGCCTCCTTTGTATTACGCAGGAGCCCATCCCTTATGGCAGTGTGGTGTAAATGTTGTGCTGTTCAGTCTCCTTCCATGCTGCCCATAAGGAGGGTGGTTGTTTATTTGGGGTTTTTTTTGCATGTTCTGAAGTGTCCTTAGTCAGCCTGGCCCATCTGAAAGGTGTTTTAAATAAAACTCTATATTTTAACTGTAGGTGAGATACACTTCCCTTCACCTTTTGCTTTGTTTTTCCTTATATTTCAGTTGCATAGCTTTGGTCTGTTATTGAACAACAACTGAAACCACAGGTGCATATGTGTCACCATCAGAGCCTCATGAAAGACACACCGTGGAATCTGAATTTGAAACTAGAGACAGAATGTCAGTGTCAATTTATTATGATAAGGAGGAATTGCTTTAAGGAATTTCAGAAAAGGCTCAAACAGTGAATTAGCAAGTACGATTATCCCAGTAGTCATGAGAGAACACAGAGGCCAGCTGGCTTTGGTGTTGTTGCCCCCAGTGTCACATCGCAAGGGTACTTCCTTTAGATTGTGAACAAGGCTGGCTCCTGGGAGGGGGCCTGTCCTGTCACACTGAGACCAATCACTGGGAAATTGGTGTTGAATATCTTTGTGAGGAAAACAGATGAAAACTCACAGTACAAAGTTGGCCCTGGAATCCTCTTTGTACTTCAAAGTTGGGAGGAGCAGGAACCTCTCAAGCTGGCCAAGATAAGGCTGTTATCCCTGACTATCCTGATGCTGTGCTTGCTCCCATCCCAGAGCACAGAGAGTGGTGCTGCACAGACATTCCCTGTGCAAGACAGGAAGCCATTCCCACTGAGATTATTCCCACCCAGCTGCACTTCAGCACTCAGCCTGCCTTCCTTGCCAGGGGTGCCCTGCCCACAGCCAGCTGGGGGCTGACCTGCCACAACAAGTTGTTCTGTCACCTCCTCTAGTGCATGAAATGTTTTTCAGTCCCACCTCTGTCACCCCAGCAGGAAGGTGATTGCTGTAAAAGATGCAGCATTCTCTGTTCTGCAGCCTGTCTGAATAATTCTAAATAGGCCAGAGTATCTGTTGGTATTCAAGGCACCTCGTGTCTCCTACAGCTATCCTAATTGGAAAGCCTGTGCAGTGTGTCATAGCTTGTACAAATGTGTTCTGGAGAGCAGGGCTGCAGCTATTCTACACAGTGTGCTTTTAAAAAACAAAACAAAACCAACCAAACCTCTCCTCGATTTCAGCTCTACCTTTATGCTGGGTTTTTACCTGACCTGTTTCCTGATCCTGACCACAGTGGTGTTTGTTTCAGTCATTTACTCCTGTGTAAAGGTGAGTACTGTGGTTTCTTTGTAGTCCTCTGCCTAAGATAACCAGATCAGCAATCTGCTTCTTCAGCTAACAGAGTGTGTTTTGTTAGCCATCCTTTCCACACTATGTGATAAGGGTTACAGAAAAAGCTTTTGATAAGGCAGAATGAACTGCAAACAGATGTTAGGGTTGGCATCTCTGTAGCTCAGCAAGAAGTAATCACTCTGTGGATCTGCATGTCTATTAAGTCCCCTGCAGACACTCTCATATTGATATAAGAAGAGCACATTTTCCAATGTGGGACCAAGCCCTGACCATTCATTTCCTCCCTGTAAACTTCCTGCAGCATTGCCTGTGTACTGGCCCCTGCTGCCTAGGCGTGTTTGGGTAGGCAGATAATCACAAGCAGAATATCATCAAGGAAAAATGTCCTGGAGGGAAGTAAAAGCCATAAACATATAGAATTTTATCAGCCTTTCTCACATGAGTGTACAGAGCTTCCAACATTCGCTGGGCTCTTTCTTGTAGCTGGCTTTGATCAGAAAATAAATACATGGTGTGAAGTCCAAAAACATATTAATTCTTCTTGTCAGCCTGTGGTAAATTGGCACTGAGCACTGTGGGAAGGATGCTGTGCTCATCCATTTCACTCAAAGGTGTTCCTATTAAAAACATGGATGTGTTTCAGGTTTAGGGATCCTTCTGGTCTAGAAGTGTCTGAACATGGAACACACTCAGATTCAGGTTCCTTAGCCCAAGTTTAGCTTTGTTCCTCAGTGCCTGGAATAAAATAGCTCAGTAGCATTATGTTTCCTGCAGAAGAAACAGTGGGATAATGGATAATGTCAGGCAGATGATGTGTCTCTCACTTTAATTATCTTCTCTGTGCCATTTTCAACAGTTGAATGTGGGTGCTCTTGACAGACTTGCACCTTACATGTCTTTTTGATTTTTTTAAAGTTAGATTTGGAAATTAAGCTTTGCCTTCTCATATAATAAGAGCTGCAGAGTGTTCTCAGTGACAGAAGCTTCAACTTCTATTTGAAGTTAACTTCTCACTTGCAGGGTTTCCTTTGGCCTTATGACAATATTAAAGGGAGCCTGGTTTCTAAGTGCAGCATCCCATTGTTCTTGCTTGTTTACCAGCAATGAGAAGCAGAGTCAGAAATAACACTGCTGATAGGAAGGCTTGGGTGCCTTGAGCTGGGAAATGGTACCCACGGCTGCCTGATTGTTCTTGGTGTGTCCATTGCACTTGAGGATGCTACTGAAAATCATCCATTTGTAAACTGTTATCAGCAGTTAATGTGATTAGCAGTTAATTAACCACCAATGTGACAAGATTCAGGTCACAGCCACAGTGAACTTGGGAATTCAGTGCCCAGCTGTGCTGCCTCCTCACGCTGCAGGTCTCTGGCAGCACCATCCCAGCACTCTGCCAGCCAAGCAGGGCCACCCCAAGTCACTGGTTCTGCTGGGACAGGAGCTGGGGCAGGCCTGGAGCACCTGAGCTGCCTGCCTTGCCACCAGCCAGATTCCAAGGCTCAGAGCTGTTTGTCACCCACTGGCATTTGCAGGCCACTTTCACTTACTGACAGCAGCACTCCATTCTTCTGTCATCATTCAAATCCTCTGGTTATGGTTTGGGCTTTTTGGTTAAAATTATTACTGATCTTAATTACTGATTAATTTCAAAGGCACAGAGGACTTTTCAGTCCCTGGGATGGTAGGCAGATTTCATCCTTGCTTTCTTTGTCTTGATCTTCCAAATTCCTGTAGAAAAGCTCTGTTCAGTGATGCCTCCAACTGTTTCTAGGCTGGCTTTGCCTCATTGCTTAGGCTCTGGATGCACAAGACATCAGAGGGAATTCAGAAGAACATCAGAATTTAATGGGATTTTCTGAAGCCACTGACATTTCCAGCAGTGAGTTTTCATCCCCGCAACATACTCATGTATAACATCCAGTGTGGCTTCTGTGCAGAGATTGCAAATATTGGGCCTTCTAGCTCCAGTTCCTTTTTTATTACCCCTTCTTAGTGCTCCAAATTAGCTTCTGCTGACAACACCTGATTATGAGATGGCTTGCTTAGGGAACAGGTACTTCTAGCTTGTCAGCTCCATGTGTGATGGCAGCAGCTCCTAATAGCTGCAGCCCACTTCTGTCATCCAGAGCAACATCTTTGTGTTTCAACTCTTTGATTTTTAAGCAATGGGTTTACCCAGCCCTTGGATAAGGGGTGTTATTTTATTTCTGTACTCCATGTTGCTCCAGGAAACACACACCTGCAGAAGGAAGGCAGTTTTACAGATCCTTCAGATGAAACCCCTGAAAATAAGGATGTCAGCATTGTTTGCTTTGTTTCACACTCAGATGTGGGATAGGAGAGCATGTGTTTTAAATACCAGTGGTTCATCCCACACAGAATTGGAAAGCAGGTGTCCACCCCAGGACATCAGCATAAGCATAACTCTTGCCTGTTTGCTGTGCTGTTACATGATAAGTGTCTCTTTTTTCTTCCTCTTTCCAGCTTTCATGTGAGATTTCCCCTCCCTGTTTTGGCCTCTCCAGCTCTGGCTTTGACAGAGGCCAGCAGGCTCTTTCTGAACAGCTTGATCATGTTTTATTTTCTTTCGCTGTCATTATTATCTTCCACTATAAAATTCTCCACGGACTAGAAGTTGATCCTGGAGCTGCCAGTGCAGCCAGTTTGGCTTTCCAAGTTTCTTCAGCTGTAATAAACAAGAGAGTTCCAGTTCTTTGCTTTGATGCTCCATGAAGTCTTGGCCACTGTGAGGTGGTGTCCCTTCCCAGTAGAGTCTAAGGTCATGGGAACCAGGGTCCCTTCTCAAATACTCTGCTGACAGACATCTGTTTTGCTACTAACTTATCGAGTTTGTGTTTTTTTCTTAAAATCCTTTAACTTCTGGTATCTGCACTGCTGTGTGGAATTCAACTTCTTGCATGGTTCTGGGAGAACACAGGAGAGAAATTTCAAGTTATCCTTTATGAGAAAATAAGCTTTTCTGTAGCTCTGCACAGGTGTAGCTTGCCTATCACGTTCTTTGTCTCCAAAAGCTGGTCTAGATGTTCCTAAAACATTTGGGTTTTTTGTCTCAATCAGGAAAATAAAACCCTCTGAAAACTGTACTTTTTTAATAGACTAATAAATCACTGTGAAATAAGTTACAGAAATGGACTTGCAACATCAAGTTGCCTGGAGATGTTGTCTTTTACTGCAGAAGCATCTTAATGTACTTCAAAATGACTCAAAGGCTTTTATTACAAATTGAAAAATCAGACCTTAAAGACCTCATCTTACAACATAACAGCAATTATCTAAGCAGTTTTCCATATTCACACTAGATGTTAAGAAGACAAAAAGAAGAAATATTTCTCTTCTGTCCTAGATCGGCTGTTGTTCCAAAGAATTGACTTTTTTAGAGTAATTTTGTCATACAAATGACTGGAGGTTATGGATTATTTTCACTGTGACATTCTACTTGTTGGATCACTTTTTAAACTTGTACTTTCACAGGCAGAGCAGTGCCCTTTCTTCATCTACACTTACACATTTCAATTCAGAGTGAATTGGAATCAACTGGAAAGTCCAATTTTTTTTTCCCACTGTGGTTCCTTTTCTTTACATGAGGATTTCGAGTGCTAATGAGTGACCTCACCTTTGTGTGGCTGCCCAAACATGGACCTCAGCTGCCCAGATGGATCACATCCTTTCTCTCAGCAGTGCTTCAGCAGTGCTAAAGAGTCTGGGAGTTGCCATTTTCATCAGATCCCTGTTCTTCACGCAGGCAGGATTTCAGTGTCACTTTGGACAGTACAAGGCAATACTGCTTGGATTTTCACTGTACTGTAATGTCCTGATATTCTGCTTCTTTTACAAGGACAGAAGAGGTCTTATTTTTGTTTTTTCAAAAATGGGAGAGAAAGTAATCTTCTTTCCTTTTTTTCTACTTTTGTGCTATACCCCTGACTTGTGGATCTCGTTATGGGAGAAGCACTGCATGAACGGAGCTGAATTGTCAGACCTGAGATAGGTTCCCCATGTCTGTCAGAGACGTCCTTCAAGCTGCAGGTGTTCCTGGTCTCCACCTGCCTCTGTGAAATGGGGAGAGCGTGACTTGTGTGCCAGGGCCCCCATGAGTGTTCATGAGGCAGAGGTTCCTCAGATGCATGTCATGACTGTGCTGTTACACTCTCAACTGCAGCCCTGACCTTCTATGGGTTTTGGCATTTTTTTCTTCTTCAGGACTTTTTCCAGCTGTACTTGTTTACTGACCTAAAATTTTTCCTAGCTTGCAAAGTAATGAGAACCAAGATTAATACAAAGAAAACATGTTTTCATTAGAATTTAAGTGTCTTCCACTGATCGCTTTGCTTGATATCTCAGGCTTGGTTCAAAGTCAGGTTTTTTTGGGATTGTTGGCAGCAGAGGCTTGAGCCAAGATCCACAACAAAAAACTCCAAAGTTTTATTTAGGTGCCTGATTTCCCAGAGATTGCAGATGGAGGTTAGATCCCTGAATACCTTTGTGCAGCTTTGCCTTGAGGCCTAAACAAAGAAGTGGCAGGAAAACCTGTCCTGCTCTAATCGAGTGAGAAAACTGTCTAAATGCAGTACAGATCTCCTTCCAAATCCTTCTCCTTCCAAATCCTGTTTGGAATGGGAGGTTATCCTATTGGGGGCTAGAGCAGAGGAAAGCCCCATTGCATTTTCCATAACCCTCTTCTAGTAGGGATCTGCTAGCTGGCATCTGTGTGGAAGCAGCTGGACATGGTAGGGCAAAGAGATATTTTGGTTCATGGCTTATCAACAGAGCTAACGATTTCTATGTCATCAGGGTTTATTTGTGAGAGAAAGGTGTTTTTCTGTGTTTTATAGTGGCTGTCACTGAGCCTGAAGGATTGCATAAGCTTTCAGTGTACTTCAATCAACCCTCATTCAGTGCAAATAAGTTACAACCCCACTTTCCCCTTTTCTCCAGTCCCCCACAGAGCCTTGTTCTCTCCTTTCACCTGGAGCATGTGCTGGTAGCAGGTGAAATCAACTCTTTCAAAACTCTTGCCACAGCCTCTCCCTGCCGCTGTACAAAGTCAGCAGCTAATCAGCGCCTTGGCCGCTCCAGCACTCGGTAATTACACTGCAGGGCTGCTGTGTGGGAAGCACAGCACTGACAAAATGTTGCATATCCGAAGATGTAAGAGTGAAGGATAAAAGGGAAAAGCAAGACTTTTAATAGAAACATTAGTCATAGTTAAATTGCAGTGCCATGGCACTGTGCTGCTGTTTCTTTGTGTCTCTAAAAATACCCTCTAGTGGCTTGGTTATTCCTGCAGTAAGGGCAGGGAGAGTTGGGCTCTGGAAAAGGCTTTGGTAGTGCTGGGCAGAGCCCTCTGCCCTGGTGTGGTGGTGTGCAGGGGCAGGGCACTGTGGGAGGACAATCTCCCGTGGGAGCACGAGGGTTCCCTGGCATTCCTGCTCCAGCCCTGAGCTCTGCTGGTGCAGCGGAGGCACATGAAGGGGCAGGGTTGCCTTGGTTGTCTCCTGGACACTCTTGCAGCCAGGGCAGTGCAGGGAGGCCTCAGGCCCCGCCAGGGGTGAGCCAGGCTGGGAAGGGCAGGGTCAGGCCCTGCTCTGACACACGGGCTGTTTCCCTCTGGAATGGAGGCACGGGCTGGCGGGGTGCAGTCAGCAGCCATCAGCAGGGAGTCACTGGGCCAGCTGGGCTCCCTGGCTGCCCTCAGCCACGGGCATTTCATCACTGGGACTGTGGAGCAGAGTGCCACAGCCCAGCCGGGCCAGCTGATCTCTGCAGAGGGTCTGACACATCACAGGGCTGTTTTCAGTCTGGGTCTGAAATGGCACCAGAGAGTCCTACGATACGCCTTGGTGATCAAAGGGACGTGACATGTACTTTCATTTCTGCGTTTCTAAATTTTTGCTCCAGTAATTTCCAGGCTCAAGCTCCTGGCTATTTCAGTTACAGATGGCTTGTGGTTTGCTTCTCACGACAGGATGAGCACAGCCCTGCAAGCCATGCTATCTGTGCTCGGGAGCCATCACTCCCATTAGGAAGGGCTAAGTAGATTTGGAGAGCCAGCTGGGCCTGCTGCCATGAGGCAGACACGTCTCTGCTTGCCCTTGTCCCAGAGCTGCCATCCCCCATCACCATCCTGCAGGCCCTGTGCAGCATCCACACAGACCCACGCTGAAGGATGCAGGCAGCTCACATGCAGGTTGTAATCTGTAAAACAAGCAAGGATTTTATGTGTCTATTTGATTTCTTTTCTCTCATGCAGCTTTTCCCAGTTCCTCTCCAGACTCTTTCTAAGAAGATTGTACAGTCTAGGACCAATAGTACCTTAGTTGGAGTCTTTGCCATTATCCTGGTTTTTCTGTCTGCCTTTGTCAACATGGTATGTCCATTATTTTCTTTTGATCCATTCAGTTCTGCATTGTTCTCATTGGTGCTCTGCAGCATTGTGACCCTTAAAACCACCGAATTTAACATGACCCTGCCTAGGACTGACAGCATCTGGGCTTGGTGTCCTTTGCTTTTTGGGCACAGAAAAGCAATGGGAGTCCAACAGCTCCATCCTTAGAGCTCATTATATGCCTGGCACTGCTCTGTGCTCAAGTCCTTTTGTGATTCTTTAAATGCCTCTGCTCCAAGTACAGGAGCCCACCTGATGTGTGTCCCTGCAGGAAGGGCTGGCACGGGGCTGATGTGTTAAAGAACACATACTATAATAACTCCCACCATACTGAGTGGGACACAAGTGCTCCTTGGGCTTGGTGCCAGCCCTGCACGGTGCTGCCTCCTGCTCCAAGTGCAGGGAGCAGCTCCTGGGCACCGTGATGACTCTGCTTTTGAGTTACACGTTTGGGACTGAGGTGGTCTGGCTGTGATTCCAAACACCACTGCTGAGTTTGGGCTCAGAGAGAGGTGGGCTGTTCTCTGGGGCATGGATTTTGTTAATCAATATTTTGGGGCAGAAAAAGCATAGCTACTGCACATGCAGTAAAACATCAGCTGATGATTTCATGTTGCATATTTTGCACATTGCCATTTCCAAGGGGCTTTTAAACTCATATAAACTACTTTGTTTTCTTCTCTTTGTCTGTGCTGTCGAGCTTAATACCATCTTTGTTTTCCAGTTCATGTGCAGCACTGTGGATCTTGCCAGCTGCATGGCTGCTGAATACAACATCACTCCTGACAGGGTGGACATATGCCTTATCAGCAACCTGACTTCCAACTACAGCCTGGGCACCTTGCAGGGGTTCTGTGACAGTCCTTTGCCCAGCTGCAACTTTCCAGAGGTATTGCTTGGAAAAAATGGGTTTCAGAGGTTGGTCTGGAAAAAGGCTACAAAACCTGTGTGACAAATCTCAGTGATTCTGAGGAAAGCAAGGTTGTTCTTGACTGACATTACAGGACTGACACAGGCTGCTACACACAGCCTTAAGTGTCTGAAGTGATTATCATGAACCCACATACTGACACAGGCTGCTACACACAGCCTTAAGTGTCTGAAGTGATTATCATGAATCCACATTGATAATGTTTGAGTTCCTTCAGGGCTGAATAATTAGTAGGCTTTTAAAATAGTTGGGTCCTGCCTGTAGCAGGGGAAATGTCCCTCTCCATGAGGTCCTTAATGGCATGCAGAACTGCAAGTCATTTCAAAGGAGTGTGTGGGTGCTCAGTTTTACCTAAAAATCAGTTCTCTGAAATCAGTGTCTAGTCACAGAGTTGATGCTTCCCTCCATTGTTTTATATCCTGATGAAAAACTTGGCTTATATATTCTTTCCCAAGGTCTGGCCTCTGACAGGTCAGCAGCCCAGACAGTGGTCTGCTTCAATTTGCAGTGCAAATCCTGTGTCTTCAGGACACCTCATTTAGAAAGAATTAAAATGCTTCTAATGGGAAAAATAACCAAACCCACAACCCAAACCAGCCCAAATATGTTTTTCACATTGATAGAATACTTTACAAAGAAAAAAAAAATTATCTTTTTGCATAGCTATTCAAGACCTTTCTCAGAGTTTTTAGGTCACGGCTGTCACATGTGTTGTTTACTGGAAATTGAAAGGAAAAACAACTCTGTCTAGGATGGAGATAGAATTTATGTCAAGGTCATCTGGGTTTATGGGGACCTGACAGATTTACGGTGGATCTGTTACCATCCAGATGTCCAAGGTGCTACTGAAAGTCCTGGTATCCTACTGAACATATTTCCTCTTAGCTTAACAGGAATATGGTCCCTGTGTGATTCAGTGAGGTTTCTGAGACCACCATTACTGCAACTTTCAACCTCACATAGGCTTTAGTATGCAGAGGCTTTCTGCAGAGAGACCCAGGAGCAGAATCTGGCACAGTGCAGATCTGGGAACAGTCTGTGCCACCAAGAATTTGTATGGAGTGCTGGCCCAGGACAGAGAGGAATTTTAAGCAATGAGGAATAGCCATTTTGCACACCGAGGTTGCTCTGGCAGCCTTTAGCCAGCTCCTTCTGTTCAGTGGGCTAAGAGGTGAGGAGTCCCTCACCTGCACTCTGCAAGGCACGTGTTGGATCTGCTACAGGTATTGCCTGTTGCTCCCAGTGTCCACACAGGAGACAATGGAATCCTACCCCTCAGTCAAGACTGAGGAGGCAAGAACAAGCTGTACAAGTTATTTTCTCTAATTTAATATGTCAGACTATTAATAAATGAACTCAGAACATAAGCATATTTCTACTTCAACTAGGGCTTGCTTTTAATGGAAAGGATGGATTGCCTCAGGCACATGATATGGGGTTTTTGCCAGAAATAAGCCTGTCCAGACAGAGTGGAAGCTTAAATCTTCACAGATTTGATAGCAGGAAGGTGGTGAGCTGGATAACATGCCTCTCTTCCTTTTGCATCCCTGCTGACTTTCCCAGGAGCCATAAATGGCACCCACAGTCTGCAGTCACACTGGGAAGCACTGGCATGCTGAGCACAGCCCCAGCCTGGCAGGAGCTGCTGCTGCACCACCCAGGTGTGCCAGAGGTGCTGCACAGCCACACATCTGCACCTCTGCAGCTGCTGGCTGGACAAATTATCATGGGGCTGCCATGGGGTGGGCATGGGGACATTTGTCCAGCCTGTACCTTGCCCATGGTGCCAGTGTGTGACATTAGAGGGGACAGTGCTTCCCCATTGGCCTCAGGTGGGCATCTGTCCAGGAGTCTGACTTGCCAATACCTTTGGTCCTATGTGTTTGCAGATATGCAAATTTGAGCCTAGAATTTGGCCTTAAAGCAGACTTAATCCAGCAGAACTGGCAGTAACTGTGTCCAGGGAAAAGCTGCATCCCAGCCTTGGGTGTCCAGCTCTGAGGCCCGTGCCTCTTGAGAGTGAAGCATATAATGCCTGGAGAAGAAGGCCACAGTTTTCCTCTTCATCCATTCAGTTTAAACTTCTGTAATGTGGGAGAATTCCACAGGCAGCCCCAGGTTTATATGTTTGATCAGCTCAACTACATAACTACCAATCCTTTTCTATCCCTATGTTTAGTTTCCTTTGTTTTCAGTTTTGATTTATCCAGCTGACATTCATCTGTCTTTTGGTTTTTTTCCCATTTTTGTCTTTATACAGTACTTTACCTACAGTGTCTTATTGAGTCTCCTGGCCTGCTCTGTGTTCCTTCAGATCAGCTGTATTGGAAAATTGATCCTTATGTTAATAATTGAATTTATATATGTTCTCATTGTGGAAGTGCCAGGGGTCAACCTGTTTGACAATGCAGATCTCCTGGTTACAGCCAACACCTAGTAAGTGCCTTTTACTTCTGAAATCTTTGCCTGATTTCTTTCCCACAGTGATTCCAGTGTGGCATTAGTTGGATGGGAGTGCCAAGGCTGTGGTGCAAGCCAGGGAAGTGCATGCTGTGCTCTGCCTCCGAAGGGCAGGAGAATACAGTTCCCTTTAAGACCTTTTTAATGTGGGACTTGACTAATGAACTATCTATTAATAAGAGAACATAACTGGAATCAGAGTGGATCTGTATTTCCTTTTCTCCAGAAATGGGGAGTGTAGTTAGTCATTCTTAATGCTGGTATTACACTCCCAATATAGAAATGTCATTTCTCAAATAAGAAAAAAAAAAAATCCTCCAACAAACTTGATCTCGCTCAGGGATGTGATGTGAGCCACCACAATACATCAAACCCAGCTTGGGGTGGTGGAATGGTGGTGCTTGATGTTTGGCCACTGATCTCCTGCCAGTTGCTTCCAGGACATATGTTCTTGTTTGAAAAGCCAGTATCACAGCTGGGCTCAGCACAATTCCCAGCAGAAGGGTCTGGGCTCAGTGGGAATGGACAGGTGCCCTTTTAGTTACAAAAGCTGGCTTGTCATCAGGTCACACATTAATCCTGGTGGCAGCCTCCTTCCACTGCTGTGGTGGTTCCCCATCCCCTGGAGGTCCCACACCAGGGAGGGAAGTTTGGCACTTCCACAAGCCTGAGCTCCTCCATGGGTTTTGTTTCTCGTTGGGAATTGCTCTGTTGTGTTAACTCCTTGTTTTGATGATTTCCCCTTGTAGGCAACAATTGTACCTAAATATGAGTGACTCAAATGATGCCACTTTAGGTGAACTATTTGTCAAGGCTGATAGCTGTGGTTGTTCCTGCCTTGGACAGGAGGTGTTTGAGAAGATTCCCATGGCCCTTCCCAGTGTGCTGTGAAATGCCTTCTGTAGCTGCTCAGAGTTCAGGATGGCCATTAACCATCAGCCCTTCAAGCCATCATTAACCATCAGCCCTTCAAGCCCAATGATCTGGGTACTCCTCTCCTTCACATGACTACTCCATGATTTCAGCACTCCCATGTGCCCAGTAATAATTAATGGATATACAGCTTCTGCTGGCATTGCCAGTTAATGGAGGTGTAGCTTTTGCTGCCATTGGCAGTAATCACTTAAATTATTTTGTTAACTCAGTTGAGTGAAATTAGGTAGGAAACCCCATGGAGCTTTCTGTGGGGAGGTATAGGGAGAATGAGGTTTTCTTGCCCTTTTTTCAGATATTAGGTGTTCCATCAGCAGAAGCTATTTAGCATTTTCTAACACAATTAGTGAAATAAAAGCATTTTATATCTCAAATATAATTTCATTCTTGTAATTCAAGCACTAAGCGAAATTACAGCACTTGGAAGTGTAATTTACATCACTTCACAATCAGAATGTCAGTAATAAAGTGGAGAAGGTTAGCATGTTTTCCCAGAAATAGCTTTCTGTCGTGCTGTATTATCTCTCACTAAATGGGATTTGTGTGGTGGCTCAGCCCCACACAGCCCCTCACTGCCCTGTGCTGGGATGGGGGACAGAGTTGGAAGGGGAAAAGTGAGAAAACTCATGGGTTGAGATAAATACAGTTTAAAGGGACAGAAAAGGGAGAAACTAATAATAGTAATAATAATAATAATTTAATTAGAATAGATAAAACAAGTGATGCACAACACAGTTGCCCACCACTTGCCAACCAATGCCCAGCCAGTTCTGAGCAGCAGCCCCAGGCTAGATTTCCCCCCAGTTCCCATACTGAGCATGATGCCATGTGGTATGGAATATTCCTTTTGGCCAGTTGGGCTCAGCTGTCCTGGATGTGTCCCCTCCCAGCATCTTGTGTCCCTCCAGCCTGCTCACTGGGGTTGTTGAGGAGCTGAAAAGTCCTTGACTTAGTATAAACACTACTTAGCAACAACTAATACATCAGCATGTTATCAACATCCTTCTCATACTTAATCCAAAACACAGCACTGCACTAGCTAGGAAGAAATTTAACTCTATTCCACTGGAATCCAGGACAATTTGTTTTGTCCAAAGAGCTCCATGGATGGCTATTTATTGCCCCAGTGCCTGGAAAGCCATTTGTGTGAAACAGGAGCTCAGCATGCAGCACAGAGTTCAGAGATGAACATTATTGTCCAGCTGATACTAAAAAACAGAAAAGCCACCATGACCTCATACTACTTTAATTGGGTGCCCATTGTAGCTACATAATTAGTGTCTGCTCTGCAGCCACTGTGGTACTCTGACTAATTAGAAGTGATGCAGATGTCACTTCACACTTCTGTGTACAAACCAGCCCAGCATGCAGGCAGCTGAAAGGCTGATCACAGCACGCTGGGAATTGCTGGGCTTGGCTGCAGCCACACCAGCGTGTGACACCTGGAGCGTGACTGGATGCACAGGGCTATCGTGTTACCTCTTTCCTCTGCACAAGAAAAAACTAATGCCTTGGTTTAATCATGTGATGGGCCAGTGTGATCTTCTCAACTGAGTTCCTGCACAGGGAGGCCCAGAGAGCTTTGCTCTGTGATTTGTTCATCAAAGCCATCATTTCTCTTCCAGCTGTCTGTCCTTGCAACTGTGGCTGGGAAAAGTGAGATGCTCTGGTCCTATGGGAGCTGTCTCTAAAATGAACTGCCTTTCCTGCTAAAAATGTGCACTTCACTTGAGCAGGAGTGTAGTTAGCAAGCTTCTCTCTGTGTTCCCTTCCAGTAATTAAAGAACCATCTGCTACTGGAAATGTCTGTTCCGTGGGGGAGCAACCTACCAATGTAACACCCGTACTGCCTGCACTGGGCATCTTCACTTATCCAGAGAGTTACTGTAAACACTGCTTTGCTGCACTTCACAGTCTCTGATGGAGGTTTTAGAGCAAGAGTAACACCCACAGTGAGCTGCAGCCTCAGTACTAAGGGCCAGGTCTGCCATGCTCCCATCAGTGATAAGGGAGGGCAGTCAGTCATCCTTGGCCAGGTGATGTAGGGAAGCAGGGGAGTCATTCTCCCTGTGGGAAGTGTCTCCAGCTAGATCCAGCCTTCCACGGGGGAGCCTCCAGGCTTTCCATACCATGTCTGTGTCCAAGCACACGTGTTCAGTGCTGGAGCTGGCCAAGAGCCATGCAGTAGATTGTGTGCAAGACAACAGTGGCTTGCAAAGTCCATGTCAGAAGAAATTCCATGCTCAGAACTGCAGAATACGTCTTGGAGCAAATAAGGTTAGAGAGTTGCTATGCTTTTATTTTTTGATGTTATGCCTGTTTAGGATCCCTTGCCTATTTTGATTTTGATCATTTAGATGTCTGATTGTGTAGCAAGGTTCCCTCCAACCCCATAAAACTGTGGCCTGAAGCTCTCTAGAGAGCTGTCACAGTCTCAGGCTAATATCACATTCGTAGCCTGCAAAGTTCTAATTGCATCAATGACACTACAATAATTTAAACACTGATCTCTTTCCTTCCATTTCAATAGTGTTTTAAAAGATGCTTGTGCATGGTTCTCAGCCACCTAATACTCCACCCACACTCGAGAACAAAGCCAGCAGCATTAAGCAATCAATCAATCAGGAGCTCAGGCAGCTGCTACCTACCAGAAAACTCTGTTCTGTGCTTTCAGTGTCAAAAAGCACACCTTCCATCTCCCCCAGCAGCTCTGATACACGTGGGTACTTTGCAGAATTGTCAGTAGTAATGGGAAGGTGCTAAAGGGTTTTCTTCAGTGCCCTTGTGTGTGGTACCCAGAGCTGGGCACAAGCTGGCAGTGAGGAATGTGCAGAAGAAGAGAGCAGGATTGGAGTTAAAAGAATTAAACACATCTCCATGCCACAATTAAAGGAGAAGAAAAGAGCTATCTCTCACAAGATAAAAAAGCCCAAAGCTTTCTTCTTTAGGCCAAATTTTGTAGTCTGACCTAATGAAGCAATGATCAATGCACAGGCGTTTGCCAAGCATCCCACACTGACATTAAAATCCCAAATTATTCTCACACTCTTAATGCTTCTTTGATATTTTACCCACATTAACCATGTCACACGATCACTCTGGAGTTTTGAGTGTAGCTCAGAAGCCCGTTTTCTCCTCCCCCTCCCATCCTTTAGTAGTTTTCTGCTTCAAAAGAGCTGTAGCCCCACACAGTGTTAGAGATGCCACACTGCAGAGGTGCTGTGCAATGATGTGCAGAAGGGCAGGAGCTGCAGGGAGCCAAACACTCCCCTGACCTTGTGTTTGTGCTTTTTTTTTTTTTCAGCGTGTCTGCAAATGATACATCCTCATGGTGAGTCACTTTGGCATGAAATATTTTATAGGTTTTTGTTGGTAGGTATTTTCTGTTCACAAGGTGCAATAGCAGCACATGGACTCAGCAGCAGTGTCTGGTGTTTGTGCATTGCTGTGAGCTTGTACAACACAGTGCAGATGCCCTGAGTGGACTGAGTGTTGCCCTTTTGTATGTATAGCTACTCTCAGAGCATCCTCTTTCCTGTGGGACTTAAGTCAGCTCAGGGCTTATTTGTAATACAATTTAAAGGTTTTATCAAAATATTTTTATAGTGTGTAACTCCATAATTCATATTTAACAGTTTTTATTTGCCTGCTTGTCAGAGGAGGTGTGAATGTGCCTTAGTGCTCCTTTCAGCTTACAGAGCACTTACACAACAAAGCCCATTAAGAAGTGACTAATTAGAGAAGCCATGAGTTAGAGCAGTTCCTTACTCAGGAGCCTGGGGAAGCTAGTGCAGAAGGCAGGATGAACACAGTCTGAGGAGCTGTCAGCATTTCATGTTGTCACCCCTTAGCATGTATGGCCATTCTCTGAAGAGTGCCCTTTATACCAATGACAACCCTTCCCAAAAAGTTGGATTCCTTTTCCAATTTCCAAGTCCTCCTTTAGAAACTGGCATCCGTGAGCCAGTCTCCAGCTTTTTGTAAAGGTTTGTCCCTTTACCAACACAGGCTTTGAGGGGAAAGGGAAAAAAAAGCCTGAGAGCCTGGTTAGCCTCAAAGTGGGAAGCATGAGGTGTGGCAAGGCTGTGTTCTTCAGTAACAGGGAAGCTGTGCTCTTTCCTTGGCTGCAGCCCCCCGGTGACAACACGAGTCGCACTGAAGATTGTGACCCCTGTCATCATCACTGTCTTTGTCCTGGCACTGTACTTGCATGCCCAGCAAGTGGAATCCACTGCAAGGCTTGATTTCCTCTGGAAACTTCAGGTTAGTGGGTGTTGGTTGTGGGAGGATCACATGTGGTCTTTGGCATTAATATAAAATGACTGAGCTCTTCACTGTCGAGTTGAGGAGTGTGATAAAGTGCCTTTGAATTTAATCTGAATCTGGTTTATAACGGGGCATACTAATAATGCTCTGCTCTTCTTTGCTACTTTGCATACTCTGCATCTCATCCCAGTTATTCAACCCCTTTCTTCCTTGTAAATGCACCTTGGATGGTTCCCATGGTAAAGGGTTACAGATCTGAAGGTTGAGATTAATGAATTTGGGCAACTGAGCTGTTACTGCTGCAGGAACATGTAATGTAACACAATTTATAAATATAGGAAGCTCATATTCACCGCTGAATTGTTTCCCAGAGTTCAGTGAGCTTTAGTTTGCTGTGTTCAAGGGTGTGAAAGACTCACATTTGCATTTTCATTCAGTTTCCTGTTAAGCAGTGGGAACTGGCTCAATGTCCAGCCTTCATTAGCCCCAGGCAGCAGTACTGGGTAACCAACACACTGTGGATAATGCCACACTGTGCTCCTGTCCCTGGGTTCACTGTTCATGTTTTCATTACTTGTGCCCATGAGTGATGTTGGGACCCTGTATGTGATTCCCAAGCAAGCAGGACGGGCCTGGGCTCTGGCCAGCGCTCATGGCTGGGGGGCTGCAGGACTGCAGGTTTTATTTAGATTTTCTACCTTCTAGATGGCAGGACATCATTCTAATTATAGGTTTTTGTGGTTTGAGTACAAGGCACTGAGAAAGCAACAATTAATTAAAGCTCCTTGGGAAGCAGATAAACATTGTAATCCTCATTTATAAATGGTAAAACAATGGAAGGAGTGAGCTGAGTGGTTAACCAGTTCAGGGCTCAGAAATACAATGCTGGATTCTGGCGTTATTCTCTGCCTGCTTTTCCATACACACGTGCATGAAGAGATGGAACATTTTCCACTGCAAAACACAAGTGCATCACTGCCTCCCCCCTACTGTAGGCCACCGAGGAGAAGGAGGAGATGGAGGAACTGCAGGCCTACAACAGACGCCTCCTGCACAACATTCTGCCCAAGGACGTGGCCGCCCATTTCCTGGCTCAGGAGCGGCGCAACGATGAACTGTACTACCAGTCCTGCGAGTGCGTGGCGGTCATGTTCGCCTCCATAAGCAACTTCTCCGAGTTCTACGTGGAGCTGGAAGCCAACAATGAAGGGGTGGAGTGTCTGAGGCTGCTCAATGAGATCATTGCTGATTTTGATGAAGTAAGTCACAGGAAATCTGGGTGAGAACTGAATCCGTAATCCGTGAGTTTAGCTGGGATTTGCTGAGCTCCTGAAGGAGGGCGGTTTATTGAATCAGTGGTTAATTTCTCCTTACTCTAGGAGTCTTCAGTTTTATCTTTTTTGCACACTGTGAAATCCCTTCTATTCCCTTGTCACTCCTTTGAGAATCTAATCCCTTTTCTTTTTCTGTCTTCCTGGTTCTGTTCACTACTTTGTGAGCTTGCAGCAAGGCGGGACACATGGCATGGACGTTACCAGCATCTGTGTGTTTGTCAAGGTTTATTTGCTTATTTTGCTCTTGTGACACAGATAATAAGTGAAGACCAGTTCAGGCAGCTGGAGAAGATCAAGACCATTGGCAGCACCTACATGGCTGCCTCAGGCCTCAACGACTCCACTTACGACAAGGAAGGGAAGACACACATCAAAGCTCTGGCAGATTTTGCCATGAGGTTAATGGACCAAATGAAATACATTAATGAGCATTCATTCAACAACTTCCAGATGAAGATAGGTAATGTCCTCATGCTCACAAGATTCCATGTAGGTAGTGGTCATTCTGAGATGGGGATTTTATGAACAGTAAAAACCACAGATGTTACATTAGCTGTACAGTGATGTTGATTGGTGGCTGGTGACCACTTTGGCCTCTATGAAACATCACATTAGTTTTTAGGTTATAGCAGCACCACTGAAGCTCCCTAGGGAATTAGAAGCAGCGTAGCTCCTGCCACAGCGTGGTCTTAGATGGTGGTTGACCTGGGGTTGGTTTTGCTCCTGTGCTTCCAGCTCTGGCAGTCTTGGACATTAAATTGTCTTTCAAGTCAGGGAATAAAAAATGACAGAAAAGGAAGAAGAAATTCTAGTCAAGTGTGGTGTTTGTTATGGAGGGCTCTGGGCTGCTGCCTTGCAGGCCCTCAGCATTGTAGCTATGTGCTAACTTCACTTGTAGCTCTGGCAGTCTTGGACATTAAATTGTCTTTCAAGTCAGGGAATAAAAAATGACAGAAAAGAAGAAATTGGAATCAAGTGTGGTGTTTGTTATGGAAGGTTCTGGGCTGCTGCCTTGCAGGCCCTCAGCATTGTAGCAGGTATGTGCTAACTTCAAGTGAGCAGTTTGCTTGTTAGCCAGGAGGCAAACAAACTTTATGCCATTATCTGGCGCTAGAAAGTAGCTCTGGATTAAGCAGATCCAGCCCAAGCTGCCAGTCGGTTGGGCATAACTGATGGATCATGGATCAAAGAAGCCAAACTCTATTTTAACATTTCTCTCCCCCCAGTTTGGCCATAGCTTTACGTGTCAGGGTAAAGCACAGCTAAAACCAGGGAGGCTCAAGGTGGGTTTTTACTGTCTGAAAAATAACCTGGCTCAAGCAAATGAATCTGAGCATATTTTTCTTCTCCTTCCAGGCCTCAATATTGGTCCCGTTGTAGCTGGGGTGATAGGAGCTCGCAAACCCCAGTACGACATCTGGGGCAACACAGTGAATGTAGCCAGCAGAATGGACAGCACAGGAGTGCCTGACAGGATTCAGGTAAGGCAATCCCTGCAGAACTTACCCTGCCAGCCCTGTGTCACTTACACATTTTGAAACTTAATTACAATTGCAATTTGGTTTAATTTTATTCCTTTATTCCATGCATTTACCTACACAGAACTGAAAGAAAAGCCACTTAGGGAATGCTGGTACCAGCAAGTTTTGTCTTTTAATTGTGACCAACACTGCACCTTTGTTTAAAAGCTTGCACTTCAGTTCTGGGTGGAAGTGCTGAGCTGAGCTTCCTTCCCTGTGTGCCTCACTGGCACTGAGCACAGACCTGTCTGATCCCTGCTCAGTTGTGCTGCTCAGCTGTGTGAGGTGTTTGTTTCATTTTCCAAGGGCCTGATTCAGCCATGTATTTCTGTAATTCACTTTGCTGTGCCATGTGTGGCGTGAGACCAGCAAGGGTCCAGGCATCAGCAGGATGGGGATTCACAGCACAGAGAGAGGATTGTTTAAGGGGTTAATGGGACCAGGCTGATAATCACACATCTCCTCGGCCTTCAGATGTGACCTTTCCAGTGAGTGATTCAATTGCAGTGTCCTGCTTTTGCTGAGCCAATGTCCACAGTAACAGAATGTCATTCCTTGGGAAAACACTGAAGGGTTATAAAATAAGAGCAGCTGATTAAAGCCCAAGAGGGGCAGCCATGCTGTTTCCTTGCCTGTCAGTTAACTGGATCGATATTTAGCATCACTCTTGAGATGGTCTGTAAAGCCACCTGAAAAAGGGTGAGAAATTACATTGTAATAAATAAATACCTCAGGAAATGGTCTTTAAACTTGTGTTGTTCTGCAGCACAAGTGATTATTTTTGACTGACATCTGCAGAGACAATTTGGATGCTGGCTAGAGTATTCCATTCAATCAGTTCTCTCCCATTGCCCACTACCTTCTCCTTCATAAAAACAGCTCCTGACTCCTAAGCTGTAGATCCACTATGTAACTTCCAGGTAATTTTTGAGGCTGTTTTAGTAAGTTTGACCTGTTTTCCTACTGCCACTCCAGTGATACAATGAATGCATCTGAGCAGACTGAACTGACTGGTGTGTTTTAAAAAATGTGACCAATTTCTTACGCTTTATCCAGTGATCTCCTTGAAAATGCAGTTTTTTTCCCCATTTGTGAACTGTGTGTGACATCTTGTACTTTCTCAGATGTATCAACCTTTCAATTAGTGATTGATGTGCAAACATTGATTGACTTAGAAACAAAACAATGCATCTGAGCAGACTGAACTGACTGGTGTGTTTTAAAAAATGTGACCAATTTCTTACGCTTTATCCAGTGATCTCCTTGAAAATGCAGTTTTTTTCCCCATTTGTGAACTGTGTGTGACATCTTGTACTTTGTCAGATGTCTCAGCAACTTGTGCCAAGCTTTCAGTTAGTGATTGATGTGAAAACGTTGATTGACTTAGAAACAAAAGTTGATCCTACTTTATTTTGTCCATGGATTACTCCAAAAGCAGATGGAAAGACTGTGGAATACAAGGCAAGCACCCGTTCACTCTTGTTTATTCTGCAGGTAACCACGGACATGTACCAGGTTTTAGCAGCCAACAACTACCAGCTGGAGTATCGAGGGGTCATAAAGGTCAAAGGCAAAGGAGAAATGACCACCTACTTTCTAAATGAAGGGCCTCCAATTAGTTAGCACCGACTGCAGCGCCACACAAAGATGGATTTTGCATTACCCAGGATTGTGAATAGGAGAAGAATAACTTTTTGGTAGTGAAGCTGAACATGCGGCGCAGTTGAAATTTCACCCCATGACTCTAGAGCTGGTATCAGCAAATTCTTTGGCCACCCATCAAGAAAGGCAAGAGAAAGAAACCACCTTGGATGTAATTGTTCCTGGCTGAGTGCTAAGTTGACCAAAGATGTGCACTACAGAGTTCACAGATAAGACATGAATTCAACATTTTTTAAAAGGCTGCTACCACAGGATGGCATAAGAAGCTATTTAAGTATTTATTGACGCAACACAACATTTACTTGGTTGAAGGAATGTATGATTCACTACAAAGCATTATTTTGGAATGGATTTGCACTCCCATAATGTTTCCATCCCATACTGCCAGCTATTTGAAGTGTACCACTGTGCTTTTATTAGCTGTTTTGAATGGGCTTTCAAAACTGACACCCACTGTTGCAGCACACAAAAAGGCCTTTTAGAAGGGCATTGGTAATGTTTTAGTGTGAAAAGACATTATAGCCTTGCCCCCACTTTTTCCTTCTTCTCCATGGCTAAATGACTGCTCTTCTGAGTGGGGCTGGCACACCTGATGAAGGGGAAGATCAGGATAAAGGAAGATGGCTCTACAACCATATTTATTAAAAAGTCGTCTGTGCTCTTCTTTGGTATCTATCAGTTTACATGGGAAAGACTAGATGTAAACAAGAGACACTTTGTGGGGGGAACTCCCCTGAAATTTGTTGTGGGTTTTTTTGTATTTTTTATTTTGTAATATTGAAAACATGGAGATCTAACAGATATACCAAATTCTATATTTTGTAAATTATATATAAATTAGAAGGCAGGCTGTCCACACCAAGGTGTGGGGGAGGTGTATATAACCTGTAGACTTTTGTGTAATTTTTTTCTGTGTAATCCTCTGAACACAGACTTGGCAGTTTTCAGATTATCACTATACAATCAACCAACAACAAACAGGTGAGTTTCCAGGCTGAATCAGATGCATTTTAAAATGAAAATGCAGAAATATCTACAACCCCAAAGAAGAGGAAAAACCCGCGGTAGTCACAGAGTTGTTCCGTGCAGCGTTCCAGCGGAGGGTGGCGGCTTCCCAATGGAAACAGGACCTTTGAGTTTTAGCTACTGAGACGGTATCAAACATGTCAAAAAGAGCTCTACCCAAATCTTCTAATTCTTAACAGGAGCTCTTATAAGAAAAGGAAAAAAAAAGCTCATTTGAACTTTTGTTTTTAAAAAATCATTTTTCATAGGTGGTCTTAATAGAATCCTGCTGATCTGAGAGTTGTCTGACGTTGTAACTGCCATGTGACATTACAAGGAACTATGTGCTGCAGCATCGAGTTTACTTTCCTGTAGTAAGCACTTATTTAAACTGATTCACAGATTTTCAATTTTCAGGAATTAGGAGAGCTTCAAAAAAGATTATGATGGCAAGTGTGTATGTGAGGTGGTCGACCTTAAATAGTGCCATTGATACTGTGTTGGGCATCTTTATCACTAGTGGGGGGGTTTCTGAATAGTTCACTGTTATCATTTATGTACCTTTTCTAAGTATGAAAGAAAAATCCCTTGATATTTTATTAAAAAAATTATTTAAAAAAGCTATATTTTTTATATTCTATGAGGGGAAAGTTTTGATATTGAATTTGGCTAGCACTAAAAATTACTCCAATCTTTTGACATTTAATAAACTTCTTTTCCACTCTTCTCAGGGCAGAATTATTGTAGTACTCACAGCATAATGATTGCACTATGGTGGTGGCGATTTCTTTTTCCTACTCAACAATGAGAATAAGTGAAAATCCATGGACCTGTCTTAATTAATTTGCTCTATTGCTAAGCATGACCCGAGCATTAAGCCATTTAAACATGAGCTTAAATGGCATCTCCCCTTTCCTTCTCCCTTCCACTAGGAAACATCTCTGAAAAGTATAGTATATTGACTTCTGTAAAACTGCCAAGTCTGCCCTTGTACTATACTTTTGCTCCTTTACATCTTTCCTGGTTTGCAAAATAAACTTAAGTTGCATCACGGTGTTATGCCTTTCTCCCCTCCTCCACCCCCATCCCCTTTGTCCCTCACTGAGTTTCATTTCCTTCATGCCATACACTTGATTTTAGGTTTGCTTTCTGCTTTCCAAAAGTCTGCAGTCTTCTTAACTTTTGATTCACCTTATGAAGTTGTGTTGTCAATGAAATTTCAAGTCCCCAGTATCTCTAGCTGTGATTGTTGACAGTGTGTCATAATCATTTCAAGGGGTATTCACACACTCTTTACTCTGGATCTTGCAAAAATGGATACAGTTATGATTTCCCATGGAAATTGAAATCTATTTAAGTAATTTAACTATATTAAACACTGTTTCACTGGTGATGTGTCTCTGTTTTATTTTAGCTGCAGCTGGCTAGTAGGATGAGACTGAAGTTGTGTAGGAGATGCTGGATCTGCAAATTGAAATGTCCAGGTCTTGTCTGGCACTGATGGATGCCCTGGTCCTTTGCCCCAGTATGGAGCCCCAAGGACTTGGCTACCCAGCAAACATCCCTGGGTCCTTCTTGTGCTCCCAGCTGCTCCTGGAATCTCTGTCAGGGCAGCTGACAAAATACACTGGCATAACTGAACAGCTTAAATTTGTGTGTCTGTCCTATGGGAAAAAAAAAAAAGTTTGTATTTTCAAAAGCACATCACCTTTGCCAAAGAATTCCCAGGTATGGTACTTGTCCTCTCAAGGACACTGGAAGGAGACAGCACTGCTGCCAATGCAACATTTTCAATCTTTACACGTAGAAGTAAATACTACACATTATTGTACCAATTAACAGGAGCCTCAGGTAGAGCTGAGAAACAAAACCCTGCAGCTTCCAGCTGACTTCTTTTAGTTGAGAAGAGATTACACAGGCAGCTGAAAATCAAATGCCCTACAATCTGTTATAGGTTAGAAGGGATTTTATGAGTGTACTGAGAACACAGCTGCAGGAACAAGAAGCCATGAAGTATTTAAGGTACCAGTCTTTATGAAAATTGGCAGAGAACTATTTAATACTTTCTGTGCTCTCCTAAATAATCACAGAAACAGCAATTTAGGACATTTCCTGATGTAAGCAACTTTTTTAAACTGTCTGTAGAAGGGTATTCCCCTAGGGAGGAAGGCAGGAGTCTCCAATGCTGTGCCCTCGCATTTCAATTACTGTACACCCACTGGCTGTATAGTTTTCCCTAAATGCATCTTTTTCCCACCCAAAAAGCAGAGATGAGTTTTAAGGTGTGTAGCCACTTTTCCCCAACACAGATCTGGCTACATCAAGTATCTGCCTGCACTTAATAAAATGATACATTTGGGACACACTGAATTTCTTAGATGTGTGTCCTGCACTGCAAATATCTCCAGCCTGGCTGTTTATGTATTACACAACATCCACAGACACCAACACCTGGCCAAAAAGCATGCCCAGAGGCAAATATTTTCATTTTGTTAAGTTTCCCAACTACTCCTCAGGGCACCATCAGTTCCAGACTGAAGTTTAGGAGTTGTCAGAGAGAGCAAGCTTGAAAAGCATGCCCAGAGGCAAGTATTTTCATTTTGTTAAGTTTCCCAACTACTCCTCAGGGCACCATCAGAGTTGTCAGAGAGAGCAAGCTTAGGATGCTGCTGGGAAAAGGGCAGCCCAGCTGTTTTAAAGCTGAGAAAACTCAAGTTTCCTTGCTCTTGACCCACTTCGTCCTTGGAACTGAGGGAGCAAGTAGGCTCTGGGGAGGTGGGGGAGGACAGAAAATTGAATTTCAGCCTGGATGGGGGGGCAGGAGCAGCAATTTTCCTGCCATTTGGGAGCCAGATAGTTTCCTGTAAAAAGCAGTTATGTATTTTCTGTCCCTGAGCTCCTCTCAGTCCCTGCTCTGCCCTGGCACTTGCCGGCAGCGCAGGGGAGGTGGCTGCACCGCTGGGGCCAGCCCTGTCCCGTGCTGCCCTGGGAAAGGGGCGGGGTGCCAGCTGAAGTTACCGAAGCAGGAGAGCTCAGCACTGACAGGCCCGGAGGGGCGGCTGGGGCAGCAGGGCACTGGCATTCCAATAAAAAGCTCCAGGGGTCAGCAGCTGCAGTCAGCATCCCTGTAAGCAGCTGGCCCCAAAAATCTTTTAACAGAGAATTTCAGATGCAAATAACTATTGCCATCTACTGGAAATGGCATTATACACCTACCTTGTGGAAGTGAGGCAAGCCTTTGGTCATTCCTTCCTGAAAGCAAATAACAGTGACACCTTACTGAAAGACAAACATTCCATTGTGGGTGTTGGATGAACCCACTCCAACCCTCAGGAGGTCTTCCTTTATAAATACAGCATGAAATGGGCTCTGCTTCTACTAAATCCCACAGAATAATCAAGCAACCACGAATGGCCATCTGCACTTCACACTAAAGTAAAGCCTGTTGTTCAAGAGGCTTTCCTAAATTCATCTTCCTAGGTCTGGTATCTCAAGTACCTGGTAAAATCAGCAGGGGGCCTGAGTGTTGTTTGTGTAACCAAAAAGGAAATCCTGGGAATTTTCAATAAATTTTCACCTCCAACCTGGCCTGCTCTATCTCGGTTCTGATCTCACACCAAGATGTCAGCAAGTTCTAATATTACAAACTCAAACATGCTAAGAAGCCATGTTTTTAGCACCTAGTAATACCACATAATGAAGAACAGTCATGCTCATTAACTTTTCATTGTGAAATGGGATTTTTATCAGTGCTATAAAAACAGGCAAACAAAACCCCAACTGTTTTCTGTTGCACTGGCAGTTACATTTGTTCATTATACCTGCTAATCAGCAATTAGTTTAATGCCAGTATAACTGGAATGGAATAATGGCTCCAGATGCTATGACAAAGGAAGTTTTCATTCCTTAAAAATGGATCTTTGGGAATAGGAGGAAGGGACGGTGCCACAGAGAAAACAAAATTCTCTGGCAACATAAAAACTAAAGAAACGATTCAACAAAAAATTCTGTATGTGCACAACAACCTGAGTTAAAATCTAAGCAATACTTAAGGCATTAAGTAGCTTCCCTGCCTATCAGTGGAGGTGAAAACACAGGTATAACAGTTCTTCTAGACACTATAAGCAAGATAAAACCTGGTTTCATACTAAAAACATTATTTTTTAAATCTATTATTATTTTAACCTCCATTTTTAAATCACAGATTTTAAATAGTAAAGGACTGCTTTCACCTTTTCAGAATGCTGCACTGGATGCTAATACAAGCAATTCTTGGTAAGGGCTGTTTGCTGCTCATGTTCATCAACACCTTCTTCTTCCCTGTCTCCAAGTGGGGAGAGAATTAACTGCACAGCACCAGCCTGGAGCCTGCACACCAGGCTTCACCTCAGACAGCAGTCCCAGACACACCACTTCCCACTGCAGTTTCATTCTCTAATTCTTCTTAGTTGTATTATGCACAATTTTCTTAACTAATCCATCTATTTAAAGAGAAAATAAGCTATCCGGGTTCATTTTTTCTTGGTCATAAAATCTGCACTAAATAACTTCTTTAAAAACATAACCTTTTGGTATGAAATGCCCAAGAATCCAACATTTCACATCACAGCAAAGCTCTGCCCATTCCCAAATCCAGCAACACAAGGGCATTGCAACCTCTCTGCCATTAAGGCTTGATTACAACTTGTAGATAAAAACTTACATCTATTTGTACATTATAAAACAGTCATAAATAACTGTCATATAAAAATAAAACCCTAGGGTAAGTGATGGTGGTCCTCTATGGCTGGTTGGAGTTTGCTGGTTGATTCACCAGCTTTAGGAGCATACAATTGTTCTTGCAACAGGTTTTATTCCAGCACCAGAACACCCAACCCATAAAGCCCAAAGAATCAACACAATCCCTGTATTTCTTGTTTAAGCTAATCAGACTGATTTATTATTTTCCTGTCACCAGTTGTCTGTCTCAGGTTTGAGCTAATTATTCATCCATTTCTGAAAGTAAGGGAGAACATATAAAAAGAACAGTATTCCAAACAAGTACCAGTCACTCCATTTACTCACCAATCTGTTCTCTTTCAACCCTTCCAGAGTCCAAACACATGAAGTGTGCAAGAATCCTGGTTAGCGGCAGAACTTTTTGAATAATTACAAAAAATGAACCCTATCTACGTAAATCAATTTCGAAGAATAATTAAAAGAAAATCATAAATGAAAACACATTAAAGAACTTACAGCACAAGACAAAGCACCATGGGTGAAGCAGATCCCTAGAAACTGAGTTTCCAGGTTACATTTTAATTAAGAAAACATTCACATATATGTCAATGTGAAATAAAACATTCCAAAATTTAGTATCTTACATATGCCACATCTAGTTGCCTAATATGCAATAGCATTATTATTACTTATTTAGCCTATTCCCTACTGCCTCACAAAGGCAAAACTGACCTTGGAAGTGAAAAGCTTGCACAATATGCAGAACATACTCTACACATTCCTCCATTAACGTACAAATGTGCTTCCACACTACCATCAGATAATGTGATCCTGAAATACCATCAGATAATTCCATATCAGATTATCTCCATGAATGTATGAATGAAGCTTTTTTATGCCACCAGTTCATATTCTACATACATTTCACTGCATGGATATACTTCACTTTCCTCCTCTAGTCCCATATTCTTTTGTGTCCTTTCAAGAAAATAAAAAAATAATTAAAAAAAGGTTCAACCACCAAGTGTAGAATGTCCACAGGCATCTTACATCAATTAAAAAAAAAAAGAAAATAAAAAGCCCCATTCAGACAGCTTCTTCTTTTGGAGAACAGCTTTACATTCCTGAGAGTAACTACTGCAACAAGACTTGGTCTCAATGTTCCAGGGCTTGTCAGACGTTGTAATCAGGGGACTTTCCCTGGGGCTGTCGCAGCCGGATCTGTAAGGTAGAAAAAGCCCCCACAGTCACATGGAAGAAGAGCTGCCACAGGTTGCGCAGCTCGTACAGGTACATGTTACACAGGCAGATCAAGCCGAAAGTCAGGAAGGACTTGGCATTCCTCCAGCCTGTGTAGTACACAAACAGGTAACACTGTCAGGAAATAAAAAAGAAATCACGTTACCTCATGGAAAATAACTTCTACTAAAGAAAAACTGTCAGGTCACTGAAAAATTACAGCCCAAACCAAGGAAAAGTCTGAATCAGACATGGAAGAACAGTATCAGCAGTCATAGGAGGATGAGGAGTACCTGATATCAATACAAGGCTACATTTGCCTTGCATTAAACCCTGAGAACAATTAATTCATAATAGTCAATTACAGCCTGCAATGTGGCCTGTGACTTAAAGATAGTGGATGCTCCTGGCAATCTTCCCTGAGAACAATTAATTCATAATAGTCAATTACAGCCTGCAATGAGTGGCCTGTGACTTAAAGACAGTGGATGCTCCTGGCAATCTCTGGTCAAAATAAACTCTTTTCTACTCAAGCAGTGGAGAAGGAACAAGAGAAGTCTTCTTCAGGAAAGCAATGGGAAGGACAGGGACAATACCAGGGCCCCAGAGCTCAGCACAAGGCAATCCCCCAGACACCTCCCAGTGTCCTGCCAGGGGTGATGCTGAGGGTTTCCTGGCAGATGCAGAGGCCCACGCGCACTGCCCTGCTTCAGCTGCTGCAGGACTGATACATTTGGAGAGACACAACTCCTGTAATTCTACCACATTTTAGGCAATGTTCTGCACGCTGTGGTGTAACACAGTCTGCCAGGACTGCCCACAGTTCCCTACTCAGCCCTCTTCCTACTGTAACTGGAAATCTGTTCAAGTATTTTGCCCCAGTTTTCATCTCTAAAAGGACACAGCTTTTACCCAGACATTACTTTTATTTCTTCTATTGTTTGAACTACTCCCTTAACTGCTACAAAAATCAAAAAATTCCTTTGCCCCTTCCCTGGATTCAGGTCATTTCTGCTGAAGAAAGTTTTTTTTCTGTGCTTTAAGGTAGATAACAATATTATTTATGCTTACTTAGTATTCCAAATCTGTTCCTAGTGGATTTATAACTATAGTCACACAGATTTAATAGCATCTATCATCAGATTATCTAAGTGCCATTTCTGTTCTTCCTGGGCATTTGCCATGTTTTATCAGTCAAAAAAACTCCACTTAATTTTCTTTTCATTTTTCATGTTCCTCAAAAAAGGGCAACTGAACAATGCAATTTATTGAGGTTACTTTATATTCTGTTTGAACTCTACCACTTTGTTATAAAGCATGCATTTCCACTGCAAGCGTGGTTGAGAGCAACACAGCTACTTGTAGTGTCTGGGTATTTAAATATTGTCAGAGAGGTAAGGACTGGCATTATCAGTAAGATCTGCATGTCCTTCCTTCAAAGCAAAGTAAAACCAGAGATTAATAACCTGCATGTTTCAGAATCTAGACAGAATTGTTTTGAACCTGCTTGGCCATTTTGAACAGAGTAAATGCAACCTGCTTGTGCTGACAGCTTCACAAATCATACCTAAAAGAGCAATTAGTTGGTACTGGTATCTCAGCAATAAGAATTCAGATAATTTCCTAGTGTTGTCACTTCCACTGACAATGTACAAACAAGTGTGACTGCTTCCAAGATTAAAATACGAGTCAGGATATGCTTCATCAAAATGATTAATAAAGGCTTGAAAAGAGTAGTTTAAAAATATTGCTATAACATGATGTCAAACTACTACATTTTACTGAAGAACTGTTTAAAATGAATGCTGAAGTGGATCTTTCTCATTGGTCTAGCTCTGAACTACTGGATGTGCCCCTTACAGAACAGATGAAAAGGCCAAAAACAGTCAAAAGGCCAAAACAATGCAGCTTTAACAGCTTACTGTAACAAGTACTGTTATGATACTCCTGAGTTGTTGTTCTACTACTAAAGGGAAGTGTTATCATACAAGTGTTATACTGAGCATGCTTTTATGGAGAAGGCTCATCTGTGCTATTTCAGATAAGATTTAGATTTTTGATTCTGAATTTATTTTTAATGAATGTTATGAGATGACTGAAGGCTCAGCTTCTGTTACTTTGCACTTCTGGTACAAGTGAGGCAGTTGTTACTTTTTCTTCTTTATAAAAGTCTAGAAACTATGAAGCAACACTAGACATATCAGTGAGTCTAAAACATCATATTCCATGCAAGTCCTGTTCTCTTGCCTGTACACCAGAGTTAGAAACATTTCTTGGGAACTAGAGACACACTGCTGTGTTGTAATTAACTGAACAGGACAATACAGCATGATGGATGCCTGGTGGGTGAGTGACAGTGAAATGGGCTGTCACACAACACAGGGAATTAATGTCCTGAGCTCATAACTGTAGCCAAAGAACATCAGAACATGCCAGAGAACCAACACCCCTCAATTCTGAAAACTGACCCATCACATGTTACAGGAATGATACCAGAGGGTGGGAAACAGAGTTTCAACAGATGTATTTTGAATATTTATAAAAGCCTACATTAGAATTTGCATGGATTCTTTCTTTCAGACAGCTCTGTTCAAGGCAAACAGTGGAGGAAAGATGTCTCAATGGACAGACATGAATACTTCATAAAGAATAAGGTTTCCAGTTTAGGCGAGGAGGGGAAAGGTGTATTTTTTTATATGAAAAAAGAATGGAGAAACTCTACCTTATCTGATATGGAACACACTGTTGGCATGGAAAATTAACACCAATCTAAATTATTTAAGGCGGCAGTTGATAGAAAGTCAACAAGTGTTGGAGAACACATTGTCCCAAGTCATATTGGGACATTTTGCTACAGATAAATTGCAGAGAATGAAGATTACAGATAACCTCGACAAAAAAAGACTGATAGAAAGGCATTTTGTTATATTACTGTCTGACATAGTACTAAACACTGGCCCACAGAAACAAGTGAAAACTGCATAGTCCACAAGTCTAATATTAAAAGTCAAAGCAACTGAGCATGAGAGGCATAGACATCGGTTAATGTAACAGCAGTGTCACTGAATGACAGATGCCAGTGGGCACCTTGCTGTGAATTATAAACGAAAGTCAAATTCAGATGCAGAAATGGAAAACTGACAGAGAAGGAAAGCAAGAAGTGTCAGGCAGGAAAACAGTGAAAAGGGGCCAGAGGCTTTGAAAAGGAAGGAGATGCACATTAAAATACAGAGTGAGGAAAATTCTGGGGTACAGAATTATCAAGAAGATAATATAACCTCCACTGCTTATGACTTTAGGGATAATTGTTTTAATTAAATGTCTTAATCATCCAGCTGGAGAAAAGATGCCAGCAAACAGAAGCCCTTTGTATCAATCTACTACTACACAATAGTTTGATTAATTAAAAAAAAAAACAGAGCAGAAAATAATTTTTGTAATCACCCTATTCAAGTATCTGTGACATTTAAGCAAACATGATGACACTTATGCATGACTGGGTAATGTTTCTGAACTCTAGTGAGTTATGCAAACAGAAAAACACACCTGGTACAAACAGGCTGCAGTTCCAAGAAAAAATGCAATAACATAGCTGAAATCTTCACCTTCATTCTGCAGGAATAAAACAAAAAGCCATGTTTTACAATAAAACAAGTGAAACACAAGCCGTTTACAGTATGAAGGTTATGAATTATTGCATGTTAGAACAGCTTCACACAGGGATTTAAATCCTTTACCACACTAACTGACCATTAGGACTCATCAGTGATTACTTACATGTCTGCAGAAACATCATGATCTGTAGTCAGACCAAAATGCTTATTCACAACAAACAACTCTATTCAAGATTTTCAAAAGCTTCAAAGATGTCCAGCTCTAACACTGGATGTTTACCTTCTCCAGATGCCTTTGAAAATTCAAGTCTTAACTCTGGTAACTACCTATAACAGCAACATCACAGAACTGTGCCTTCCTAAAGCTTCACAAAATGGAAACGAGGGAACAGGAAAGGACCCAGACTGGCCACTAGGGTGGGGTAAAACTCTGCACAGAGAATAATGAAGGCAGCTCCGTGCTCATGCACTGACAGCTAACAGCATAGGAATTTATCAGAGACACTTGGAAAATAGGGTTCTCTTGAAGGAGAGATGGAAAAATTTACTTGAAGTGACAGATTTTTCTACTGTGTGTTTTGAAAACAAAACAAACCCTGAAACGTATTCAAACGGGTTGTCACAGCTCCTACAGAGCTGAGCAGAGTGAATTTCCATACCCAATGAATATTCTAACTGCATTTCTAGCAAACATCTGCAACCACCAAAAACTTTGCTAGGAAAACAATGGGCACTCATGCAAATGTTTGTCCTTGAGAGCAAATACCACTTGAGAAGATGGTGGTCCATCCACAAGGACAACTTGTGTCTGCTGAGAGTATGTTCAGTGTGAAGCATTTCCATGTCCTGTGCTGACCAGGAAAAACTTTGCATGCCTGCACACAAAAGTTACATCCACAATGTAACTTCTACCTGTGTGTAATGTTTGCCTCAGTGCCACTGCACATCTGGTGGAGTACAGTTACAGACTAACAGAATTTTATTAACAGTCAAATAAAACCACTGATTATAAAGCAAACAGTAATTCAGAGACACTTCTGAAAGACTTCTCAGAACACATTCCATTAATTGGGTTTTGGATTATTTCTCCCTAAACCCTGTGGATTTTCCACAATAAAGTAAATTTAGAGAAATTTTAATGGAATTTTAGTGTGCCTCATTTGTCAGAAATGAAAATTATCTTCCATCTGTACTGCAATCTATTACCTCCAGATGCAATAACATAGAGAATAAAATTAACTGGATCTCCTGTCATCACTTAAATAGATTAATTCAACATTTGTGTTCTTTTTTAAAAATCACCTGCAGAAAGGTAACAAAATAAGTTTTAGCAACATCTCACTAACTGACAAATCTGTTCAGTACTATGTGTACTATAGCATTCTTTAAAATCATTCCTATGTATAAACTGAGAGAATTGTGCATAACACAGAAAAACCTAATTAGGGATAAAATAGAGATGCAGGTTCACTTGGTCTTTCTTTAAAAAACAAACCAAAAACAACTCAGAAAGAAGGACCTAGCATGGAACATTTTCATTAATCTTGTTCATCTATCAGCTAGTCTTCACAAAATGCTGACACTCAACAGTACTGTTTAATCAATCTTTACATCGACTTTGTAAAATAACTGGAATACAGGAATTCTTCTTTACCTTATTTCCCTAAAAAAAAATCCATTAGGTATCAAAAATATGGCAGTGAGCTGCTGAAAGGCCTAGAGACCAAGACTTAGAAGGAACAGCTGAGGAAACTGGGGCTGTTTAGTCAGGAGAAGAGGAGGCTTGGGAGAGAACTTGCTCTGTAACTACCTGAAATGAAATTGTAGCAAGGTGGGGGCTGGGCTCTTCTCCCAGGTAACAGTGGGTAAGATGAGAGGAAATGGCCTCGTGCTGCATCAGGGGAAAAATTTCTTCACTGAAAGGGCTGTCAAGCTGCCCAGGGAAGTGGTTGAGTCATCACCACAGAAGGAATTTAAAAGCCTTGTAGATGTGGCACTTTGGAACATGGTTTAGTGAACTTGGCAGAGCTGGGTTATGGTTGGACTGAGGTCTTTTCCAGCCTCAATGACTCTATGAAGTCCAGATATGTTTAAATAAAAAGACTGTCTACCAGCCAAGCAACAGGATTACCATTTTCTCTCAGTAAAGTACCATGGGGTTTTTAGTTTCTATATCTATCACCACAGCCATTAAATTGTAAGGAAGTCTTTGGATTTTTGTGACAACACACATGAACTTTCTGTGCATGCCTGCCAAGTACTACCAGCACATTCACCTGAATTGCCTGAAAGCACAAACCATTATTAGTGACACTGTAGCACTTGTGGGAATACAATCAGCACAAGAAATGGAATACAGGCTACAGGGAGGGTCACAGTAGAGATTTTACAGAAAAAAAATGGGTTTGGGGAGGTTGTTTGGTGAGGGGAGTTTAGAAGAAACCACTTGAAAATTTTCTGACACTGATCCTTTCAATACACAATAAGAAATAAGGTTTATTAAATACAAACAAAAAACTATAAAAGTTCTCTAGGAAACAACTTTACAAAACCTGTTTAAAGATTCCTACTCTGTGGACTTTTCAAAAAAACTGTCCAGATTTTTAAAGCTGTTCATCATTTCACTCAAGTGTTTTTAAATAGCATCTATAGAAATTAAATGCCTCATACCCTGGCATAAATTTAGAAAACAGAACATGATGTTCACATCCTCACTGCTCCCAAGGTACCAGGGAAGGAGTTGGCCACCCACCTTCCACAGCTGTTGAAACTCACAGCCTTGATGAACGAGGCAGCACACTCGAGGAGGATGCACAGAGCACAAACAATACAGGTTTTCTAACAGAGGCCTGACCTCACAAACAATACTTTTGAAATAAAACTGGCACAAATCAGCTCATATAGAATCTTCTAAACCGAAAATTGTGGTTGCTATGATGCGTAACTTCTAAATTCATAAACATGTACAATACCTGGAGAAGGCTTTCTATGGCATGGAAGCCCCGGATTAAATTCAAAGCTCCACATAACAGACTAAGCACAAATGAGACAATCCCTGGCAGAGTCACAGGTTCCAGACGTTGATGAGGTGCTGCAAAGCAGATCAAAAGAAGATATCAAAGGTCAAAGCAATGCCTTCAGAAATTCAATAAAATAATAATCTCATTTGTCAGTGGTTTCTAGCTCAAGAGATCACTGAAGCAAATCACAAAATGTCATTTCTGTTTTCTAAAAAGACAAAACACTGCAAATGTTTCAGCACGAGGTTTAGCAAAAAGTAAACTTTCTTCCAGTTCACACATATAACTGTCTTGTTATATCTAGTCTTTATCTCAATAGGTTCCATTTATTCAGTAGGGTACTGATGGCTGCTTAAACATGCCAGGAAATCAAAAGTAAAAGATGCACTTGCTACTGAAATCTGTCCATAATCAGTAACCAGCTAATAAGTCACATACTTAAGAGCTTCTCTCACAACCTCGACTCTTCTTTAACACAAGTGCATTAGTGAGATATTGGGACTGATTTACCTTGTTTGCTGAACAGAACACTGAGACAAAGCTATCACAATCCCCTTCCTTAAAAACAGTGAGTGCTACCAAAGACACCCATGAAGAGACAGCTCTGAAACTCAGCTGGGATCTATACCACAATCTTATATGGACCTTCCAGATAGTGCTTAGCCTCTTACAACTAAAACACATTGAAATTAAACCACTCTTTCTTTCCATGCACCCACTCTTTCAAGCTTATCTAGGGTCACAAGTATGTAACAGTTATGTATGTTCCTCATTACTGTCCCCTTCCATAATGAATAACAGAAAGCAAATGTGAAAAAACAATGCAGAACTCTTAACAGTCTGGGCAACACTGGGACAACAATGGGACTACTGAGCTGTGCTCAAATCATTCTGTTCAAATCAACCAAGCGTAAAGATGTGAACAATGAGGTTAATGAACTGTAACATTAATAGAGAGGGGGTGTCAATCCCAGTTGTTTGTATTGCATAGCTCCAGAAAAAAGGTTTTACAAACAGTTTATGAAGTTGCAGAACCTAAAAAAGC
Source organism: Passer montanus (assembly GCF_014805655.1). Classification (NCBI taxonomy): domain Eukaryota; kingdom Metazoa; phylum Chordata; class Aves; order Passeriformes; family Passeridae; genus Passer; species Passer montanus. Next base: position 18,134,508 of record NW_024356504.1, on the reverse strand, counting down.
CCCAACAAAAGCTATTTCACATTGATAAGCAGGCAAGGCTGTCTAATTAAGAGTGTACAATAAAACAAAAATATACAGGATGAGTTCAGTTAATTAATTTGTGCTGAATTTAATACTGTATAATCAGTTGGGGTGTTTTTTTAAACAAAAGCATAACCCATGTTTAACTTTGAGAGCTCACTACTTTTCTAACTGTAAGGCACATTACTCCCAGCAATCACTCAGTTAAGGTTAGATATGGTAGATGTGCTATTTGCATACCAAACCACTCTTTTTCAATGACTCCCAACTGGTTGTTTTGTTTTGGGTTTTTTAAAACCATCTCATCTAGAGAGAGGAAAAAAGCTGAGGGTGTATATGACTGTTTTTACCCAACAGTAATTTCATTCCATTAACTGGTGGATAAAATTAGTTCACTGCTCTCTAGTTGCAGCTCTCCAGAAAATCTCCTTTTTGCCATGTATTGGGTAACTTAAAATCATTGCATGCTAAAACAGCATTTAAAACACCTCTTTGAGAACCAAGGGGGGAAAAGTAAAATGCCTGGTCAACTAAATACACAAAGTCCATGAAGGTCCATAAAACAGTAACTTCTTTCTTGTTAAAATATGAAAAAAAAAAAATAAAGGACATTATGTAACATAACTAATGTTATTAAACAATCCAGAGCGTAAGAAATTTTAGTGTTACAATCAAAGCAACAAGAGTAATTTATATACAAAAATATGAAGGCAAAACCAAAAGAATGAAGAAGGAATGTCAGAGAAGGAAGGGTAAAGGGCAATTGACTTTGAATTGGTACATCTATCAATCTTAGAAATATGATTAAGCGCCATATCAAAAATCCTCAGTTCAAATCAAGCACAAATTCTGAATTTAATGTTGGCATTTAAATAAAAATTCAGAAAATTTACATGACATGAGAAACTACATTACTTGTAAGAAAGTTTATTTAAAACTAAAATGTAAAAAAAAAAAATCCACAAAAGCAGGGAGAGTACCATCAAGCAAAAATTGACTTTTGATGTGACAACTGTTTCTTCACTGAAAAAAAGCTCAGAAAACAGTAATTTTATCCTAACCTGAAACATCTCACATCAGCACGCTGTGACCTTATTTCTAATGCCTGCCAACACCTACATGTACCTTTGCAGGAAGATTCTATCCATAATCTGCACTCTTTATGCTTCCCACATGCAGAATTAGCCCTGTTCCTCACTGCACTGCACAACTCCCAGAGGGAAAGGGCTGCTACTGCAGCTCTGCCAGCACAGCACAGCAGGCCTGGATCCCCACCCTGGCTGCACACCCAGTCACAGTGGGAGCAAGTGAGAGCCACTGCTTCCCCCCACGGCCCAAGCTAATGCCTCCAACTCTGCCATTCTGCACAACAAAACAAGGTTTGCATCCACCTAACTTCCCACCTCTGGATGCTCTCCAACTTCATTTACCACAGCTCACTCCAGAAAGTCCTACTTTTTAACAGTACAGCATATTCAGGAAATTCCACTAGGCAAAACATCTTTTTGTGAGAATCTTTTTGCTCTGTCATTAGAGCAAAGGAGAAACTTGGAAGTCCAGCCAACTGAGTGGGCAGCAAACATCCAGAGAAAGTTCTTTTCAAGGGTGGAGAGAAGTGATGCATGTAAAGAACTACAAAACCATTAGCAGACTTTCTAAAAAGGATGCTATTGTTCAATAGCATCTAAAATGTGAAGAGCTGAAGAAGTAGCAAAGTGCCAGCTTCTCATAATGTACAGCCCTTTGATGGTGAGTTTCTACAGCAACTCAAGGAAGGAAGTGGATAACTGAACAGAGATCTATGGAATTCAGAGGAAGAAGAAAGTTAAAAGAAACTGAAAGAGAAACAGAAGAAAAATGACATGGAAATAAAAGGACAACAGAATTCTTCTGTAAGAAGTCATGAAGAGGTAAGTAAATAAAAAAACAACAGACTATCACTTGCCAATTATTGTCCAATCTTGTTTTTAGTTAAAAGGGAAATGGTCCCCATGTTTTTTAATTTAGGTCTATATTACCTTCCAACACTCTTATTCAAAAAAATTACAAAAACACATCTCCCACTACACGGACAACTTTTAAAAAATAGCCAATTTTGACACAGGCTGAGTTCTCTCATGCTTATTACTTTTTCTTTTTCCAATTGCAGGAAGTTTGAATCTAGACAATTTTCAGAGTTAACCATCTGCCCCTTCTGCCAGCATAACCCTTTCCACAAAGGAGGATTACATGAGAACATTAAGAGTAAACACCAATATAAGAATTAAAAGTGGCAGAGGAGTGGTATCACAGCATTACATACCTTTAAAGAGAGCCCACACATGTAAAAAGATGACAAAGGTATGTACCGATTACATGAGAACATTAAGAGTAAACACCAATATAAGAATTAAAAGTGGCAGAGGAGTGGTATCACAGCATTACATACCTTTAAAAAGAGCCCACAGAGCCCACACATGTGAAAAGATGACAAAGGTATGTACTGTGCTGCTTAGATGATTCCACTCCTTTAAACAATTTAAACACCTTCATGTTTTTTCTTTAATAATCTTCCTGACTCTGACTCTAATACTGTTAAATTGCAAATACAGAGATTGGAAACTACTTCTACACTGTCTCATAGCACCTGGAATTCTCAGAATCAGGGCCCCAGAGTACAAACAGGGCACCCTACTGGTTTTGTTTGGTTTTCATCTTCCATAGAAAGCAGTTTTCAATCTTCTAGAGTAATCCTCATGAGTAAGTACATAATAAGGATAATATACTGGCAAAGAGATCCTATTAATATATACATATACATAAACTGCACAAAATCTCTTTTATTACAACATTGTAGGAGGTGTTTAGATTTACGATTGCAATTCTGTGATTTATGATTGCACCCTGACACTGTAAAGCAAACAGCACCAGTGTGTGCCTGCTCAGGATAATTTATAGACAGAAGTACTTTCGGAAAAAAAGGAAAATATATTAACTAATTAAAATCAACACTTGCTTCCATTCTATTTATGATTTTGCTTCACTAAACTTGGAGGACTGAAATCAGATGATGTCAGTATCACATGTGGAGCCCATGTATCAGTGCAAGGATCTGGCATTTTGTTTCTGTCCTGCTGGGAAACATCTGAGGATGGGCCTCAAACCCATTCAGAGGATTCACTTAACAGCACAAACCTTTAACCCAGCTCAACCCCACAATTCCACATTTACCTCCTACATGAAGTAAATTAAAGTTTAAAAAAATTAATGACTACTTAAATAAATTTGGCAGTTTTATACAAAATTGCAATTCTTAACGTTGTACATAAGGCACTTATTTTAGAGAGTGCATCTTTGAGCCAGCACAGCTCTTTGGCTTTTCACCATTGCAAAGGCTTCCTAAAGAGATGCTTCTCCCTCCAGCTGCTCTAACTCCTGCTCTGACACTGCTCTCAGCTTATGTCAACACTGAGTCTTACTGGGCAGAAATACCAAAACTTTTCAGAAATCTTAAAAGGTCAAAAAATAAAAATCATCTTCTTGGTTAAGTGTTCCTCTTCATTTACAGGGTTTTTTCCTTCAATAAGGCAGTCTAATGAACACACCCAATTCTTCCTCTGAGTGCCTCAGGAAGGTAAGCATTTGGAGCAAGGGACAAAAAAGACATCTGAGCTAAAATATATAAAACGTTATACCAGCTTTATATTTTAGAAACCTGAAAAAAAGCTTTTTTTTTTAAAGAAAAAAAATTTAATTTTGCTGCATCTGTCTCATTTAAGGATACAACAACAGAAGTCTGGAACTTACCTGCAGATATCTTACCAGTACCCTTATACTCCCCCACAGGTACATGAGAAAAGCCATTGGCTGAACCAAGTTCTGACACTGAAATTTGATACGGTGGTCTCAGTTTGATTTCAGTCTGCATATCAGCAAGATTCATCTTTGTTGACAAAGAACGTGTGTTGTTGTATCTCTGTTTGGTCCTCTGAATGAAATTATCTGTGTAAAATTTAAAATAAAAAGGTGTTTTTCTATGGACTTTTGTTAATTACATAATCCAAGACCATGCAGCTTTTCAGTTCACAAACTGACATATATTGCTTGGAACAGCTGTATTTATCTTGGATTCTTAATGCTGTTTCTGTTTTGTGCCTAATACATCATGGGTTATTTAATTCTGCAGTTAAAAAAAAATTAAGCTCTAAAAATCTAATTATTTAATAACTGAATAAACTAATGACTTTTCATTGCATGAGACTGAATGCATTTCTAATACAATGGATTTACTGCACTTATTCTAGCTTTTCTGTTAGTTTAATAAATATCCTTATGAAAAAATTATGTTGTGGAAAAAAAAAAGTGTTCATAGAAATCTTCACCAGGAGGACAGTAATGTCATACAGAAATTGTCATTAACTGACTGAATTATAGACAGGATTTAACCAACTGAGGATCTTCCCCCGTGTTTCTAAAACTGCAGTTCTCTTTGCTCTAATGTGTTTCATAAGAATATCTAATTACAGTAATTTCTAATACATAGTATTAAAGCAACACAAATTAATGGAATTCATAACAGCTGTTATCTGGTATATATGAGATGAGTTGCATTTGGAGTCTGAAGATTAAATGCTCCACTACATCATAGGAGAAGTAAAAATTTCTCCCTTTCATGTATTGAACAAGAGGCAGCACAGCAAGAGCTAACATGAAACTGCCATTTTTACTTGAGAAATTTATGCAGCTCAATGACTTCACAGGTTAAGTATTTCAACAGGTATGAAGTCAAACAATTCCTGATAGTACTACCAGAAGATGAACTCCAGTTGCTCACACAAGGCTTAAACCAAAATCTACTGGAATGAACAGAAGTAAATTTAGATAAAACCCTAGTAGCATAATTTAATACCCCCTGAAATATTTCTTTATTGACTCTAACAGCACTTAAATCAGATTCTAAATCCACCTGAAACAGAGCTATAAACTGCTTTTGTTTGCATTAAGTTGTATCTATTTAAATTCTCAACTGTCTTAGGATGAGAATGAAGGGTGAGAAAGTCAGATCCTTACCAAACTCTATAAAACAGTATGGTCTGATGGCAGTATTCGTCTTCATCATATTGTAGGTAGTGATGAACTCCTTCTGAAGCTCATCCAGGAAACAGAAAGCCAGGACATTGGGATAATTTTCAGTGCACAACATCATATAGCTTACTCCCAGAGAACTTATAAAGCTGGAATTGAAAAAACATATTCAAAATTTCAAATTTAAATTCAGTGAATTGTTTTTCTAGTCTGATCTCATATGCTGTAACCAGAAAAACAAAAACTTATCTGGGGTAGCAAAGGAATAAATGTTTACTGAAAAGCCCAACAGTATTCTAGAAGAAAAACAAGTTACTTTTAGGCAATGTTCTACTTGAACACCACATTGTACAATCATATGAGAAGCTGTTTTACACGAATGTGTATGTAGGTATCTATACATGTGTGTGTGCACACATACACACACAATTGTGAAACCAAAAATAACAAAGCTTTTAGGATGCAGAAGCACAGCAGGCTTATCCCTTAACAGCTTTTCACTCATCTCAAATGTACAGTATGTGATCTGGTGCAGCCCAAAAATGCAAAACCTTATCTTCTGATTTGGGGGAGGGCTGTTGGCTCTTTCTAGAACATGGGAAGCAATAAAAATGTTCTGCAGAGTGCAGAATTAGTAATTCTCCACAGATAGTTTCAAGGACAATCAGAGATGGCAAATATGAAAACAGAAAAGGACAGTTTGCAACATACAAACTGCTGCATTTAGGCAATTCATTAAAGTTTTGGTTTTCATGATAACATTCACATTTCTTTAAATCTTGCTGGATAACTTAGAGCATTAAAAGCAATCAAAGACAAAAGCACTAAAATTTACCCTGATTAAGCCTTATAGCTTATTCTTAAAAGTTTGTTTTAAGCTAATCAGTTTACAGGCCAACTGTAGTTAGCCTGTATAAATTAAAAAAAAAAAAAGACTGAAACAATTTAGCTATCCTGGGCTTTAATCCAAGAAATGCTGGAAACTCACATATACCTATATGGAGTGGTGGATGGAGAGGTCTTGGCATTTTCTAGGATCATTCAGGTGGTACACATTCCACTGCTGTAACTTCTACATGGTTAACTAGGGGTTAAGATGAAATTACTCACCTCATTTAAAATATCTAAATTAGAATAAGAATTTAGGTCAGTTAAAGTGCAAGTGAACTATAAACAATAAAGAATTTCTTCTAAATATCTAATCCAAACCTACCCTTTCATTCTGTGTAAAGCCACTCTTCCCATGATGACGTCCTTTTGTGCCATTATAAAGAAACTTCCATGAAAGTCTGAATAGGTTCAAATCTTTCTACAATTGCTCAGATTTAACATTTCTGATACATAAATAGTGCCAAGAATTAATCTTAGTTTGATTAAGTATTTCTAATTTGCACAGTCATCTTTTTCAATTACAGAGAGACAACCCAGGATGTTGCAGATACTTAAAAGAGATGCCTTACTTTATATTATACTGTCCAGTTTTCAGAGTACATCTGTCAGGAAGCTGAGAAAGTTTTTTTGAGAGCATTTTAAAATATTTTCTACATTCTTGCATTCCCGTGCTCTGGTCATAATCAGTAGATGCAGAAAGTGGGAGTCCATCCCTCACACGGACCACAGAGGCAGACAAAATCATAGACATTGCCAACAGAGTTAACGACAGCCTGCAACAAAACACAAACCAGGAGGAATCAGAATTAAGGTAAAACCACAGACAACAGAGTCAACTGTGAGAAATCAAACTTCTCAAGCTGTACAGTGGGTTCAGGCCTCAACTGGGACACAATTAGGATTTTCAACTGTAACTCAGACTAGAGTCTTAATTGAACAGCACCCACTAATCTACACAAGCCACAAAACAGTTATTCAAACCTTACATTAAATTAAAACATTCAAAAGTTTAGCAAGACAAGTATTAAAAGGATTACTTATTTGCTAAGCATCAGTACACAAATTTGTTCCCCTACAAGTGGGCGAACTGCTAGAATTTATATGAAGCCAAAAGCAAACACTTCCTCAGCTCTTAACACTGCTCTGCAGACTCCTACCATATACTACACCTATCACTTCAGACACTATGAAAAAATATTTTTGCCTCCCTCAGATGATGCTACTCAAGTTCCATACAGTCAAAAATTGCAAGAGGAAACATATTTCTGGATACAGCTGAAATATGCTTTTGTGTGTGATACTGACATGTTTACAGCACCTTTCAAACTATGACGTTAAGGGTGCTTTACAGGCCTCAGCAGCTGAATGACTGCATTCTCACAAGTCAGAAATCCAAATCTTCCCCAAAAAGACACTACCTCTTCACAAAAGAGAGGAAATAGCTATTTTTACATGAACTCTCATCTTCTCTATTTCCCACTCCCCCAAGAGTATATATTCATCAAGAAACTTAATGAATAATCAACAATATTCAGGCTTTTCAAGGTCATTTACTCCTCAGAGAGAAAGAGGTACATAATAACGTAAGCACTAAAAATGTGTTGTCATTTTCAGTTTAGTAAATTCAGCTTCATCAGCAGTCAAACTCCAACCTCCTTTGAGATCCATCACATTAGCTGAATAAATTCCAAATTAATACCCTTGTATTTTACTTGTACAGCACAGCAGACTCACCCCAAAGCTGTAACAGCAGGGGAAGCCACTGTTGACTGCAGTCTGCTGAACACCTTGGGGCTTTTATCAGGTGTACCTGTTATTTCAGCACCTCACTGAGAATTCCCTCCTGAACAAAGTGCTTCCATAAGCTGGACACAAAAACAGAAAACAACCCCAACTCCAGAACTTCCTCTAGATCAGCCTGCTGGCATGAAGCCTTCAAGAAACCAAACCCACAGGTCTAGAAACTTTTACCTATCCCCAATTTTATGCACGTGTTCCCAGAAGGACAAGTCACATGGAATGCACACGGACTCATTCTCTTAACTCTGCTGCTAACCATAGAACCAAGGAGCTAACCAAGCAGCTCAAGAGCACAACAAAATTGCAGAGGAGGTTTAAACTGTAATGGCTCTCTGACAATAACCATTCTACCTCTCAGAACTCGACCCTGACAGGGACTTTTGGGAGCTGTGTCAATATAAACAAGAGCAGTGATGCACAGTCTAAATACCCCTTCATTAACTTAGTTGCACAAAATGTAATTTCATGGATCTGCATTTCCCCTGATGAAACAAACAACTTACTTAGCACCTAACATGAAGAAAGGAACGCAGCTCCATGTCCTGTTTCAGGAAAAGGCAGGGAATAGGACTGCACTGCAGGAGAAACCCAGAGTCCCGCAGCCAGCTCTCAGAAGATATTATTCTGTTCACTTTTTAAATTATCTCGATGGTTAAAGTTCATGTTGAGCTATCTGATGAGATAAGAACAAAAAAAAAGTTAATAAATATATTTATTGGGTAACAATGCACTTCAGGTGATTTTTGTGAGGCCTTACATATTGGAAAGGCCTGAACATAGCCAAGGGAGGTTACTCAAACAATAATCAAAGAAAAATAAAAATGGGATAATAGAGATATTAAAATACTTCTGTGTTCTTAAGTGAAGTTCAGGAAGTCCCATCACTTGAGGCATTTAGAATGGGAAAACATGCTATTCATCTGCACGGTACAGGAGTAACTCAGGTTTACACAGCCTTTGATTCTGAACCCATCATTCCCCTCATCCACTACGTTTGATTAGTCCATCATCTCCTCTGCTCAGAACACTTCAGGAATGAAACACAGCACAACCACAGCTCTGTTTCCAAAGCATTAAATTTTCAATGTTCAATCTCATCACAGTTGCTTTGCTCATACAACTGAGAACAAAGCACATAAACACCACTAACAACAGCATGAACGCACAGACAAAAGACAAAGCAAATGATAAAGACATGTTTAAAGGTCTTCTTTCAAGTTATATGTCTATTCTGTATGTAAATAAATATTTGCAGGTAGGTTTTGTTACCATCATCTTGGTCTATTCTGTATGTAAATAAATATTTGCATAAATCTTGAACAAAACTTTGAGACTCCTACTTATAATCAGAGAAAAACAGGCTCTATAACAGAAGACAAGCCTCTACTGAAACCTGCCAATTCTCTTAATATACTACAAAATCATGCAAGGTAGAAATTGTGTTGAGCTGAAGATCCTAACAGCAGGTAGGTTTTGTTACCATCATCTTAAAAAGCCAGCCAGTGAAAACATGAACTTTTTTCTCAGCCTTCTAACAGCAGAATCAGAAAGCTATCTAAAAACCAAAGCCAATAATAGAAAACTAAGATCATACATATGTCAAGAGATGTATAATACACATACAGTAACAGAACATTCAGCCTTACTTGAAAATGTATTAACAAAGAAAAAAAGTTTACTAAATCTACCTTATCCAGCTCTCAAAACAATACAGCTTTACACAGGGAGCCAAGTGGTAAGTCTGATATGCACTTACATATTTAGAGATTGATGAAAGACAAATATGCTTTCAGAGCTATCTCTAAATGTCTTTTTGAAACATCTTTTCAAAGCTGCATTAAGTAATTCAGCAAATCGTTACAAACTTCATGTTTTCCTCCAAAAATTCTATATACCTCAACCACCTGAAGATGACAAAAGACTGCACTTCCACTACAAATGGTCTGTGAATCTCCTACAGGTGCAAGGAAATGAACAGATTGGGTTTGCTGTCTCATTCCATGACAGAACTGTGGAATACCAAATCCAAGCAACAGCTGTTTGGCTCACAGGTATCACAGAGGATCCAAAACATAAAACATGCCACCAGCCAGTGGAAACCCTTGTCACAGGCTGCTGTCCATGCTACACTGTCATGTGAATTTAAGAGGCAACTGGAAAAGTTCACAGAAAAACTACCAGGGGTATTAAAAGCAAGTCACAACCCTTTGCTCAGAGGGATTCTGACCCCCACACAAACACCAACAGGGAGAGTCCATCACAGAAGCATCACTCCATGCTTGCACCATTCTTGTTTCCCTTAGTTAGTATTCACTTCTGCCGCATCTTTGTTGATTTCCCCTTCACAGCCCTCCCCACAAATGAAAGAACCCATGGAAAAGAGGAGCACGGAGAAAGCTGGTCACAGTCAGCAGGGTGGCTGTTCCTCTGCTACTGCAGCTCTGCTACTGAAAGAGGAGCACGGAGAAAGCTGGTCACAGTCAGCAGGGTGGCTGTTCCTCTGCTACTGCACCTTCCCAAGAGCTGTCCAATTCCTCATCCATGTCAGCAGCCACTGTTTCACAACTAGGAATCAGCACATGTGCCTGGCTTCATTTCCTCCCAGGAACAAGAACCTCAGGTGATGGAAACCAGAGCCTGTTTCAGTGTACTTGTTTTTTTGAAGCCATATTGAATTATCACGTTGTTTATTTCTGTGTTATGATGGTACTTGAGCTGCAGCATCTAGAAAGTCCTAGAAAATACTGAAAACAGAAACTGGAACATTCCAGCCCTTTGTAACAAATTCATCATCCAACTTGTGATCTGACTTTGTGATTGCTTTAAACCTGACATAGTCTTGTAACACTTTTAACAAGTGTTTGGAAGTGACTTGTGACTTTGATTTGCTAAGGATACTTCACCTAAAAAAACCTCCAGCTTTCTCAAAATTCTGAGCAGAGCTAGGATAATGGCAAGCCTACCCTCCTGCACCTGATAACCTTCAGCCAATTTAATCACAGCATTTCTTGCTGGGATGTCTGCCTCTCATAAAAACTTTCCATAAAATATAAAATTGGGAAGCATGTGCAAGCTGCACTCCTGTCTGACACCGAATACAGATAAAACTTCTGTGCTTACTTCAAACGTGTACCTAATACTGTTGGACAATTTATTGTCCCCACTTCTGAGGGCTGTGACAGCTGCATTTCACAGGAAGGAACTTAATTTTTTCACTCTACATCATACTTCAGAAATTCGTGTTACAAACTGGAGCACTAGAGAAGGACACAGCAAATAAAGCCACTTTGACATCACCGGATATGATAAGACACGGGAATAATCCTAAATCACCAGCCAATATAATCCTTTCCATAAAGCCAGGCGGAAAGAGACCTCAGGGGCAGAATAAAGATTCACAGAATCAGTGAGGTTGGGAAAGACCTCTGAGATCTTTGAGTCCAAGCTGTGACCGGCCCTGAGGGCGCTCCCGGCGCCGCCGCCCTCAGGGCGCCCGGCGAGCCGCGCTGTCCGCCCGCCGCTGCCCCGGGGGCTGCGGGGCGGGCCCGGGAACGCTGTGTACCGAGGGGATGCCGCCCTTGCGTGGCTGGGATGCGATGGCCGGACTGGCTATCGCGTGGGTGTGCCTCAGCGCCCGGGCGGGAGCGGCGGAGCGCCGCCAGCGCTGTGTCGCACAGCCTTGTCTGAGGCTGAATTTATCACAGAATCAGGCAGGTTGGAAAATATCGCTGGAATCACGGGACCAACTTATGAGCCAACACTACCCTGTGAACCAGACCAAGGCACCGAGTGCACACCCAGACTTTACTAAAACATCTCCAAGGATGGTGACTCCACCTCATCCCTGGGCAGCCCAGTCCAGTCAAATCCCCCGCTCTGTGAAGAAGCGCTTCCTAATGACCAACCTGAACCTCCCCTGGTGCATTTTAGGACTGTCCCCCTGCCCTGGGCGGGTTTGCAGCCTCCTCCCGGGGAGCTGCAGGGAGCGGTGAAATCACTCCCGAGCCTGCTCTCCTCCGGGACAATCCGCTCTGCTGTCAGCACAGACTTTCTTCAGGAGCTCTTTGGGCTCTCCCTGTAATATCCTGTGACAGCGGCTGGCCGGTGCCCGCCGGGTGTAATGGATCGCACAGCCCTGGGCAGATGCCCGGCGCTGTGTGCATGACCGGCTGTGTCTGGGGTCCTGTGCTGGGGCAGCGAGCGTGGCTGCTGGCACCGCTGCGCTGGGGAAAAGTGCTCTGAGATGAGACCAGTGCTAGGCTAATCTCACTCATTTCCCAACAAATCAACTGGGCATGTTTCAGCTACAAATGAAAAGTGAAAGTTTGCAAAACTCATTAGTGACCCTAGAGTGAGGTTCCTATTTTAAAACTTTTTTTTTACTGATACAAGGATAATTTTCTCCCTGCGCTCTTTGACTTCACTGTTTTTGTACCAAATCACACCGTTTTAGTCTGTTGGCTCAAATCTGAAATGAAAGCAGCTTATTTCCTCGCTCACCCCTTTTAATTTCTCTTTCCATCTGTTAGTACTTCACTGTCCAAGTGCCTGTAGCACAGCAGTGCTGGGATAGAGGTAACACACCTCGCCCGCTGCACTCTCAGGCTCTGCTGAGCTCTGCTCAGGAGCAAGCGGATCAGGAAGATGGTGTGGGAGAAAATCAGTGCTCTCCAACCTCAACTCTTCCCTCTCCAAGCACCTTATGTGGATACCTATGGCAACCCTAGATGTCAGAGGGGCATTGCCTTACTCCCTATTCCAGTGATCCAAGTGAGGAAAAACGATCTCTTGCATCTTAGAACGAGGAGTAAATTGCTGTTGCTGGGGATTAATTGCACCCTTTCAGCCTCCAGGCTTTCTTCTCAGTGCTTCAAGCAAAGCTCAGGTCTCCAGCTCTGTGAGTCAAGCAAGATCACAGCAAGGGGTAAAAGATTAATTGTGGCTCTGGGGCTGAGTAACAGAGGGGAGAACAGAGGGGGAATAAAAGGAAAAATTGTTTTTAGATTGTTTTTAGAGCAGACTCGAGACAGGAAAGTGATGAAGAGGGGCTCAGAAGATGGGGCTGGCATGGAGATGTGGGAGAGGAAGGAAGGTCCAGGTGAGCAGAGAGGCCACAGCAGGAGAGGTCACCTGCTTGGTGAGGTAGCTTTTCTCTGAACATGAAAGCTCCAGAAGAAGTGATGTCCTGGAGAGCCTTCCCTGAGCATCCTTCTCTCGAGAGGTCACCTGCTTGGTGAGGTAGCTTTTCTCTGAACATGAAAGCTCCAGAAGTGATGTCCTGGAGAGCCTTTCCTGAGCATCCTTCTCTCAGTGAAAGCTGCTGTTGGCAGAAGTGCCAAGGCTGTGCACCACAAACAGGTCTTGCTAAAGCCTCGCAAGGGGTGGAGCATCTGTGTGTTTGAATACACAGCCAGGCTTTTGTAGAGTGGAGCATGGGAAACAAACAGGTCTTGCTAAAGCCTCGCAAGGGGTGGAGCACCTGCGTGTCTAATACACAACTTGGCATCTGCAAGCCAGTGTCTTGGCCTGTCAGGAAAAATCTGTTCCCAGTCAGGCTTTTGTAGAGTGGAGCATGGGAACATCTCAATCCTGACTGACTATGCACAAGTAAAGCACACGTTCAGAAGGTGATACATTAATCTGAATAATTTCCAGAGAGTCCTTATCCTGTATAAACAGAGTGCACAGTATTACAGGCTGCTACACAGTTTAGCAGCTTATGATAGCATCTACTATAATGCAGAGAACTAGTGATTACTTAATTAGAGGCTGTCTAAGGGTTTGTGATAAGTGCATACATGTGTAATTTTAATTTTTCTAGTTCTTCTGAACTGTTTATCTTTCAACTCTAAAATTCTCTTAACATTTGTAAATGTTTTAAAGAAAAAAGATAAGCATTTTCCATTTACATAAACAAGATTTCAAGTATTGTATATACATCTATTAGTTAAGATTCCTAGGGGAAAAAAAACACATAATTCTTTATTTTCAGGTGAATCTGGCCCCAGGAAATTAAATAAATCACACAAGGCTGCTTGTGGCATGTAGTAGCAGAGTCAGAAGCGAAGTTACAGCTCCAGCCCTCCCAGCTCTCATGGTGAACTTAAATCATATCTGTTATTCAAGAATTTGCATGGCTAACAAGCCAGTTACACTTTAAATTGCATCTTTTCCTTGTCCCACTGACTCCCCCAAGACACGGGAGCAGTAAAACATTGTCAGAGGGGCAGCGTGCAGCGAATGCATTAGTGAAAGCTGCAGCCAGAGATAAAACATTCATAAGAAGTAAATCCAGTCAGTGCAAAGGGAAGCTGAGCAGAGGAACGAGGTGTTTCAGAATGAGGAGGAGAGACAGGAGACAAAGAGGCATGGGCAGGGTCAGAGGTTGAAGGGAGGGTGACAAGGGAGTGCCCGCGGTGCCAGCCCCCTCAGAAATGCCAACGAGGGGCCTCTACATGAGCAAACAGAGAAGGCATCACTTGCCAAGTGTGCCATCAGCCAGCTGAAAGCAAAGCCCAGCAGTGAATGCTCAGGGATGAGTTAGGACAGGGTTCACCTCACCAGTGTTCAGTGATCTGGAAATTGCCCTCTGTGAAGAAGCTCTTTGTTGCTATTTCTCCTCAGTCACTGCAAGGAGCAGACATGTCCAGCTGCATTTATGCACCTTGGCTTTGGATGACTTAAGGTAGGGAAGACAAACCCTTAGGCTCTGTACACTGGATTTAAACATGACTTTTAAATCAGGTTTCCCCAAGGAAAAACACCCAGCATGAGGAGCTGGCAGTAGTTGTGTTCATCAGTGATGGAGTCACAGGAGCAACACAAAGGTAAGGTTCTGAAAGGAAAATTCAGCTTCAGGGGTTTTTGCAGCAAATTAAACTGTGGAATATATCAGATTACTGATCCACTTTGTAACTGTTTTTATGGGGAAAATAAAAGCCTTCTCTGATTTAGACTAATTAAACCCAAAGCCTTTCTATCTTTTTTTTTCTTTTAACCCAAAAGGCAAAAAAACCCCTTCTTCTGTTACTACACATTTCTTATGCTATTGCTGCTTTCTCTGTAGCATTTTTTTTTTTATATCTTTCTTCAAGTTTGGTGCTTGAAGCTGGAGGTATTATTCAAGCTAAGGCTTTAGCTAAGAACCAGACTAACAACCATTAATATGCTTCCTGTTTCTTGGATAGTACTGTCAATTCCCAGGAAAAAACATGTTGAATTAGTGAATTCAGGTGGAGTGCAGTCCAGCTGCATCATGAGGCCTTTGCACTCCAAATCACGCTCCTGAAATCATGGCACTAGCTAAAAGCCCGTGACTTTCTAGCAATTTCGCACTCTAAAAAATTGCATTTGATTTTCAAGGTTTTAGAGAAACCTGTGTCCATAATCGCAAGAGCAGGGGTTATACTCACTGGAATGAACTGTTCTTGCTAACACAGCATCAGCAGAAGTGTGAGCAAGGTCATAAAAATCATCAGCAGAATATGCAGTTTATTTCCTTGCTTCTCTTTTTTAAAAACCTCCTCTGCTGATTCAGTCTTAAGGTCCTGTGCTGGGCCCAAAAGTTTCTTTCCTGGAACACTAGTATTTAACTCTCAAGGGCTTTTTCAAGACTGAAGCAACCTCGTAATGTCACAGAAAGTCTCTCACTGGCAATAAATGCAGCTGTTAGAACAAAATACAGCGTTGTCCCAATGGCTCTTGTTGCAGCAGGGCCCAGTATGATCTCCTGCATAAGAACATCCTATTTCTGAGAAGTAATCTTCACACTGCATCTCAATTAGTTTGAAAAGCAACATGTTGTTAATGTACTTTTATTTACAGGGCCATAAGCATTATGGGCTTATGGAAATAACACGAGTGAGCTTTTCTGATGATCATGTCCCAAGCCATTCCAACAGTGATGGGCTCTCTTTGGGGCTTTTCTGCTTACTTTATTCCCTTTCTGGTAGAAACAACTGATCTGAAAAGCCACATGAATATACTCCTAGTACACATAATCCCTTTAGTTCCCTGCATGACTGTAATTGAACACATTGGCAGACTTTGTTTGTATTTAAATATTTTCATAGAAGGGAAAGTCATTCCAAGCTGATCACTTCATGAGGCCAAAAATTTCATTAGGAGCCATTTGAACAATTACTATAAATAAAAAAATCATTATTTGTCAGTACAGTTACTCCATAAACACTATAATTTATATTAAAAGAATTCTTAGTCCCTAATGAAATTTGTCTTTGTTTACAGTAATCACGACAACAAATTTATTGAGCAAGAAAGAAAACACATATGGCTTTGTAAACCACAGTTAGGTTGTTTTATTTGAAATTTAATTCAGAAGGATAGAAAGGTTTCTTAGGACTGAAGGGATTATAGGTACTGTAATAACTAATAATATGATAAGATGGAGGTGGTAGCTCACTGTAACAGAAACCCACTAAGACAAGGATAGGCAGGACTTTGTGGATTATCAAATCCAGTCCCCAGCTGGGCAACTGGATCACGTGGTCCATTTAATCATTTTGCAAGCTTCACAAAAAGCTAGGTATGGTTTCATCCCTATAACTTTTATACCCTCACTATGCAGGTGCATAAAGAACACCTAATTGATAGTCTAAATTATTCATGGCCAATTTATACCTACTTGCTCATACATGCAGATGGCCTACTCTTAATATTCCCCCTACAAAAGGTAATCAAACCACATCCCACTCTTCAGCTGCTGGGCTGAACAAGCCCCCTGTGCACCCTGTCCTTTCATGGAAGGTTCTCCAGTGCTCTCTTAGCAGCCCTTTGCTGTACCCATTTCATTAAGAACCCAGCTTTCTTTAACACAATCAGAATAATGTGTTTTATTCAAAAAAAAAATCTTACTAGGGTCGTATCCAAGGATGTTCATGCTTCCCTAGCTTTGCTAGAAATGTGTCTCCTACTGCATTTTAGAGTTTCAGTTGCCTTTTCCATGCCCATGCTGCACTGAAACACAAAATCTTTCAGTGTCATTGGAGGTTTCCTGCAGAATTTTGTCTGCTGCTACCTCCCTTACTATTTCTGTGGCTTCGCTCTTCAAGGATATTCAGCTCTTGCTGTGTGATATTCTGTACTTTCTCTACACTGATGGTACCTCCTAACTTGGTTACTAATGTATTTTTATGATCAGACACTTCTGTTTTCCAAATAGTTCACTGATGAAAATAATAACAATCAGTCTTAAGACTTACAGTTTAGGAGCTCTGAATAATTCCCTTTCAATACAGTTCAGCTTCTCATCTTCCAACACCATGTATGTTGTGCAGTTCCTCTATAAATCTCAGACTTCTCCATGCAGGAGATATAAATTTATACACGGCTCCTCATCGGCTATTTTATTCAGGTCCAGACAGCCACATTTCCCTCTTTGTCTAGCTAATTAATTACTCTATCAAAGAAACCTATTGAATTAGTTTGATATTATTTACCTTGGTAAATACTCATTCCATTTTATTCTGTTTTCTAGTGACTGTCATGACTTTTACAATTCTCTCCTCCCACATTATTTCCAAAAGCCTGACATAAAATATTGCTGTACACAAAACAAAATATATTGTACTTTTTCAGTGAAAAATCCATGTTTTATTTGTCTATGGTATAGATTAGTTATTTACAGCAATATACAATTTTGACTAGCAGGTAGTGTTGAGTAGCAGTTATAGATTGGTTGACTCTATATTCCCAGCAGAAATGTATATGCATCCTTTTTTGTTCTAAATAGTGTTAGTATCACTTTTTAAAAGGATTGGAATACAAATTTGTCAGGCTGGTCTAACTGAGGCACAGCCTCACATGCAACAGGGTCTTTTCCTGAACAGCTTTATACAACTGATACATGTGCAGAAAATCAGAGGGCAACACCTACAGTGACTTGTATGGTGATCACAGGCATTGGGCGTGGAAGAAATACAGGTTTTGAAGAGACAGAGAAGAGTTGTGGAGGATTTGGCTGAGATGTGCTGGATGATTTTTTCAGATAGAGATAAATTGCACAGACTGTTGTCTTCTTTGTGCTTAATTTTAATTATGTTGTGGACAGTACACAAATGGAAAGAAGAGCTAGTAAGAAACAAAATCAAGGCTTGAATTTCAAGTCCACTGTTGACCCACAGACTTTGTGTGTCCTTGGGCAAAATGCTTTGTTGGGGTTTTTTTTCCTGTCTCACTGCCTCATCTGTAAAACAGCGATAACACTACTTCTTTTTTCCCAACCTGACTATTTACATAATAAAAGCCTTTCCATGCATGACAGACTCTTATATATTTGTACAGCATCTAGAATAATGAGGACTTGAGTCTTGGGACTACAACACAAACAATACACAACAATTAGGATTATCCATCCATCCAAAATATACCTAATTCACCTCATACTACAGTACCTTGACAGAGAGACTTTATTCCATGGTGAATTCTGTTTCTTTGATTCCTGCAGTCCCTCCTCTTGTGCTGCTCTTTTGCCTAAGAAAAGCTTTGGCAGAGAGTTAAGTTTAAGGTGAGCAGTGACAATGCTTTTGTGGTGTACTGCAGGTGGAAGGCATGATGGACCCCAGAGTCTGAAGGGAATTGTGTGGAACCAGGCAGCATTGTGCAGCATCTCTGCGTTCCTGCAGCAGCTCTCCTGTGGCCCCATTCACCTCCCACTGGATCAGGGAAAATCTGCCTTAAAGGATGCTTGTCCCTCTGTGAAAGGGGAAAAGAAAGTGCCTCTCATCCATATTGCCCCTGGGGAGGGCTGTGCACCCACTGCAGGTGAGACCAACACAGAGCTGTCATCTTGGTAAGCAAACCCTAACACCCTTGGAGAGGTCTCAGTACATTTAGGGATGCAGTAGGAAATGTTGGATGTGCTCATCCTGCTCTGTGCTTGTGGGGTACAGTAATAAATGTCCCCTCACCATCAACCTGGTGGCTACAGAATCAGATCCATTACTGTGCTTCACATTTTCCTAGGAAATGTTCTCTGAAGAGTTTATGCTCAGCTTGGAGAAAGACAGCTTCCCATGCCAGAACTTTGGGAAGTGGGAAGCTTTTTCCCCCCAGCCTGTATGCTCAGAAGGTAATGCCAAAATATGTTGGAGGTCAGGCTGGGTTCACACTGATTTTTCTTCATGCTGAGAGAAAATAAAAGAGAGGGTGCTTGGCTGCCCTGAGCTGGTGTGTCCAGGCCCTGAGGCTGGTCTGGCTCTGCAGCTACTTGGCATGGAGAGGAGGAGAAACATGCATAAATTAGGAGCTCTTGAGGCCAGTTGCCTTCTTTGGTCCCAGAATAACTGGCCGAGGGCATTTGTACTGCAGCAGCAAACCAACCCCTCCGTGCTGGCAGGTGACACTCTTTAGTGCTTCCCTTGTGCTGGCAGATGCACCATGACATTAATTACACTGTGCAGCACTGCCCTGGCTAAAATACATGGGCATTAAAAAAAATAACTTCATCCCTCTCCTTTTCTTCACGAGATTTTTACAAACAAAAACAACCAAGAGAAGTGATGGTAACTGCATTATTAATAATACATAGTTGTAACTGATTAGTTTGGTTTCCTGTCCTGCACAACGAAGATGGCACTGTGCTGTGACTATTGTCTTCTGGGAACCTAGTCTGGATACCAGATGTCTGTTACAAATGTTGGGCACCAAATTAAACACCCACACATCCTGAAAGGACCAGCAACACGACACAAAGAATTATTCATTTTTCCAGCAGTAAAATGACAAAGCAGAGGAGTGACAAATGCTCTAGATAAACCCAGAGCTCCAATTTAATGCATGGGATAAGGACCTCTTTTTCCAAATAAAGACTCCCAACTCTTGCAGTTTCTTATTTCTCCATAATTTAGCTGTGCACATATTTGGCATTTAGAGTGTGACGGATTTACACATTTGCTATCAAATGAGCTGCAAGAGCTAATCAGCTCGCACAGAATTGCACATATTAATGAAGAAGGCTCTTCTGCATGCCTGCGATGTAGACACCCACTTAACTGGGGCACCAGAGACTAATTTGAAAAGATTTTGTTCACGTAGCTCTTTTCCTATGATGAATGCTTGCAGGGAATCATGCTGTAGAGAGGGAGCAAGCAGTATCTGCAAAATCTGGCTAAATGGTTCTCATTACTGAGTGATGGAAGAGCAATAGGAAAGATAATTTATTAGTGGCTCAAAGCTAATGAGAATAATTAGCACTATTATGCCTTCTAAGCAAACACAGAATAACTGTTCCTTAAGGAGCACTGTCTCCCTGCAGCCATGCCTAGTGCTCTGGGCAGAAGGACATGACTTCCAGGGCAGGAATCTCACCAACCAAGGACCAGGGCAGCTGTGTGGAAACACCCAGACATCCTGTGGGCCTGCATTACAGCTGTGATTTCCTAAATTTTGGGCTAACAGACCATTTCTTTTCTATCTCAAAACCAACTACACTGGGCTGATGAACAGAGTTTACACTTCAGCTTAACTCCTTGGAAACCACAGGCTGGAAATTGCTGCCTTGGATACTGAGATTTTTTTGCAAAAAAAAATCAGTACCTTCCAAAACCTTGCAAAAGCCAAGCCAGTCATCAGTGCTTTGCAGGGAGTATTTCAGCAGCAATGGTCAGTCCCCAGGAATCCTGGCTGCCAGCAGAAAAAATGGCATTTGGCTTCATTTCCTTTTTAGACACCCAGGCATCCTCCTTCTCCACTCTGTAAATAAAAGCAGGATGTGCAGAGAAAACACAGCATCTTCTTATGACCAGTCAAAGAAACTAACGGGAAAAATCCTGGTTTCCAATCAGTTCCAGCCCTGAGCAGTAATGTACACAACCGGATTAGCCAAAGGGCTGCACTCCTGTGGTTCCCGCAGAGCCGTGGGATGCTCAGGGATGCTGGGCTGCCAAAGGCAAAGGAAATGCCAGCGTTTGGCTACAGTGCTCAACACCTGCTGATAAGAGCTGATTACCTCCCCCACCTCTCAGTTTTCAGAATTTACTCCTGCAATCTCAGTGTTCCATTGCAGACCCAGTCACTCTGAAGGAAGCTATTAAATTAAAACGAGGGGCACGTGGGCAGCAGTCCCCACTCCCCCGAGTGTGAGTGTCGTTCGGAGCAAATAGCTTGTTTCATAGTTTGTAAAATGTAGTTGGCAGGGGTTCAGTGTTATTCTAGGAAATCCATGTAGCCAACATTTCTTTCTTGTAATATAGCACCATCAGGAATATGGAGAGTGATTCTGATTTTTATTTTTTAAAAGGTAAACAGACAAAACATCTGTAGGCTGTGTCACCAAGTCTTGACTTTTCTTTTGAAAAGCAGTCTGTCTATAAAATCAAAATCAACCATAAAGCAATTTTATCTGAAACAAGACTCTCTGAAGCATTCTCTTAGAGCATACTCATGATGGGAGTTTTATCTGCTTTTTTACTCCCAAATTAAATGCTGCAAGAACATAGACCTTACCTCTCTAATCTTTTTTCACTAGTAATATCAATCTATCTTTGCAGATGCCTATCAGAAGGATTTTAAGTTAGCAAGATTTGGGGACATAATTTGGTCTGAGTGGGAGTTTAGAAAAATTCCCAAGGCTTTTTCACCCAACTGCAACTATTCAGGAGGGGCTTGGGGGTCAGTGTGACTGTCAGATCCAAAATGCAATTTTACAGGGGGAGGAAAGAGGAAATAGAGATCTGTTAGGCTGCTTTTCTTGACTCAGATTGGAAAGCAAATCTTTTCCAGCCTCTCTTGGAGGAGTTGCTCTGGTTTGAACAAGTAAGGACACAGTTACTGGGTCAGAGATAGATGGATGACAACAGAGCCAAATCTGAGGTCACAGGGGCTGGGATAGCAACTTATCTTGGGACTACCAACTTGTGTTTGCCATATCCCAGAGCATTCACTCTCCTGGGAACTTTTCCCTGCATTTTCCTCCTTTTGTTGGATGAAACAAATCCAACATCTCAGGCTCTTTCATTAGCTGGGAAAACCATTTCCTCCCCAGCTTCCAGTATGCAGAAAATGCTTGGCCCTGCTGCCCTTCATCTCTTGGTCCAGCCACACAGCAGGACTAACACAGCCCTATTTATAGCCTGTTTAAGCCAACACTGGGGAACAAAATGATGCACAATCCTGGCTCAGCCTCTCTGCTGTGTACACGTTTTACCCTTCCTCGACAAGATTTAATCTGCTTAGGGTTAACTATGTAGCGGATGTCCAAGACCTTTGAATCACACCTTAAAAAGACTGAAAGACCAAACCCATAATTGCAAGAGCAGAATCTCTGATTCACTGCAAACCATTTGTTATCAGCAATTAAGTTTCTCGCTGATAAATGATTCATGACTTGAAAGCCCAGATTACTCACTTTTAACCACGGCAGAAATTCCTGTGTGATTATGAACGCCTGGGCTACGCATCTACTACAACAGGCTGGGAAGTCTGAATGTGTGAAATGACCAACCACTCAAATACAGAAAATAAGAGCTCTTACACATATTTTTTCATTCACAGTTTGTAAAAAATAACAACATACTTCAATTTCAACGTGACTGATGTGACTATAAACATAAACTGACTTCACTAGCAAATATAAACACCAACTTTTGCTTTACTGGAGGCAACAGAACTAAAACAGTTTGACTGATATCCAGGCCTGGCCTACTAATTAAAAAGGCTTGAAAGGAAAACTCTGAGCTCCTGGTACACTCTAGTTCACCATAACTAAGGCTTTTGTCAGCCATTTGATGTAATCATTTATGGTGTTCAAAACTGTATTTTTCAAAAACCATTCAAACCATAAACCAGATGAGTCATGACCCTGTAACAGAAGGTAAATTATTCTCAAATATTTTATATTTTTGCATTAACACATGCACAACACATTTTTTCTTCAGTCAAGAAAAAATGAAGGCCCAAGTCCAAGAAGTAACTGACAAAAGACTGAAGGGAAAAATGAGAATTCTTAATTTTATTATTGTGCAACCAGCTGTAAGGAATTACTGGTCTGAAGCACAGTGTGCAATTGTCTTATCCTAAACATTTACTAAAGCCTATAATTCAGAATGATCCTGACTAGTGAAGTCACCATTGGCAAGCTATCATTTTTTTCTTTCTTATTTTTGAAAAAGTCTGCATTTCTCACCAATTAGCACAAACATAGGCACAGCCTATGCACAGAAATGCTCAACATTTTCAGGAGGCTGTATTTCGTTAGTGCCTGCTGCTTTGACTCTGAGATCAAAAGAGGCAGCAAGTTTTGGACTGATCATATTTGATAGTTTGCTAAAAGCAGAAGAATTCCTGTTTGAGATCAAATGACATCAATATGTATTGTTTCCTAAATGCAGGGCAGAGTGCCTGCTACTTGTGTGAGGATAGCTTGAAATAAAGAATTATCATGATCTTCTGCAGAAGTGCTATACACAAGTAACTGTGCTAATTGAAAGGAAAAAAAGAGAGTAAGAGTCTTCATAAATTAAGCTACTTTTGCACTATAATATCATGCAGCTGATTTTTTTGGGTGAAGAGGCTCATCAGGTGCCTAATAAGAGAAGATACTTGGCACAGCTCCATGGCCATTCCAGTTGATGCCATGGTTAACAAGCTGGCCACCACACAAGGCCAATCAGGCTACTGGAATTCCACAATACTCACTAATGGCTTCAGCAGCTTAACGGTGCCAGACACACAGTGCCATTAATTGGGCAAGAGGGAGAAGGAAAAAACACCCAGGAAGGAGGCAAGATGCCATTCACCTCCTGAGCAGCCCCTCAGCACAACCTGCAGACCCCAACTGCAAGAAAATGAGACAGACTGAGGAGCAAGAGGAAGGTTGCAGAGCCAGGTCACAGCTCTCTGCTGTGAGAAGCTGTTTGTGCCCCCAGGAGTGCCAGGGCAGGGGAGTGTGACCCTCACCCAGCACACAGCCACAGTGTGACCCTTACCCAGCATACACCTGCACTGTGACCCTCACCCAGCACACACAGCTGCAGTGTCACCCTCACCCAGCACACACACAGCTGCACTGTGACCCTCACCCAGCTCACACCTGCAGTGTGACCCTCACCCAGCACACACACACCTGCAGTGTGACCCTCACCCAGCTCACAGCTGCAGTGTGACCCTCACCCAGCACACACAGCTGCAGCTGGACCCTCACCCAGCACACACATAGCTGCAGTGTGACCCTCACCCAGCTCACAGCTGCAGTGTCACCCTCACCCAGCACCCTCACCCTCACCTGCAGAGCTGCCCAGCACTCCCAAGGCCACGGGCAGTTGGAACTCTTCCCGCGTGCTCCGGCTCTTCCTAAGCCACCAGCAGCTGTGGTCATTCGCCCGGTGGGGAAGAAGCTGAACAAGGCTGATTAATGATAAAAATACTTGTCCTTTTAAAAATTTATTTTCAGTTCAAAGTGAATCACAACTTTCTGCCCCTCCCTCTCCCCTCCTGCGAAGACAGAGGTACCTCCAGATAAACTTTTTTTTTTAAGCATCAAAAGTGTAACACATTTCAACTGCTGCTGATACAGGTTTTACAGTGATGACTGTCAGAGAGAGATTGTTTGTGCAACTCCTTAAGGAGCAAAAAGGAAAAATCCCTCTTACAAATGCAGATAACTTTTGGAATGTAAACAGGTAATACACACAATTACTGCATTACCAGAAGTACTATGCATTTCTCAAAACAGTTGAACATAACACTTTACAACACATATTTGATATGACCCAATCATAACTTGAAGGGAAACTGTGTACCCTATAAGAATAACTATGTACCCCTATAAGATAGTAATTCCTGCCATAACTTACAGATACACTGACAGTATTGATGTTAAAGAAGGAGGGTTTAATCTGATTTCACCCATGCTCTGCTGATTTTTAATGTGTGGCTTAATTCACTCAATATCTTTTATAAAGGTATGTAAACAGTTCTGATTTAAAGACCAGAGAGATTTAAATGAAATTAACAGATCTGGAACTGGTCCATTTTAATGTCTTCATTAACTCAGATACCTTATTTATCCCTGAGCACCTTAAAATTGTTCCCTCCAAATCTCAGTCAAGAACACATAACTATTTCACAAGAATGAAAAACTTCAATTGAATATATGTGTGTCTTATAAATCCCATTTTCCTGCACTGATCTGAACAAAACATAACAAAACAAACCCAAACCAAACCGTGTCCCCTCCCCTTTGTTTTTTACATGTACTGCAATACCGGAACAAAAATTTCACCCTAACAAACAACATCACCTACAGACACACTACAGACTACAAAAATATTGCATAGGAGTGTCAGTGGGCATAGTCTCCCAACATGAGAGAAAATGCTAAGTTTTCTTTAAAACATTATGGCAACATTCTAATTTATTTTCCTTTTAAAAATCAAGTGGTTTCACTTTATTTCAAAATCGTACAAAATGGCCATGGCTGTTTATAAAAAAAAGTCTCTGTCTTGAGAATATGTGAAGTCTCAGGTGCATCAACAAAAGACCTGGAACCATTCACAGTGCAGCGGAAAGCTTCTTTTGAGGCAGAAACTACAATTCATCCTTCTTCTTTCCTACTCTTTCATGATCTCTTTCTCTCAGGGTTCGCATGAAAGTGGTGAATCCAGACTCCTGGTTTTGAAGGAAGAAAAATATGGGTCATATTTTTACCAACAAAGCAAAACAACGCATCAAGAACACTTTGAGCTTCTGCATCCCAGCAGAATATAAACTAAGGAGCAGTTGTTTAGTTTCTGTAGCCCATGGCGGAATAGAAACCAGGGAGCAGTTACTGCTGCATTGCCTCATCGCGCCATACTCTGGTCCTGTGCTGCTCCACTGCAAGGGGAAAATATCCATGCACATCCCACATGCCAGACTTTGAAGAGATGGGACACAGAGAAAAAGTCCCTAAAACTCATAGGACAAGGTAAAATCTGTCTCTAGAAGTGCTACTGATGCCGTTTTATTGAAAACACTCAAAAGACATTTTCAAGCTGCCTTTGTATGCTATTTGTGTCATTTTAAAAGCAGTTACTGGATTGTTTGTTGACTGTACACACATTTGCCACTCATCCTCTAATAGTTTTGATCACAATTTTTCTCCTTATCCAAACATTCTAATGATTGAAATCACTTTTTTTCTTCAAGTTACTATTAAACTTATTATCAAAAATCTCAAACCTGGTTGTCTAGATGCCAACCTCTGTATTTCAACAACTTACCAACTTATGAATTAAGGCTGTTGACTGCCACCAGTTTCCTTTTCCAAGGAAAGCTGTCTTTTCCAAGGAAAGCTGTGAACACAGCACTAAGGCATTTCAGAAGGCTCAGGTGGGTTGAGGTGTGAACACCTGTGTTGGAATACACTGTCTACTGGTACCCCAACATTGAAGTTTTCTGGGCAAGTGACACTGCTCCCACCCAATCTGACCATTTTTGCATTTAAACAATCATAGAACACACCACTCAAAACTGGTGATGAAGAGGGAAAATACCAAAGGTAGAGAGCAACTAACAGAAGTTAAAGACTTAAAAGAATGTTGTGGAAGAACAAAACAAAATAAACCCAACCCAAACCACAAGGCTGGTAAGTTTTTAGAAGGCTGAACAACAAAAAGCTTTTCTAAAACTGTTCATTATTCTTCCACTGAAAATAAATGAAGTGACAAGCTTCAGCCCTTTGTCACCTGAGACATCTGGCAATCAGCAGCCCCCATGACAGGCACTGTGCTAAGCACTGCCTGCAGCATTACCATGGTAAGAGATAGCAAACCCCAGTTCAATGCTGCACAAGCAGAAGACCGTAGGGTCCCCAGAGAGGTGGAAGGGGAACAGAGCAGCCATCAGCAGAGAGACC
Source organism: Passer montanus (assembly GCF_014805655.1). Classification (NCBI taxonomy): domain Eukaryota; kingdom Metazoa; phylum Chordata; class Aves; order Passeriformes; family Passeridae; genus Passer; species Passer montanus. The sequence continues at coordinate 18,107,879 of NW_024356504.1, read as the reverse complement.
AGGATGGTCCTGTGGGTAATTTTTACCCAAGAAAGGGTTGAGTACATATAGGGGATTTGTTAGTCCACTTTCCAGCATATGGATAAATATCTCCTAACTCCTGTGGCCTCAGAGCACTCCTGCTCTGCAGAGTATATATAATATATAAATATTATATAAAAATAAGTTATATGCTATATTGGATATAAATGATTTTTATCAACCACCACGGATCCTTCCTTTCATATGTCATTTCTCTAAGAACAGGTTAGAAAGGCAAAAACTGCAGCTGAAATCTTACTTCAATTGTTGGCTACTGCACCTATCTTTACTTTTAAGAAAAGATCCAGAATTGGAACTAAACACAGTATCCATAACAACGGCTGGATCAGCACCATGAAATGGTAATTATTGGAGTCCAAGCATGCTGAAGAAAACTGGGAGGCAAAGCTCCATGAAGACTTCCCCAGGATCCTGACTAACAGAGAACCTCAGAACCTGGCTTTTAAATTCATGCTTCTATATAATTTTCTGCGCTCTAACAGCAGCAATAACTTTCAAGCAAGAATCTTTTTTCAAAATCACTGCATGGCTCAAAGTCCCCAAGTTTTTCTTGCAGACCCCAGGCAATCAATGGCTGCTGAGGAGTAACCTCCCTCTAGGAGGTTACGACAAAGGCAGCCCACAAATAATTGAATTGCTTCCTTATTTTCAGGCACTTTACAACCACTGAAGGCATCATGCCATTTCTGCCCCCATTTCTTGCACTCATAGCATATAATTAGCTGGCCACAGCAGGACAAAAGAATGAAACTTCAGCCCAGGGGTAGATGGCACAATTTGTCTTTCCATCCTGAGTGCCAGGAGTGAATCTGATTCAGGGCAAATGAGATATTTACTTTCCTCTAGTCTCCAAAGGACAGCTTTGTCCTGGCTATAAAACCAATGGTCTGTCACCATTTGGCAGCCTGGTGGATCTGTAACACGTTTGCAGTGTCCATGCGATCCAGAACTGACAGGAGTTAAGCCCTGTGTTTTCTGGCATTTCTGCCAGCAGCACATGCAATAAACCCTTCCCTTTCACTCAGTCCAAATTCACTCACAGACTTCAGCTTATAGAATAAAATACACAAAGAATATTACCAAATCTAATCCTTTTTCCTCTTCTCATGCTCCTAAAAATAGACCAAGATTGTTCCTAATGCAGAGATGTACAGGGGTGTGGTACACTATGATTCATCCATGTAAGACAGCAACAGAGGCATGGTAAAATTTCACTCCGCGGTTTTCATTTGCAAGGCAGGACAGGCAGAGGAGACTTTGCTCCCTGTACCAGGTGATGACTCTTGCTTTCACTTACCCCTCGATCTCCAGTATATTTTTCCACAAATTTCCCGTAGTTGTAATAGTTGAAGGTGGGGTAGCCATCGACCCCCTCCTGCTTACACAGGTCGTGATTCTGTCCTTTGGCACAGTCCACTGCAGCGTAGGCAATCTGAAACACAAGAGATCACACTGAGGCAGGAGAGAAAGCAAGAACCCATTTCATGGTGATGCTGCTGCTGCAGCTTAGCCTTAGCACTGAGAGAGACTTAAGTCTTCTGCCAAACATGCAGTGGCTTCTGTAAGGGCTTAGCTGTGGAGGGAGAGCAGAGGATGGTCATCACCTGGCCTGTGCACAGCACATTCAACTCACAGAGCAGAAAATCACCTTTGCAGCCTCCCAAGTGAGTTCTGTGTTAGACTCCAAACAGGAAATCCAGAGGCTGGATTAATAAAACCAAATCCGGGCAGAGCGGTCACAGCTCTGTCATGCTGCAATATTTTTCCTCCACTTTGGTTTTAAGTGATGAATAGTGACAGTGGCTTTGGTGATGGTAACGACCCACCTAACCCAACCTCATTTCCAGGGCATGCTAATGCTCAGAAAAGTTACCAAACATGGCTGGTCACTTATGCAGCCTTTTCACAGACTAATGTTTTCTACTCCAAACAGCTTTTCTAAACTCCATGCAGTTCTTCCAAGGTCAAATGGGGATGAGTGAGAAGCCAGAGTATCATCTACCAAGCACTGCATGTACAGAAAAAGGTTGCTTGCTTATAATCTCAGCCTATGTTTGTATTTCCTTCCCTGTCTTCTTCCAGGATTGTACATTATATGCAGCCATTAGCAAACTGGGCTTTAATTCCTTTTTAAACCTCTAGATGCTACTGTCACACAGACAAACCCTGAGTAGGAAAGAGCCTGCCACACTTTCAGCCTATTGACAGTGGAGCAACACCCTCAGTCCCTGCCTGCTTCCACACATGCAGGGCAAGGAAGCACAGCCTCACAGCCCCAGAGCAGCAGCTTGGAACATTCAAGTCCTGACTCTGTGAAGTATTGAGGAGGGGCTGCCCCTACCAGTTCTGATGCTGAAACAAAATGGAATTCATAGGCTTCTACTCAAAGCAACTGAGCCCTGTGCTGTGATTTCACCCTGACTGTTCCTGTGAGCAGCAGTTTGGAATCTGAATGCAGGCTGCTCACATAAGCTCTGCACTCACAGCCCCAGCCAGGCCCTGCTGAAGGGCAAGCACGTTGGAGCACAACCTATGCAAAGAAACCAAATTAGAGGAATGACTTTTTGCAACTTTTCAGTGGGTTACAATTTATCAAGTGCTAATTTCATAGCAGACACATCCTAATTTGAAATTTCCATTCCACAAGCCTCCTTCAAACAGCTGATCAAAATACCTTTTGCTTGCATGACTTTAGGGTTGCGGTTGAACTGTTCTTCCATAATTAAAAGATCACTTAATATTCCACAAAGTCCTCCTGTGTCATGGTGACACTGTCAAAATGGGAAAACCTGATCTCATTATCCTAGAAGTAATTAAAGAGATTGGCAAAGCCAACTTCAGTTAATTTGCTTGTTTTGCTTTGGCTTTGAAAGCCTGACAAGACAATTCTCAGTATGATCTCGCTTGGTCTGTTTTCAAGTGGAAAGTATGAGATAAAGTGAACAGTGTTCTTACCTTAAATATCTGGTTTCTGATTTTGAACATTAATAAGGCTGTTAGAGAATGAGGACTCTTGAAAGCTGTTAAAAACATGTATGGCCCTATTTTTTTTCTTTTTGTAAACACAAAGATTCCTACACATTCAGGGCCAATTTAAATGAAAGATTACGAATAATAAACTGTAGAAGAGTTTCATCTAAGTATTTCTGCCCTCCTGACCTCAGCAGCCAGCCAAAATTTAGAGCTCTGTTGGCTACTTCTGTGTAAAGAAAAGCTTAGAATGGAGACAAACTTTTATTTCATGACACAGCATGAAGTAGAAAGAATACTAGAAGTTCTGATTTCCTAAAAACTAGAACATATAAAATAATCTTTTTTCTCACTGCTTTAAATATCACACAGGGAGAGATTACATCCAAAAAAGGGGAAGGTATGCATGTGCTCATCCAGATCTTAGTAGCTGGTTTGAGACATTCCACTGTTGTGACTGATGACACATCTGTTCTCAGTGTCTTGGAGATTAAGAAAATGAGTTTTTAGTACACTGGATGGAAGAGGGAAGAAGTAAAAGAAACTCTCTTTATCTGTACCTCTGGAAATATCTAAACTGGTACCGGCTGGAGCAAAGCATGCAATTTAATTTACCTTTTGTGAGAACAGCCCCCAGTGAGGAGAGGGTGCAGTGCAGGAATCCAATGCTGTAAGCCACTGTTAACCTTGTTCAGAACATCTTCACCTGTTGCCTCAGAACAGATGGACCTCAAAGAGGTGGCTTCTGACAGAAATGCTCAGCAGCATCCTTGAGACACTGCTCTCCTCTACAGCACATGGAAACCTAAGCTGCCCATCTGTGCCTTAGCTGTGCACACAAAGATCCCAGTCTAAGTCTGTCCACGGCAGCCACATGAGCCCAGTGCTGTGTCTGATCCAACAGGTTTAATGGCACATCTGGAATAGCATGTGGGGGACATGTCCACGGTCTGTCCCCTCTGCAGTGCTCCTAATGCAAGCTCCCACACAGCCCCACCACTGCAAGCACCATTTTGAGCCCAGCTCTACAGAACACACACATTTGGTTATTTTTACAGCCAGGGAGAGAAGAGGAACGGCGATTTTCAAAAGCCTTGTAACTCATACAGACGTGAGCAAAATTTCATAGAGGAACATCTAATTCCCAAGACTGTATCTGAGGCTGCATTCAATGCCTGCTGCCAACAGTGGCTGAGTAAGAGTACTTAGGAGAGCTTGAGTGATTACTTTAGAGTGGAAATGTTAAGGCAGCCTAAATATAGAGGTTGCTACCATCTCTGTGCACTCATTACCATAGCATATCACAGTCCTAATTGTCTTGCCTGTCTCACAGCGGAAGATCAAATATAGTGCACTGAGAGAGGAGAAAAGTGATGCTGGAAAACACTTGTAGCAAAACACACTTCTGGACTGGGGACCAATTCTCATCTCCATTCCATCAACTCCAGGCAGCTGAACTCTGAGACACACCAGAATTTCAGCAAATAGCACTGATGCCCTTTGCTTCTTTCTGTTTGTGTTTTCATGGACTGTGAATACTGAGCTCCATTGCTGGTAGAGGTGTATCCTACCAGAGTGAATTCCTGCATGGCTCTACTCAAAGGCTGCATGTAAAAAGATGCAGAATCATGGCTCAAGTGAGCAGTAATACACTGTAGGGAAAGTTTCCCCTCATTCTCAGCTCTCTTAGCAACAGTCAGCTTTTCTGCTTCACTAAAGAAGGAAACTGAGTCAGGAAAAATAACAACCAAAAAAACCTCTCTCAAAATGTGGTTAAAGACTTCTGGAGAATATTCCCTTCAGAAATGATCCTCATATTCAGCTACCAGCAACAACTTACACAGAAGTGCACTGGAGAGCACAGGTTAGCAAGACCTACATGCTCTGACCTGTAAACCCACTAAGTTTATTCAACCAGAAACTGCAGACATATTAAGCATAAGACATCCATAGTAGGTGTCCAAGAGCCAAGACACTTGGCAGCACCTGTCACAAATTCCCTCTTATCAAGAGGGAAAAACCTGCTAAAAGTATGTGAAAGAAACTCTGCTAACACTGGTCTAACATTTATGTGTGTGTGTATATGTCCATTGTGAAAAAATCCAGTGTAACAGCTTTCAGAAGGCAAGATTGATTTTAGGAAGATTTTGATTGTTAGGGCTAAAATTTAATTTCTTGAGCTTTCCTCTAACCAGAAGGGAAAATTAACTGAAAAAATATTTCAGGGAGAAAAAGCTGTAAGTGCTGTATCTGCAACATGCACAAAACTCCACGGGATTATGGATTCTCTATAACCCAAAGCTCTGCTGCCTTAGATATTGACAACACATCATTATATACAAGTCCTTTCCAGAGCCAATGCCGTTCAGGTCTATCACCAGCCTGTTCAGTAGCTGTTGCAGGAATAGAAATGTTATCAAATGAAAAGATAATCAATCAGAGACTGTGGACCCCAAAGGAAGTTTCTTGGAGTACATCCAACTTTCGTAATTTTACAAGTAGTTCCTCACAAATGGCATGCAACTCTTAATAATTAATAGTATCAGGTGAGTATGTACAGTGATGCATAATAATGATAACAGCAGCAACAATAACCCACCAAATAAGTATGCATTTCCCCATAGTCAGGATAGGTTAATATAACTCTGGAAACATCTGGGACTGGAAAATACCTTTACTTGAAAAAGAAATCCCACAACATTTCATGGTTCTACCAAAAAACTGGGAGCTTAACTACAAAGTTGCAAACTTAACTGAGCATGGCAATAGACTGTGAGCAGCGTATGAGCAGCTCTGAAGAGCTCTGAGGAAATAGAGCATGGCATATTTTTCAGATGAAGAGGACTGATCACAAAAGCTGAGCTGTTGCAAAAACCAGAACTTTCATTTAGGTGCTTCAGTATAAAAGCAGCTATGCCAAACCCATGACCACTGACATCCAGGTGCCCCAGCTGTAACAGAAGGGTGATGCCTTATTTTGTTACTAAGTGTTAGAAGGAAAAAGAAGTACTGGCAGTATAATCTAATCATACATCAGAAATCACCGTTCCCTTCCAACTTTTTGCTCCAGAGGGATCTTACAGGTAAGAAACACAATTACATTGAACTGTTCAAACAGATGCGTAGAAAATTGAAAGTGGGATCCCTTGACCTTCCAGGTAACTCCTCCTTTCTGTTCTTAAAGCTTTCTTTTTAACAGTTTGCCTTCCAGTCACCACATGGTGATATAGTAAAAATAACCCCCTGCAATCCTAGCTGCTCCCCTGTTAAAATATGTACTGCCACACACTGGTTTATTGATTCAAGAAAATAAATCTCTGCTAGAGCTAATATTGACTTTTGTTATGAAAATGGAAGTGAATAGCTAACTGAATATTGATTTGAAAGAGGAATGATATTTGATAAGCTTAAAAAAAGTAAAAACAAAGTTGCAGCATGGAAATAAATGCTTCCAAACAACATTTTAAGAGTAGAATCAATTCCAGATGACAATTACCTGATTACTAGGAAAAAAGTTGGTTGTTGCCAAATATCTTAAAAGCACCTGTAAATAAGACAGATGTGCATTCTTCCCTATGATTACTCCATAGGTTTCTATTTGTATCACTTGTTCTGGACCCTAACAGCAGTGAGGGACTGGTCTGCTAAAGCTTGCTGCAGTTTAGCTACTGTTCTCAAAGTGAACAGCCTTGCAAATGGGAGATTCATTATTAGCTGCCCTGATGTGGCATGGCATCATTACAGGAGGTGCAGTTCATCAGCTGTTCTCAAAGCAGGCCTGTTTGCAAAGGGGACATCCATTAGTACAACGTGATGTACAGTGCTAACATCACCATATTTAATGAGTCTAATTAAAAAGAAATTCAGCACATGCTTTTTAAGCAAATAGGGATCAAATTCCTTGCCAAACTAAAATATTATCTCATTTGGATAACTCTGTACAGCCATTTGGTTGGTATAATAATTTTAAACTGTGATTCACAATACACATTGGGGACCCACCAGTTTCACTGCTGACTGGCCCACTAACACCCCAGCTCACCCCATTTGCTGCACCCTTTCCAGCAATTGCTGCCACAGCTGTTTCCGTGGGAACTCGCTGGAACCCAGCTGTGGTGCTCAGATCTGGGTCAATGCATTTGTACAGGAACAGTCTCCTGTGAAAATGGGAAGGTTGGTCAAAAAGCAGCCTCTTTGCAGGACTGCCAAAGATTTGTTACTGAAAGGCCTTGAAGAGTCAAGAGCTTTCCTTCAGCAAATCCAAACTGGAACACCACAAATCAGTTCCTTCAAGCTGAGCTATGGGATCAGCCAGAAGGCAGAATGCAGATTTTTTAAAGATTTCGTTTTCAGGAGAGACTGTGGAGCAGTTACTGAACATGCCTTCCTGCTCTTCAATCTGTTCAGCTAAGTGACAACCCTCACATTTTTGCATTTTCTGGTGTTCACTGGTCACTGCAGAACTTGAGCTGTGGGGCACTGGCCATGGGCTTCTCCCTGGCAGCTGTAAGCTAAGGCCACAGCGCCCCAAGCTAACAATGCTCCAGATGGCTTTTTGTTTCCACCTTTTTTTTCCCCTTTTAAATAACTGAAACAATATGCTCACTGCCACTGGAGTAGCCTCTCCACTGATCTGGTCCTACTGGCACTGAATTTCTCCAGGAAGATGGAGAGACTGGAGGCTCTGGTTCGTGGGTCTCAGCCCGAGCTGTGTTTTGCAGCAGCCACAGGATTGCCCCAGGCCAGCGAGCAGGCTGGGGATTCTGGCTAAAACCACCAGCAGTGATGTGGCCAATGAGAACTGACATTTGGGGCCAATGTTCCAAGCAGTGCATTTTTAAACTCCAACTCCAGCAGTGCAGATGATGAAAAAGTACAGAGCATTACACACAGCCCCGGGGGAGGGGGGCTTCAGCGCCAAAACCAAGAGACACGTATTTAACAGCTTCAAGCTCTGCTCATCTTCAAAATTCCAGTGTAAAGACTCAAAGTCTCCCAAAGGATACCTTTTAAGACATTATCTATAACCAATTCAAGGCTGGAATGTTTTTGATTGTTCCTTGGTTTCTGCAGGATAAAATGTTTAATTAAAAGACCTTCTTTTAAGTAGAAGATACAGTTTAAATGCAAAAATACTCCGTTAAGTGAAAAACCTTTCTCAAGGGGAAAAAAAAAAAGGACACTACTATAGAAATGAAATAGTGAAAAGAATCTACTACTTAAAATGAAAATTAGTAATCTTGCCCTGTTTTTGAAAGAATAAATACTTCCTTTCTCTTAAGCAGTGATTTTACCAGTTTGAAACCCTACAGAACTACAAATTAGTTTAAAGGTTCAGTCCAGTTTGAAACATGGGAATATTACATGTGCCCCTTGTGGGAACAGCGATGTGCCCTCCTGAAGTCTAAAACAGGTTTGTTTTCTTTTCCACAATGGCACAAACTGGCAGCAGGAAGCACCTTGGCAAGTTATAGCTGTACACAATTAAATAGGGGCTCCCAACATAATCAATCCCTGGCACTTTTGTAAGTCATTGGGGTGGAATAACACCATTCTCCCTAACTGCACACACCTCTTTAAAACTGTACCAGCCTTAATATTCCCTACTGGCTCTCCTGTTCCAACTCATTACATTTTATATCTCCCCACTTCAGCCTTAAACTGAAGTCAAGAGTTGCAACTGTCAATCACTGCTCTGCTCTGGAGTCCCTTTATAACCTGCAGTCTGAAGGAAAAGCTTCCCAGGCCTGCATTTCCCACCACCACCCTGTCCAACAAACTATGGCATGATTCTGATTGCTTGTTAAGACATCCTGGGGCTCTAATAAGCAAGTTTCACATTGTTTGGTACATTTGTTTCACTTCCTCTGACTGAAATTTTAATGAGTATAGGAAAGAGAGGCTTCATTTGGAACTACCAGAAAAGTGGGAAAACAAGGATACTTTCTGAGAGATCTCAGAAACAAAGAAGTAACCAAAAGGCATCTGAGCAAACTAATTTACAGCAGTAAGAGAACTAAAAGCTGCATGCCTATGAATGTTCTGTGTGCCAGAGGGCAGAAGTGATGGACTAATTTATGCAGTCAGTGATACAAGAATGATTTGCTTCTTGTCAATCTTATGCAGTCTCTGTGATTTACAGAACAGATGAGAGGAAAAGAAAAAAATTACAAAAATTCTTCTGTTATGGAGTACAACTGTTATAAAATTACCTCTCCATTTAGAACATAGAATAGGATAAACTATTTCAGCTGGATGGAACCTACAAGGATTATCTACTCCAGCTGCCTGACCAATTCAGAGCTGACCAAAAGGTAAACCTGTTGTTAAGATGCTGTCCAAATGTCCCTTAAACACTGACAGGCTCAGGGCATTGACCAGCTCTCTAAGGAAGCTTGTTCCAGGGACTGATCACCCTCTTGGTGAAGAAGTTTCTCCTACCATACAGTCAGAACCTCCCCTGGCACAGCTTTGAATTATTCCCACATGTCCTGTCACTGGATGCCAGGGAGGAGAGCTCAGCATCTCCTGTCTGTTTCCCCTCCTGAGGAAGGTGTAGAGAGCAATTTCCATATTAAATTACCAAACATTTTTCTTGCCACACCTAAACACCAAATGTGCAGGTGGAACAAATTCAGAGATCAGAATGAAATACGGTTCACTGAAAGGTATCAAACAGGTTCCTAGCTAGTTATCTGGTTAGATCCAGGGGCTGAAGTATTTTTTGGGTTGTTTTTAACCCTAGATCTCCATGTGCTCAGTGAAAAAGTGGTTCAGCTGATGCAAGGAAATTACCCAGTGTGATTCAGCAATTGGATGCATGTTCAAGGCTGAAACATCAGGGTCCTGGAAGAGGACCTGGGCTCAAGTCAGCCAATTTAAAGAAATATATTGTATTTTGAGCTATGCAAGCAAGGATTAGTTAGTTATGTGATTGAGGTCCTCAGAACTATCACACAACTTGTGGTTTCTCTACATGCACCCCAACAGCGGATAAAAGTTGAAGGGGAATGGAGATTTTATTAACTATATTTATCTAATCCCTCAATGAGAAAGAATTGTGTTTCATACAAAGTAACTCTTACACAAAGATTTAAACATAAAATAGAGCAAATTAGGGCAAACAGAACAGGTTGGAAATATAACTCAATTTGACCATAAAAGATAAAACCCCTATGATGCAGATACATTTCTTCTAGTGTAACAGCAATTTCATGTTCAGATCTATAACCTTATCAATAAGCAAAGCCTATAAAGTACAAATTATGGAAAATATGCTTAAACATCACAGAAAAAAAATAACAGCAAGTTACCTTGCGATCTTCTTTAAAGACTTCAGCAGCAGTTGTGAAATGTGGAATGGCATTTTTACAGTGAGGACACCCTGTTTGACATAGGAAGAAAAAGACATCATAAACTTTAGTTGTAGGAAAGATATTGGGACAAACTCAAGACACAAGGTGAGTCAGTGGAAAATCTGAATTAAAAATTGCTCTAAAGAGGAGCTCTCCAGTTCTGGAATGAGCAGGACAAAACATCTGTCAGCTACATGAAAGTAAGCACGTGTTTAAGATCCCTGTGACCTCAAGGACTTCAGGTGTCTGTTTACAGTTACACGACATCCCATAATAAGGACCGTGGTGCAGGGGGCTTTTCTCCATCACCAATCTCCTAAGGGCACTTCCAGAGCACCAGCCCCAGACAGACCATTGCCCTGCTCTGCACCTCCTGGCATTGCCAGGCAGGTTATTACTGCTCTTGCCACAGATACCAGCTACATTTGGGCATAGGAATAAAGACAGCACAGCTGGGAACAGGAGGCTGGAGGTTGGAAAGGAAACTGCTGGGAGCATTTATAAGTATTTGGAAAAGGCCTGTGTTAAAGCCAAGCCATTGGGAACATAAGGGAGGGGAGGAGAAGCAAGTCCAATAGGCCAGACATGTTTCATGGATGGAGGGCAGATGTCCAGTCTCAGGTTAGGGTGACTGCTGCTGACCTGCCAGTTGTTCACCACAGCTGGGCAACCCCTGAAGAGTTCTACAGACACTGCACACAGGAACCCCAGAGCCCTGAATGGGAGATGGGCTGATACTTCTTGGTACCACTGCAGCACTGAACAAAAGGCCAGCTAATCCCTTGCTTTAATACACACTGATTTGACTCAAGATTTCAGAAGTCACAGAAGGGAAATTAGAACTGTTCTCTTGATTTAAGGTTCAGGTATGAGTGCTCTTAATTTAGAATCAATGTCTACAAATTATTGTCTATGAATAATCTTAACTCCTCTCAAAACATCATTACTATACTAAGTAAGACTTTGAAAAGCAAAGTACCTGTATATGTGTAATAAATTACTTTTTTTCAAACTCAGCACAGAGGCTCATCACAAGCAAAGACTCAAGACACTATTTTTGGCTTAGATGCACATTAAGAAAGGAATGGACACACTTCAGTCAAGCCTGTGTAATGCTGGCAAAGGAGTTCATCTTGCTATTATTTCTGGGTAGGAACAGAAAAATCACAAATGAGTTTCTCACAAGCACCAATCACAGCTTATGCTACTGTTGTTTACCAGTATTTTACATGCTAAACAAGTGTCTGTGTTACTTTAAAATCAGGACTGAACAAATGCCCTTCTAGGAGACTTGCAGCCACCCTCCTAAGCTATGCTCACTCTTTCAGCTGACAAGGAAAATAGTATCTGTGCATAAACACTGCACACTCCTTTCCACAAAGGAAAGGCTGAATACCCCTTCAGCTTCACCAAAATGTAACTTCATTGTTTACATGCACTGCTTTGAATTTTAGAGCATCTCTTTCTCCAGAATAGGGTTCTGAAAGTACTGCAGTGACACATCTGTGTAAATGTACTGGGAGCATGTGCAGTAACTAAGAATACCAGAAAGTCAAGGGGATGTTTCCTGGGAAACTGAGGCACTTCTGTAAATCCACCTTAATGGCTTCAAACTCTTTATGGAGCACGATGGCAGCTGTGTTTCAGTGGGAGACAGCACAGTGTTCTACAGCTCGCAAACTATTAACCTTGTTGGGCTGTTCAGCATTTGCCTGGAAGAAAATGGTCATGAAAGAAAAGGAAGAGGAGGAAGAAGAGAAGAAAGAGGAGGAGGAGGCTAGGGTTTCAGGCTGCTCCCATGTCCATCAGCCCACTTTGGTGATCCATTTTCTCTCTTAGCACTTGTCTGGCCTGTCTGCCTGATACTGAAGAGCCTGCAGGTCAAGCCTGAATCTTAACAAATCCTGGATAATTTCCTGTACTGTGGGGGGACTGCCTCGGTTGCCTTGTTAACACTGCTCTACACAAATAAATCAGAACTGGTGACGACATCTAAAAAGAATTTCAGGAACAAAAAATGGATAAAAATCAGGCACCTCTAAAACAGGAACACACTTGTTCTTAACTACATGCTGCAGTTTTTCTGGAAAGCACTTCCAACTGTTACACTAAAACATAAAGGCTCTTAAAAACTTAAATCTTTCAGGTTCCCTTTTTTGCTTATGATCTTGAAATTTAGGTTTCATTAATGAACATCTTGTAAACTCTCAAAAAAAGGTATTTCAGGACAGTATGGCCTCTCTCAAAGCCCCTAGAGAAGTTGTAGCAGGTAAGAGCTCTTCATGAGCCACCTTCTGCAAGAAAATGAGAACACAAATAGCAAGCATATTCTTCCACACAAAAATACCAAATCCAATACCAAATAATGAGAAATTACCTTCATTTATCCATCTGAAGCTCCATCCCTCCTCCCTTCACTTCTCCCTTGGCCCAACCTCCTTTCTTTACTGCACTGTGCTCACAAAACTAAAACACAACCATATGGCTTTTGGCAGAGCTGCCTCCAAGTCCAGTAGGCATTTTGTTAGCCTTGGACATCCATCCACGGAACAGATGTGAATGCTACACTGAATTCCCAAGGAGTTTCAAGGAGTCACTGAAAAAGGGGGAAGGAGCACATCATATGGAACAGCAGAACTTCATCTGTTACAACTTAGAAGGATTGCCAAATGCAGCAAACACTTGGAAGTCACCCAACCCAGTCATTCTATTTAAAGCACACATGCCAAAAAAAATAAAAGCAGAGGTTGATGTCTTCATTTTGACAGACGGAAAACTTGTTCTCCCCATTCCCTCTTCACACCCACTATCACACATTTATTTTAAGTGTTAACACTATCTTCTAGATTCGAAAGTGCAAGGAAAGGAAATGTACTGAGCACAGTACATGAGGATAGGAAGTGTGCAGCCTCCTTACAAAGGAATTTTCAGATGGGCTGCAATGGAAAGAGATTAAACCGGTGGCATATAAAAGTGTAAGGTGTTAAGAACCAAAAGGTCCTGCCCCTTCTCAGTCACTATGGACTAAACAAGTTGGAAAATTCATTTTAGTTTAATAATTTGGATCCTATGGTAAGCACACAGACTTCCTGCAAGGACAAGAAGTGGAGTTTTAACTGAGCAGCATTGAAAAGCAGCACTTCTGGGAGCAGAACTTCTAACACAGATGCAGGGCTTTGCTTTAACAATTTTCTTTTTTCATTTTTACAACAGTGTCAAATTTGATCTCAACAGGGTTAAGAGCAGATGTGAACTTAACAGTAATTTCCTGTGCCTGACTTGAGAAATGTGAAAAAAACCCCTGCTCCTGAAATATCCAGCCTTTCTACAGGATCCCAGTACTGGCACAGAAAACCTCTAATCATTCCTGCACATCTCAAGATAACTCCATTTCCTACTGCAGAAACACAGTTGCATCACCTGGTAGGAAAACAAGAGAACTTGACATCTCAGGCACATGCTGTAGCATGTGCTGAGGCCATTCCCTGTTCACAATCAGCAAACAATACAGCTTTAATAGAGCTCTAGTCATGCACTCAGCTCTGTGCTCAGAATTTGGCTCTCTGGAGGACCCACCATACAGTCCATGGTGGCATCTGCTCCCCCTGACCTGCTGGGGCACGAGAGCTGCCTGCTTAAATCAAGGTCCCAAACACCTGCAGCTCAGGAGTTCTGGAGTTCTCTTTGGCCTTGTACTACAAATTTAAAAACGTACACAAACCCAGTATTTTCTACAAGGTTTTTCTCCACCATTCATGTTGTAAAGGTGGTAGGAGATGTGGTACAGTCACAGCAGGCACCATCACACATTCCTCACCTTGAAAACCAAGTAGCTCTCGACTGAGCCAGTACATGAGAAATATGGTTTCTGTGGGAAAAATTCAAGAGGAATGGCTGATGAACAGCAGACGAGGGAAATCAAGCAAGCAAGCAAGCAGGCTTCACTCAGAGCCATTATCACTGAGGGGAGAGGGAGTCAGATTAAATCTCTTCTAATTAGAGAGGCATTTTAAGGAAAGCTAGTGGGTCTTTAGGGAGATGAAGTGATGGAAAATATATAACCCAGCTTGTTTTCCATGGGCTGGATTTACTGATAGCAGGAACAACCTCAAGGTACAGCACCTTCTCAGGGTGTCTTTGAGGAAAGACCCAAGGAGCCAGCACTGCTTTGGGCACAGAAAGGGGCTGGAACTTCATTCTTGTGGAAACACTGCTTTGAGGACTGTGAAGAAGTGAAGAACTGCAGGGCTGAGCTGGATGTGATTTCCAAAATGATGCCACAACACATTTCTTACATGATGCAAAACACAGAGAGCACATGGGGTAATAGAAAAACTTAACTACGTGCTCACATCACCTTGTGAACTGATATTTTGGTTTTTAAACAAAAAGGAGACTAAGAAAAAATAATATAAACCCATTTTTCAGGTATGGTAAGAATGACACAAAATTGATATGATATAGTAGCAATTTGATAAATTTTCAGACATAATAATACCTGTGAAAACATTTTCCATAATTGCAGGATCCCATGGGATGCAGAAGGGATGCAAAGAGGATTTCAAAGCAGTGGAACAACCTAGTGAATAACCTACATGTCTTTATTGCATTCAAATGGAGAATTTTTCATTGAACAGGGCTTCCTTTTTTTAACCAATGAATTGTTTAGAGAATATAGTAGTCAAAAGTAAACTTAAGAGATTCTTACAACTTCAATGTACAAAGGTATTAGGACTAGACGGCAATTCTAAAGATGTCTCGAGAGTAGGGCATGAAACAGATGCACCCTGTTGTACAACAGTCACTTCATTAAATTTAAAATAAAATTGTGGCAAATTTTCAGAACTGCCTAAAGGAACCAAGTCCCCTTTCTGAGAACTCAGGTGTCTACTTGTTTAAATATGAAAAAAAAATCCTTTAAGTTTATTTACTTCATGCATTGTTTAATTTGAAACTACAAAGCCCAGTGATATAAAATAACCTCTCTAGAGCTGAACAGTACAAGGTTAATTCAGTTTCCTTAGAAGAGTGGAAGCTGTATTAGCATAGCACATAGAAGAAAGGTGAAGCTGTTTTTTAATGAATATAAATCAAAAGCTAACAATTTGTACAAAATAGATAAAGGAAGCAAATGGACATCAAAGCAGTACCTACAGTCACCAGAGGTAATAATGACGTTTTAAGTATATAAGGGGCTTTAAATGTATTAGAAGCAAAAGAAATCCAAACAATGCTAGCAATACAGCTTTGAAAGAAAATGATGGAGTTGTCAAAATGAACTTCACTGAATATATAAATTAAAATAGTAAGCAGATGTGGAGAGGGCCCCTTTGCCTGGCACCTCTGAAGTGCTGTTTGCAGTTCTGGGCCCACAAATCAACAATGAGTTCAAACTGGAGGGGGTTCAGAAGACACATAAGAAAAACAACAGAACTGAAAGATGTGTTTCACGGCAAAGGGAGTCAGGAAGTTCAGTGTGTCAACAGCTTAAATCCAAAGATTAAGAAGTGATAGAAATCGAGAGAAGTCAGTCTCTAAATTTCATTATAACGAGCTATTCAAGCTGGGTGCCAAAGGCTGAGCAAGCTCCAGAGCTGGTTCCATGCTGAAGCCAGTCAAGTTTAGATGGAAATTCACATTCCCCATCACTAGTGATTTTTGGTCTGAAAGGAAATGGTTTTCTAAAAGAGATGCTTTCACACAGTGGCTCTCTACCTGATCAGAAGACAGCTGTCCTTGACTTGCATCGCTGAGCTGAGACTGCTCCAGCAGTGCCATGGTCTGGCTGTGCTCGTGTCACCATCCCCTGCAGGTGCTGCAGGAGGCCAGCTCTGCTCATGGGTCAGGCAAGGACGACAGCCCCTGCCAACCCTAACCTGAGCATCCCAACTAGAACACTGCAGCAGCACAGACTGGGCGTTTTGACTTCAGAAAGCACTACCTTATACCCATCAGTAACATATAATGCTTTATAACCCTACCCGTGTTGTTGCCATGTGTGCTTTTAGCGTCTCATACGTAATAAAATTCTGATAAATAAAGTAATAAAGTGGTGTGCATGTATTTTGCATGAGGGTTTTTTTTTAAGGAGAGAGTTTAAACACGCACACATTTTAATGTACACTGCTTTCATATTAAATACACTAACTTAAACTGTCAGTACTTTCAGAACAAAGTCCTGGCCAACTCCTCAGAGGAGATCTGAAAGCCCAGTGATTTGTGAGCCCATGGCATTTGTGCTGTCTGTGCTCTACGCTCAGCATGAGAAAGGGCTCTGCTCCCCCCTCAGCCCCCGGCTTCCTTTAGTACCTCTCAACGGGTGATCTCAAATGCTTTAACTAATATCAATTAATTACGCTTCAAATTGCCCCTAAGAGAGACAGACGTGATTATCCCCCTCTGTCATTACATCCAAGGTTAAACAGAGTCAGGAAGAGGTTAAGTGACTCGCAGGGTTCACAATCCTGCCTGACAGGGAGCCAGGCTGCAAGGTGCTGACTCCATTTGCTCAGCTGTGAATCCACCAGGGCCTCAGAGGGCTCAGCACGTGGCAGGATGGAGCCCTCAGCGTGCAAAGTGCAGAGCAGAGAATGACTTTCCAATTCCCCATCTCTGCTTGAAATCATCACCGTTTAAATAACAGGGGCAGATAGTGCCCTCTGTTACTGCCTTTTAAATGACTGCAATTCTAAGCAAGTGCAAGCAGCAGCTCTGCACAGCTATCAAACCCAGCCCGGGAGCTTGTACACCACAGAGTCAAGCAAAGCCTGTTTCCACTTCAAGAGTTCCAAGCGATTAACTAGAATTAAAACCAGAATATTACTTGGTCAATCAAGGAAAGACAGGCCACAGACAGTAATTGCACAGATAAGAGCTGGAAAAGGGTATACAGCTCAAACCAATGCAATTCGTGTGGCTACAGGAGTTATTGAATCCACAGGCATATTTGAGAAAGGCATTTGGAGATGTAACTGAAAGGTTAATTCACTTTGTTTTACCAGTAGAGAACTGGAGGGCTTTTTATTACATATCTGGACCCAAAGCTCACTTGATGCCATGACCTGACACCATGGAATAATCATATCTCTAAGACACAAGACATTAGTAGTTGAAAGAGGGTGAAATGCCCTTTGATTTGAAAAATGTTATGAGGTTTTCAGTTAAGCATCAGGTCAACCAAGGCTCGTCTGACTACTCTTAACAACAGGTAAACTACTCCAAATTTCACAGCCTGCTGGGGGATTTTGTTGAGTTTTTCCCAAGCTATCTGAACTCTTATTTTGTAACACCTTGGAGGTATACAAATGAGACAAAACATACAAAGCCCATATTATTGGGAAACCATAGCCATGAGATATGAACAATTGCAACAGCAACAAAGTCATCAGAACAGGTCAAATTGCAGAAGTGAGAGTAAAAAGATTGCACAAAATTCCTGGACTGTTTCATCCATTACAAAAAGCAAGGATATGATTGACTATAGTGAATTACAAGTAACATGCCAGCACTCAGCATTTGGCAACAAGCAACCCTTTGAGATGGAAACCTATATGCAAGTCACCTCTGGACAGAAAGGGTATTAAGGTCAACAGAACAAACCTGAGTGCCAGTTCCAGCAGACCTGCATTTTCCACTGTGCTACTGGCCTGTGTAGCTCAAACAAAGCTGCAGCAGCAGTTAACCAAGCCAGCATCAGCCCTGGTAACTGCAAACACAGTTATAGAGCAAATGAAATAATTTTGCCATCTGACATGCCAGTGGACATCACTAATAAAAGAGACACTGCTGAGCTAGCAACAGCCAGCAGAGCACTGGAATTTCAGCTGTGCTGATGCTTAAAAGGACCTCCTGTCAAGACAATGTTACACATCACCAAAAAAAGCATTTGTCTTATTGGAAATGGGTTTTGTGACAGTGAATGGGGGATGGGGGGATATTCATAATCTCCTAATGTACCCACAGTGACACTGCTCCAGCACAGCTGTGTGTCTGTGAAGAGAGGGTTCCATGGGGCAAGAGCATGCACTTCCCTCCTCTTCCCTTCTCACAAGCTGGAGCTGTTTATACACAGGCAATATTCTGCACACCAAATCACGCACATTAATAACATTTTAGGGTTACAAAACAAGAGGAGCTGGATCACCCAACAAGTTTTAGTTTCATGTTGCCACTCCAGCACAGGCGCTGCGAGCACTTTGTGTCGGTTCTGCACAGCCTGGGCAAGTGCAGCTCAAACCGTTCTCTCGGCACTAATTATTCTCCTCAGCACCAGCACTGGGGCTAAGAGCAGTTCTGCCAGCCTGATTGCAGAGACCACTCCATGAATTCATCCTTTATCAAACCCAGCCTGTTAAGGGGCTCTGTGGCAGCAGCATTATTTACACTGAAAGGAACACACCTCGGTAATGCACCTGTAACAAGAGCACCACTGATGCAGGAAGAAAGCAGTTAGTGGCAGAGCTAACATCAAAATTCTGCAGTGCTAGCCCACACAGGACTTAAACCCTCATTATCAGAGGGTCCAGACCACATCTCTGCCTCAGTCAACAGCCAGAAAAACCTTCCTGCAAGGTTTTTTGCCTTGAAAGAGATTCTTTCTGTTCAGCATGTTTTTAATAATTTTTGATAGCTTAAGCTTTATTTATAAAAATGCACATTTTGTTCAGGTTCTTTGATACAGCCTCCTAATCAAAACTTAACAAGATGTGCTTGCAAGTGACAGGAAAACCTCTTGGTGGGAGCCAATCTGAGGCCATCGTGGGACACTAAATTCTTCTGTGCTGCTGCTTTGCTCCGCACATCTGAACTCATAAACTCAATTGTCGAGTATGTTCTCCCTCTCTGTGCATACTTCACACAGAACAATGTCACCCAAGTCTGCTGAGTGACCCAGCAGTGACCCAGACTGCTCATCTCAGGCCCAGCACCCACAGGTTGAGTCCTCACAGCCAGCAGAATTTGCCATGTTTTCCTACAGCAGTGCAGCTTCACCAAAACACAGCATTAACTCCCCAAAACTGCCTGTGCAAAGGCTGAGATATGGTGCAACCAGCTTTGGCCAAGCTTGCTCCAAAAAGCAGGAAGGATGAAAATGAAACTAGTGGTTCCTTCAGAACAGCTTTTTGCTGACAGCTTGGGTCCCAGGGCGGGAGAAGCACACTGCCCTCCTGGCTGTCAGAACTAACAGCTCAAAGCCACGAGCACCCTCTGTGCCCACAGTGTGACACTGGCAAAGACTCTCAGCCAAGTGCTTTTTGTCATTGGATATTCCTTGATGCGTAACTTGGACAGAAGAAACCAAGCAGTTTTTGCTGTGAAAACACACAGGAGGAGCAGACCAGGATACAGAATAACTAAAATCCTGAACAAACTTTGTGGGTAAAATGAATGCAGGTTTGCTTAGCTCTCAGCATTTTATGGGCTCCTGATGAACACACAGGGAGGGTACAACTCATTTAGTCAGATCCCTGTCTGATTTCTTACTGCTGAACAAAGTCCTACCTGATTTCCCACTTACTTCTTAATGGTGGCCAGGAGTTGACCCAGCAGACAGCAATGATGTCAATATTCCTGCTTTACCCTCTTTGTTTTACATCAGAACAATACCCAGGTACTATCTCCCACAAACCCCTTAGATCAACACACAGCCTTTTAATGGCTCCAAAAAGATCCTAAAGTCTTCTGGGACTTTATCAGATGCAACACAGTTTAGGCACCTTTATTCCCTTCTTCTAGCCCTGAAAGAAAAACCCTACAAAAAAGTTTAAGTGAAGAACCAAAGAGACTGATATCAGTCTCTAACTGCACATCCTCTTGCAGCAGCACAGCCACTTGCTCCATCCAAAAACATTTCATTAAAACCATCTTCAGGATGGTTTACTTCTGGGTGTTCTTTCAGTACCCCTGTGGGTCAGGCTTCATCAGAAAATAACTTTTTCCAGCTGATGAAATTCATTTCTACTGAAGTGAAAGTTTCACTGCTGAAAACAGAATCGGAAATCAGCTCCCAGTAAAGCATTTATTAAAAATATCCATTCTGTGAACCCTGTTGAGTCCCACAAATTGAGGCCATTTAGCAAGTCAATAACATTGGCAACTGCCCCCCTTAGGAACCATTAAAAGGAAACACTTTCCCCTGACTACTTCCCATTGCTGCTGAAAGTCTTTATTTTTTGAAAGTGCTTATTAACTCGTGTTTTGACACTGAAAGTAAAAACTGAGTAAATTTGATAAGTGCTGATTCCTGCCATTGAAAGTGACTGATCTAAAAACAGAGTGTCTTCCCCCCATCATTTGGACCTGTTAATGACTGGTCTGTTATATATAATTCCTTTCTGACACAGTTGATTCATTTGTAGTCCCTTTGGAAGCAGCAATCTCAACTAAAAAATGACATTCTTGTAACTCAAAAGTGGACATTTTCTGTTTCTGCATAAGAATTAGCAAGGGGTGTTATTAAGCCTTTCCTGTTTAGAGAAAATCAAAACTGGATGAGAAGGGGGAAAAAACAACCAAAACCACAAAACCACAATCAGCAAAACCAAACCCCAAACCAAATAAAAAACCCCTGTGTATCTCAAACTCCAGTATAACTATTCCTAGAAATACAGTATTGCTGTGTTGGAAGGAACTTCAGGAGATATCTAGTCTAACTCCCTTGCTCAAAACAGGGTCAACCTCAGCAGGTTGCCCAGCACTGTCTCTAGCTGGGCTTGAGTACTTCCAAGGATGGAGCCTCTTAGGTCAACTTGTTCAAGTATTCAACCACAACCATAGTAAAAAAACCACCACTTCCTCTAAATGGTTATGCAAAAATTCCTGTGTTTCAATTTCAGCCCTTTGCCTCAGTGGCCCTGGGCACTGCAGAGTCTCACCTAGCTTCAATCATTCTTTTTTCCCCCTTAATTTGTTTGAGTAATGGAGAAAAAACATCTCCAACCACAAAGACATTATTTACTGGAACTTTTGTTACCCTTTGTGCTTCTGACAACTAATCACTACCAACTGCTCCTATTTTGCACAGTTTTCAGTGCTACAGTAGTAGGAGGTTAAAATTTAATGCATTGTCAAAGTCAAATCTCAATTATCTGGAATAACGGAGTGGAGAGAGCACATAAAAGTAAAAATGCAGATAAAACACATCCAGATAAGCTTTATGAACAGGGAGGACATAAGAGAAAGAAGAAAGAAAGGTCAGGGCGCTGATCCCAGAAGAGGCACTGATGCAAATGCCCAGGACACCTCACTTTAGAGAGGCAAGTGTTGAACCAAGCTCTGGGTGTAGGGCACAGACCTGCAGCCACTGCCCTCCCAACCTGGCTGTTTCAGCACTGCAATTTGCCTGCTCTTGTCCATTTGGCTCACTTCCCAGCACAGTCTGTAGCCCCAAATCCTGATCATCCATGTACCAGGCTCCATGTGCACATCAAACCATACTCTGACTAGGTGTCTCCTCACCCCATTTCTGGACAAATCCTAATAGTTATAAAAGTAAACCTGAAGTAGCTGATGGAATCCAGTAGTCCAAGGACTGGATTATGAAAAAAATAGAGACACAAATCCCATAAACTCTCCCCAAAAGCTTCTCAAATACTGGTGCATCAATCCTGCTGCTTTCAAATACTCCTCCAACCCCACACAGCAATCCCAACACACACCTGACGCTTCATGCTTCCCTTCTGCAGATGGTACAATTGTATTCCTCTTATTTTAGGCATTTTGAACTTAAAGGTACATGAGTGGGATGACAATTACATCTTCACAAGAGCTGCACAAGGTTTCAGAGAAGAGCTGGGCCAGGTGCTGTGCAGCACAGATGCCAGCAGCCTGGCCAAGTCCTAGCCCTGAGTAGCTCTAACACATGCCAGCCCACACTCCAGCCTGTGTGACACGGTACAGACCTAACCAAAGGACATCTGGATGCAGATCTGATCCCAGGTCATTACTGGCACAAGTAGCACTGGGTGCAGCAGGCATTTTTTCCCAAATCAGTATTGGGAACCTACCCCTATTCCTGCCTCCTGCCCCTAGTCTGTCATTGCAGCACACCCAGATGCCAGCATGCAGGAATGGGAACGTGAAATCAAGCTCTCTGTGGTGTCAAGTCTGCAGGAGTGGACTTTTTCCCCCAGTAATTTCCAGAGTCTTGATTCTGATTCTCAGTCCTTAAAATATTCCACAGCCAGGTGGAATAACCTTTAAGTTTATGCTTCACCCATATTCCAGGAGACAGAGTAATGAGTAATCCCTATCTTTTCCATGTGGATGTAGCAGTCTCCTCCAGAGCTAAATCACTGTGAAGCACTGCTCAGTACCATTAAAGCCCTGCTCAGCTCAGCCCTGAGTTATCGGCACTGCAGCAGATTGGTGGCTCTCCTATACATATCAAGTCATTTGGACTGGAAGCTGCCACAGGAAAGCCAGATCTCATTTTAATTTGCATCTAAGATATATATCTATGGCCTTTGCCTAAAGGTTTGTCACTAGAGCTGAAAGCTTGACAAAGGTCAGAATACTCAACTTTCTGCTTTAAATTCTAATGACAGATGAGAGATACATTTCTTAGCATAAATATTTATATATAAACATACTTTATATATGCATGTATACACACCCCCCCAATCCTAAAATATCTCAGCATATGTGTAAGTGTAACAAATACTGCCACAGAGTCACAAGTGAATGGAGTAGCATACTGTGAGTCTGCCCTGACCCAAGATGTGGATTTGAATAGAAAAAAAAATTATTTGAGGTAATGGGACCTTGAAATTTTAGCAGTGTTCCTTCTGCACTAAAATAAGCAAGTTAAGATTAATTGGCAATGTAAGCTTCAAGAGGTCTCAAGATTGAGAAAATGGTAAACAAAAGCTAATCTATAAATTTAACAGGAAGCATATTATCACTGCACAAAAGCTGAAAAAATATAGTGTTTTTAATCATTGTAATAATTCTACTGCATTAATGTTTATTTCATAGAAAACAGAGATTTAAAATAGTTATCTGGTACTTTCCCCTGCACCCAACAAAGTGCAGGCTCGTTGCACTCCCTGTGTGTGCCTGCTTTGTGCTTTGCTCACAGACACTTCCACATTTAGAGAGAACAAATCTGACAAATCAGAAACTGCATGACCCACGTACTGACACCACAAGAGCAGCGCTGTCTTAGGAGTACAGGAAGGCCAGATGGGGCTCCAGTTAACACCTCTCTGTCCTGTGCACAGGTGGTCTCATGCAGGAAGCACTGTGTCAAAAACAGTGCAAAAATGTGTCTCAAGTGCAGCCTCAAAGGACCCAACAGTTTCACGTCATGCAAGCCTTGTTTTTACAGCCTGCTCATATAGAAAGGGCCAGGCTGATCTTTACTCACCCCTCCTAAAATAAGGGTGGAAGTCAAACGGCAAAAAATTAGCCCATCAGGCAAGTTCCCTCATGCTTTCAACCCTGAGAGCTGCATACTCAACACACACAGAGTCTTTGCTCTGATTGTGGCTTTAAAAAGCATCGAGAATCTAACTTTAAAAGATGCAGCTAAAAACCAAAAGTGAAATAAATCCCTCTTACGCAAAAAGTCAATAATCGGGTAAAGACAACTCAAGAGACAGTGAACTCCTAAATGTTACCATTTCATGGGCAATAATTTGATTTTAAAATTACAATTTGCTCTTAACCAGCTGAGCTCCATGAATCAGAAATTCCTAGCACATGGGCAATTTTTAGTCAATAGGTGGTGGGAACTGGACTGGAAAAGGGATTACGTCCCCTTCGGTTTTCTTTTACAGCCTTCCAGAAATCTCCCTCCTGAACTGCACCCCTGCTTTCTCCCACATCCCTTCATATGAGCCCCAAAGCATTCATGTTTAATTCTCTAACAGAAAAGCAAAATAAGGGGCTGACTGATTAACATTAAGGACCTTTTTCTCTCTGTATGGAAAATACCTTTGATTTAATGGGAACAATTTGGTAGCTGTTTATCTGAAGGTTATCCATTAATTGCTGGCCATGTGATATGGAAGAATTTTTTTTTGCATCTGGGGGGCTTGAGTCATGGTGGCATAAAGGCATATTAATAGTATCTAATATTAAATGCCTGGATTATCTTCTCCCTTTGATAAACCTCTCAAAAGCTAAGAACTTGCACCTAGTCTGCCTGTCTCTGGGACAGCACAGGAAAACAGAAGAGGTCCCTCTCATTCACCTTATTTATAAAGGCCTAATTCTAAACTTCTCCAGAAATATTCTCAGGAGCTTCAAAAACAAAATGCTTATGTGATGCATGCAAAACAATCTGGGAGGAGGAAGCTATGTCCCTAGTCCCAGTGGAGACTTAAATGCAGATTTATTACAGACAAAATTTATTCCATCAAAATTTGTTCTCCACCTCGTGGACTGATTCCTCCCACAGTACTGTACTGATTTCACTACTGAAGTGCTGCATTAATGAATCAGGCTCTCCATGTCCACTGTGCTACTATAAAGGATCACATTTTGTTATATGGACCATAAAATGCAGCAAAGGAAAATAAATTTGTTTTGTTTTTGTATTGCTGCCTGCTTTGGTGTCTGCATTAAATAATACAACCATTATATACTGTTTTGTTTCTGTTTATAGAGATACAAATGATGGTGCCAATGATGCTCCTATGCACTTATATTCAGAATCAGCTCTTTAACCTTAAAAGTCAGTGGACAGTAAGGGAATTAATTCAGGATTTCATAGTAAATGTAAGGCTTATAAAACCCATCCTCGTGGAGGGGTTATTTACTCACATGGTGCATAGAACATGACAAGGGTGTGCTTCTTCTTCTTCAAGGACTCCCTGAAGTCTTCTCCAGCCAGGTGGATAACACTGGTCTGTTTTTCTTCCCATGCAGGCTCAGGTGGAGGTGGTGCTTCAGGACTGGAAAAGAAAGACAATGAAATTAGTTTGAAAATGTTTCTGGAAGCAGATAAAGGGACAGCATTGTCCTGGTCATAATTAGCATGAGGGAACTAATGTGAAAAATCCTTCAAGGTGTCTGTGCAACAGAAAGACATACATGATATTTCTGACACCAGGCAATAGCAAAAAAAGATGCAAGTTAATTTCTGGAACTCAGATAATTAAAAATATAATTTAAAATAACTGAAATATAATTTAAGTAACTGTAGCCAGACATATGAGTAGAAATGTCAAATAAAGACTTCCTACATTGTATCCAACATCTGGGTATTAAAAACATTGATACATACCACTGTATCATCCACAGGCATGAACTGAGAAGAACAGCAAGCAGGTGGGATTTATATCAAAACTGATATAGACCAGCATCTTCCATTCAAATATCCTTTTTGTACTCTTTATCCCTATCATGCAAACTTCTGTAAAGAATTTCATGACCTTCTCTAGAATTCAGATATTAAAGCCAGGATGCAAAAATCAGCATCGTTCCACTTGGAATACTGGGGGTGACTGAACCAGCATATTTTACTTTGGTAAAGAGAATGTCAGGTTTCAATTATGACTGCACACACTGGCTGGATCAGAGCAGTCCCGCACACCCAGAGTGTCTCTAACAAAAATTCTGCTATTCACTAGCTCACAGACCTCTCTCAGACTCATTAAATTCATTCCTGCTGTATCTTAAATAGTGATTACTTTATATAAAATCATCAGAATGGTGCCACAGTATAAAGACCTTCATATGTCGCCTTGGTAATAAATTAGCTTTTCAGACTTTCCTGACACTTCAAATGACACCATTTTAAGTTGTATCAGGTACATAAAAACCAAGTGGAGAAAAACTCAATTTTTAAAGTCCTTCTCAAGGTCACTTGGTGGACATTCATTGCATTTCTACCATCACTGATTTTCCAGGTTTTAGAGAAAGACTTAGATGTGTTTCAGAGAAAGTTACACAGTGTGTCCTTTAGCTGAATTCCTCCCTGAACACAGTTGTTGTGAGCTATCACTGATTACAGTTACAGAGGTGCGACTTTACTCTCACACAAAATTTTCCATGCTGACTTAGAATAAACTACCTAGCAACTGGTAACAACCTAGTGTGGCAGCACAATCACCAGAGAGGAACCACAGCCAAAACCTGCATGGCTACAACCACCCATTGAGACACGTCTCCACAAACTGTACTTTCATCACCAGCCTGCACCCCAGATGCATCCCTATTTCCACCAGCTTCAGTGCAGCTGTGCCAATTCTATCCCTGTCAGAAAACAAGGATGTTATCCTACTGCATCTCCAGCTGGGAGAACACCCAGGAGCCAAGAGCAGCAGACAAGTTGCCTGGGCTTCACCTCTGCTGCTGACTAGCTGAGGCTGCAGACAAAAGTCTTCAAGAGCCACAGCAGGATCCAGAAGAATTAATACCACTTTTCTGCTCCTTTCCATGTGAATTGCTTATTCACCTGCCGGTACAGGCAGCATCAGCCTGACTGTTTAACTCACTACAAAGTGCACAGTGCTCAAAAGAGTTGAGGAAAGCAGTGAAATGAGGACAATGACTTCATGTACAATACAGATACAGCAGCCTGCAGCCTGAGTGGGCAGGGAGGCCAAGGGAGTACCATGTCTAAAAGTAAAACACAGATAAAGCTCCTCAACATGCTACAATGATACTGCCAGACCATATCCACTACCTGCTTTGAAGCAGTCAGAGAGAAGAGAAGAGAAGAGAAGAGAAGAGAAGAGAAGAGAAGAGAAGAGAAGAGAAGAGAAGAGAAGAGAAGAGAAGAGAAGAGAAGAGAAGAGAAGAGAAGAGAAGAGAAGAGAAGAGAAGAGAAGAGAAGAGAAGAGAAGAGAAGAGAAGAGAAGAGAAGAGAAGAGAAGAGAAGAGAAGAGAAGAGAAGAGAAGAGAAGAGAAGAGAAGAGAAGAGAAGAGAAGAGAAGAGAAGAGAAGAGAAGAGAAGACCAAAAAAAAAAACCTGCACAACCTCTTCCCCCACCAAATAAGAGGGGGAAAATAAAGAAATAAAGATTACATTCCTCATGCCAACTGCATGTAGTAGTTAAATGATTAAAATATTCACAAAACTCTGGCAGGTTTGCTTCCCCTTGACTAATGCAGAAAATACATTAGGCTTACAGTACCTAAAGAAAATGCATATTTTATATATATATGCATACTTTTACATACATGCATATATAATGCATGCTTAAAGAGAGAATCGTACCAGCAATTTATTTTGAAATGGAATTATTGTCATAATTTTCATATCAAACTTAATTCTGCATATTTCAGCACACCACCCAAGAAAAGTTGGTTAGTGCACTCAAAGGTGCTGGTTTTGTTGGCCACACTGGCTTTCCTTCAGCCCCACATGGGTGGAATTCTAGGCACTGGCTCTGAAATGCTGGAAAGAGAAAAATACAACTGTAGAAATTCAGTTACTAACACTGGGATCTGCTGCTTTGTATAAAGAGGGAACAACAAATGTTCTGTTTACTTTTCAGAGCCATTGCTATTCCTTCTCCAGGGAAAGGCTTAAGGTGTATTTGAAAAATATTTAGTTTGGGAAAGAAATACCAGGGCAGCTATGAAAAACCCCATGGCAAATAAAAGCTTTGTGTATTAGAGACCGTAATTAATATACATGTTTCTGTGGGTTTGAATACTGGAATTCAGTGTAATTTTGTTAGCAAGGGATTTAGGCAGTGTTGAAGCTCTGTTTAGTTACTCATCAAAGCCATCTGCAGGAGTCACTAACCAGGAATCCTAATACTATCTTAAAAACCTCAAAACTTACTTTTGCAGCCAGTCAATGATCTTCTTCTTTGTTCTGAGGTGTGGCAGAGTGTATTTCTCCTCTCCATCCTTAAAATACTTCAAAGTAGGAAACCCTGAGATGTGATATCTTTCTGCCAGAGCCTTGTTGACGGTCGCATCGACTGCTGCAAGGACACCCGGACTCTGAAACAGAGATCACTCCTGTAAATCCCAGCCATATACACACACCCCTTCAGCAGGACACAGAGGGCTCGGGGGCAATAACTCATGCTCTAGGCACCTTTGCTGCCTCTAGGACAAGAGGACATAGTCTTAAGCTGTGCCAGGGGAGGCTCGGGTTGGACATCAGTAAGAATTTTTTCACATAAAAGGCGATTAGACATTGGAATGGGCTGCCCAGGGAGATGGCAGAGGCACCATCCCTGGAGGAGTCTGAGGAAAGACTGGATGTGGCAATTGGTGCCATGGTCTAGTTGACGTGGTGGTGCTTGGTCATGGGCTGGACTTGATTTCAGTGGTCTTTTCCAACCTGACTAATTCTGTGATTTTGTGCACAGACATACAGGAAGACACAGACAACTGATGCAAGATCAGAAAGGGACACACTGTGGACTAAACATTACCAGAGTCTTACCTGTTCCCCTCCCATTTCCAATGGATTCTCTTTATATAATTCACGCTATAATGCTTAAGAGCCATTCCCAGAAATTGCATTTCTTCCTGCATATCCCTGTTTCTCCCAGAAGAAACAAGCACTGCTAAAGGTAAGTTTACCTTAAGGCAAATTCATCTTTCCCTAACTTGTTGGTATCTTTTCATGGACCGTCTTTAGAGACACAGAAGAATAGGCATTTGTAAAGTGTGATTCATTGGATCTTTGTTTTTCTCATCTCCTCCCTCTCCAACAGCAATAAAGGAACTTTAGATGTCTCCACAGAAGATGCTTAAACTATGGGAGAGACCAATTCTACTTCTCCTGCATGGCATACACAGCACAAGACTGAATCAATAGCACTAATACTTGTATTACTGGATCTCTCTTCTCCAGCCATGCTGATGGAGCACTTATGATGAAGCTAATGGAGTGGTGCAACCATTAAAAACAAGGTATTTGAAAGAGGGATCAACCCCTTTTGTTTTTTTCCAAATCTAATTCATAAATAAAAGCCTATGTTTTTTCACATTCAATGTCTTTAAGTAAGGGGAAAAAAATCCATTTTTGGATTTGATCATATTATGTATAGGGCCTACAGTAGAATACATAAACATTTTTCGATTTTGTTTTCGTTCAAGACAGAATGTTCTTTCTCAGACTTTGGCAGGGCTCATGCATTAGCGATGAGACTGTACTTTGGAAGCACATTTTGAAGGGTCCTGTGGGAGGATGAGAACAGCTGAATTTGTTGTAGGGAGAAAAGTCACTTTTATTACTCTGGTTATTTATTACTGATTATTTGAAGGATATAATAACGGAAATTAGCTTACATCACTGGTTACATGGAGAAACTCTGCAGCCTTCTCATATTCTGGCTTCATTTTCTTACAGTGCCCACACCCTGCCAAAAAAAAACCAAAACAATTAAATTGTATACACCATGGTTATTTATTGACTCATTCAGCCATTATCAAAATCCAAAACCAAGTAGTGAAGATGTACTAGAATTTTGTATGCATTTTATTTAATATATTTGTAAAGCCTTAGTATGATATAGGATTTTTTCCAAAATGGCCACAACAGTTTAAACAAAGAATTTCATCTATTAAAAATAATAACAATAATACACCCCCGCTTTCACACCCACACCTCTTTCCTTGCAAAAAGTACTATAAACATTTGTCAAGCTCATTTCTTCTAGCATGCTCTTGGGCAGAGCACAACCTCACCCATTTCAGTTTCCAAATCTTTATCTGCTTTAAAAAGAAACAACAAAGCTCCTCACGTGACTTTGTGACTTTGAGGGGGCTTACACTAGCACAGCTTAATAGAGTAATATAATTTGAATTCAACTGCACTGATAATAAGCCCTGCTTTACAGTGGTGCAGCATGTCCCTCTAGGAAGGATTTGCACTGATTTAATCACATCAGTGTAATTACACCACCACATATGTTCCCAACATAAGCAGGATCTGTAAAACCGAGATAATGGTGCCTTCTCGCTTGTGCGAGGTTCTCCAGAGATCTGCCATTACTTCACTGCTAAGTGCTGACATTACAATAAAGTAAAATGAATGTATGAGTGAGAAAAGCAGACTTAGAATAAGTTATTTGGGTGTAAATTAAACTTCTTTCAGCTGGTGCAGCTGCTGAACTTTCAGAACCCAGGTGAGGGTCCTGCCACGCTTTGGCACCTCCAGTGCACTGCTGGGCCTCAGTGACAGCCTCTTCCCTGTCCCCAAGGGACTGGCACAACGGCAGCCCCCCTGGGGACAGTGCACAGGGACAAGGGGCTGGGGTGAACACCCAGCAGGTGAGGCTCAGGTCTGACTGGAGGTGCAGGCAGCTGGGACCAGGTGCTGGCACGGCCCCGCAGCGCTGCACGGTGCTGCACCTCTCCCCCTCCTCTGCAGCAGCAGCCAGCTCGCTTTCCTGAGCTGTTATTGTTGGAAGGGGCACTTGAAAACCCAGACTTTGCTGAGCTTTTGGAAGCTGTATCAGAAGATACAGCTAGAAATGTGTTTCAATGCATGCCAGCAAAAGCTGACTCCGAGGTGTTCGGGCAACAGGGCTGGGGCTATTTTTACACCATTGTCCAAAAAGAAAATAAACCAAGGACTCTGAACCTCACTGCTGCTTTGTTTCCCTCTAATGGGATGATGGCTGAAGCCAGCAGACAAATCTGAGCCTGAACTCAACCAGGCAAGCATGTTTTATACAGCCTAAGGCAGCCAAGAAGCAGTAAGACATCCAGGTATAAATAACTTCACCAGAGCAAACAGAGCTTCAGCCACCACAGCCCATCATGGAACACTTTCAGGGCATGTTTATAGAACAGGGTGAACACATTTGAACAACAACTGCAAATCCCACCTAAGAATTACAGCAAATACCAAAGTGGTTGATCTCAGACCAGCTCCTGTTCAAACACCAGCCACAGTCCATACCACACAGTCATCTGCACAGAGACCCAGCACTAAAGAGCCCCATGCCATTCTTTTAAGCAAAAAAACCAGTAATGTGGAAGGAGCAGCAGAACAAGGGGAGCTCAGCTGGTGGAGAAAGCTTTGCTTTAATTTTACACCATGGTGTGAGAATGCTGGGAACCTGATGCGACAGCTTCACAGGAGAATTCAGGAAGAAGCTGGGATAGGCTGAGGAAGAGTTACTGTCTCAGCACTGCTTATCTTGGTTAAAAGCACAAAAGAGGTTGGAAAATGATTTATTTGCCACCCACAGAAAACTTGCAGGCATATGGTTTTGTGTAAGGGGCTGACAGATCCCTCTGACACCTGCCCCATTTGATTTATTTCTCCTTTTAGGAGCAGGGAACATAATTCATTTTGTGCTCTTCCTCCCTTTTAACCAAAGGGCATCTCAACTCCCAGCTCAGATACCTGGAAACCTCTCTGAATTAGGTAGCTTAAATTTGTACAAACAATGATTTTCTGCAGGGCTAACTTCACCTTGATGGGATTTACACAGTGTGTCCCTTAGCCACAGCAAGGTTCATGCTGTGCTCTAGCTGCAGTATCCACATAATCTACACTATATTCCAGTTGTATTACAATCATTAATTAGATCTGATCAACCAAAGGCATTAAGAACCAGAGTTTTCACAAAGCTATGCAGAGGGGAACCCAAACCAATAACGCAGGCATATTTTGACCAGGAAATGAAAAAATATCCAAAACATCTGAAGATCATGTAAGTAATATTTTGGACCAAGATGTCCAGACCATGAAATGTCACTGTTCCGGGTTCTTTCATGAACATCACACAGACACAGCACTACTGACTGCCACAAAGCTAACTCACTCAGGCTTAAAATAAAGGGAAGCAACATCAGATCTTTAAAAGGCACTTAATGCAGACTGAAGTCTTCAAATCTTTATTGTGAATGCTTGTTCTACCCCTGACAGAGGACAGCATGATGTATCAGCCTGGGAAAAAGTCACGACATTAAACTGAACCTGAGAGAGCGACAACAAATTTTAATTTCTCCCACAATAAACAATGCTTTTCTGGCTGTCTTCATGAGAATTTTGCTATTGTGAGCTACAGCCTGCTTTCACCTACCACTGCAGAAAAGGGGAGATATGAATTACAAGTCAGACCTACAAACTGCAAACCAATTAATCTCTCCTATGATTATTTATCCTGTCTTTGAATAATCCTGTGAAGACTACCATTAAATTTTTGAGGGCAATGAAAAGTTATTTAAATTAATTCCAAGGTCATTGCCTCTCCTTTGATTGCCACATTAGGTTGTTCAGCAGCAGCTTCATCCCTTTGTGCTAAGCTCCTCTAGTTTTAGATGCTTTGTTTATAAAATGAGTGGGGAAAATAACAAGAACCCTAGAGCTCTGAGCCCAGATGCTGCTGGGACAGTGGAAGGAGCCCACAGCTCTGCAGTGGGCATCTGTGACAGATGTGCTTCTGGAAGGTCCACTGTCCTGTTAAGTGCTTACTGCCATTAAAACTGGAAGTCTAAGCAAGGGAAGCGACTCGCTTGATCCCGGGTGAGAAGAAAGACTGCACTCAATACAAGGATGTCCCGTGCCTGCTCCACCCTCTGAGCCTCTGTGGGACATGGCTGCTGGGAACACACAAGGGTCCTGAAGGTGTCTGTCCAAGAGGACTCCCACAGCCTCAGTCTTTTTTTGCAGAAGACAAGCAGCTGCTCTGGGGGTGCAAGACAGAGTTACTCTCCACCCAGCAGCAGAAACCAGTCCAGGTTCAGTGCCTGGTTCTGCTGACCAGTTCAGGACAACTCCTCAGATCCTCTAACACCTCATCTTGCTCCTGTTGCACAAAAGGGGCCCCAGGCTGCTAAGGCCAAGGCTCAGATAAAAAGACCACACAGATAAGAAAAAAGGAAGTGTTAGAAGACAGGGAAAGTCAAGTGTAAATCAGGGAAAGTTTTTTGTAAGTCAAAACTTAACAAAAATCAGTGTTAGGTACTGGTACACACCCTTACTAACCACTTTTAAAACAGATGTCTAAATGAAGCAAGAATTCTGATTTCCTAGTTTATTTATAATCAATCTTCTCATTTTCACTGTGCAGATGGGCAGATAAGCAGCTCCTTCCTTTGGTGCACTTACTGTCACACAGCTTAGCTCAGCTGCACCCCCAGACAATGGTGATCAAATGTCCCCACGTCACCTCAGTGCAGACAAGTCACCTCCCTCCAGGGTCCCACTGCAGGGCAGAGGACAACACTTGCTCAGCACTTTGTCCTCTGTAGAGTGTGACCATATGCAAATGTAGAGGCAAAGGCCAAGTGTGGACAGAGCAATGCTGAAGTGAAAGGGTGAGCAGCACATGGGACAAAGGAAAGCCTAACAAACACACCAAGCAACTCTTTTTCCAAGGAAATATCTGTATTTGTTTATAGCAGCCTGTTTGGCACCATGGCAAAGACTCACAACACAGTTGCTCCAAACCTTTCCAGAAATGAACTAATACCAGTACTTCTACTGTTAAAACCAAGTCTTACAGGCAGAAAACCAGTCAAGCAGCTCCAGCTAAGCTCCTGCATACGCTGTCTCAGTGATGTCTCAAGAATATAAATCTCTGTTTCTCTCTGTCATTCACTGTTTGCTTCTTTCGGGTTATTATGACTACATAAATAAAAGCCATGCTTTTGGCCATGTCCTCTCATTTCAAGACAACATTGTCTGAGGATCTGAAGTGTGCGTGACAAGCAAGAGATAAAAGACAACATCCAGGCAGTTGTGAAGAAGCTATTTCTGACATCAAGAACCCTAGAGGTAAACTAAATTGCAAATAAAGATTTTAAAGAATCATTACATTTCTGTCATCAACAGACTGCTCGAATACTGTTATCATGTACCAGCGATTTATTGTATAATGCCAGCTCTATATCCATCTATAGCTGCACACCAAAAATACCTCCATTAGCCTGACGAGAAGATGAATTTGAAGCACAAAACATGTCCTGCTTTCAGCAAGTGGGCCACTGGCAGTTCAGAATACACTCATAGAAGATTTACAGACAACTTCAAGAAAAAGAAAAGAAAAAAAGTCAAAAAATTCAGATGCACCTTTGCTCTCTAAACATTTAACACCTAGGGATAACACCACTGGTTTCTCTATCCTTAATCCCAGAGGAGCAGTGACTTCTGAAAACAGCAGAATAGCCAGTTCTTACAAGTAAACGTTCTTAACTTTGAACTCTCATCCCTACATATGAAAGCAGGAGTACCTACATGGAGCAGGGAACAGCCACAGCAGCACAGCAGCAACAGCAAGGTCACACAAATCCCAGCCCTCCTATCACCCATGCAGGAACACAAATGTATTCTCTTCTGCCATGGAAGTCTGTAACATGCAAAGATTCTTATGCATCATGTAAAAGAGGATCTCTCAGTCTGACATGGGTCAGTCTACAGTTCCTTCACTGGTGTAGGAGAGCATAAACTACAACAGCTGCAGACTTCCGTGCATAATTTAGCCATCTGCATTGCAGACATCTGATGGAAAATCATCCACAAATTTGGCAGGGAGGGAGGATGACAAAAGCAGCTGTTTCTCCCCCTAATCACAGGTATGAATTTGCAATCATGATGGTTGCATGTTCACATAATAGTCACAATGGTTAGAGCAGTCAGGCCATGCCACAATCGCCATGCGCAAAAAAACAGAAAAAAAGGCAAACAAACAAAAAAGCAAACCAGACCAAACCAAACCAAAAATCACCTTAGGAAGGATCAGGAGCTCAAAGAATTTTGCACAACCTTTTTCCTCTGGGTACTTACTCCTACCAAACCATTCATCTTCTCACCAGCAGCACTGCACACCCAGGTAAAATTCCAGATACTTAAAGACAAGGACGTTTCAAGACCTGATGCTTTCTTATAAGAGGCGTATCTTCAACATCTTTAACATGATATTGAATTCAGATTTCCAACAGCTAGAAATGTGTGCACGCATACACAAATCCAGCCACCCCACCCCCAATACTGTATTTTTAAAGGCAGGTTTGATTCCACCAGGCATTACACCACTTAGAGATCAGTGACATGCAAACAGCTTTACGGCTTTACAAAAGACAAAGCCCATGAAAGGTCAGTCTGGAAAAGGCTCTGAGGAACTAGAAATGCAGCATTAGAAGGAAAATACTAAAGCAGTTTGGATTACTGCAGTCAGTGCTGCTGCGGCTGCAGCCTAACGCTGCGTGGGCTGCGCCGCTCATCCCCGAGCACTGCAGCGGCTCGGCCCCGCCATCATCACCACCTCACTGGCACTGCCATCAGCCCAGAGTGCAGGCAATCTGTGCGTGCAATGAGCTGTGCAAATCCAATCCCAGCATGGCCATGCAGAAGAAAGTCTCTGCCTGCTTCCAGGAGCCCTTCAGTGTGAAGTCGGGCCACAAAATTATTACAAATTGGTCGCACTTTCTCCTGTCCATATGACTTGCTGAGGTGGTAGTGACCCAAACCCAGACACCATCTTGTCTTTTTGATGGTGGCATAATTTCTTCCCTCCCAGCACCACTGAAACTGCTCAGGAGAAGAATCGTAACAGTTTTAGACAGTTGTAGTACGAGTTAAAACTATTTACTTATTTTTAAAAAAGACAGATGCATTACATAAATCAGATCAAACTGGGAAGAGAGTTTAATTAAACATATCCTCCAGGAACACAGTCTGCATCCGTGCCATATTCACAGCTGTGGCAGAAGGGCCACCTTTAGTCAGCAACAGCCCTTGGGAAGGCTCAGCACAGGAGGCAGACATGGAGTGGGTGCTGCAGGCTGCCTGCACAGGATTTAAACTACAGCAGCTCTGGTGAACTGCACAACACACACTTCTGCCTTTATTTCTGGTCACACTGGAGCGTGTCTTCTGACTCAGGCTCAGGGGAAAGGTGAATATTCTCCTAGGCTAATGTCAGCCAGAGGCTGCTGCCTCCCAGGGATTCCTGGGAGTCAGGCAGGAGGAGAGATTTCTGCTCCATCATGTCCTCAGTGTGCACTCTGCTTCTGAGCTCACAGGGCACTGAGTTGGACTCCTGAAAGCAGCCTTTGAAAAAATATACCCCATCTGCACAGCACAGACTCCAGCACACATCCAGGAACAACCTCAAAGTTAATAATCATCTTTATGTAAAATAAACTAAAACAAAAAAAATCACATGGTTCCTTATTTTCATTCCAAAGGTGGTATCAGCTTCTGGCTATTGGAGATTACACTCCATGTATACACTAAAACTGCATATATACACCCTCTCACTCAAGACTGTGGTGCAACTGGTAGAAATCAGCTTTGGGAAATGATGGTGCCTCCTACCATCCCTCTTGGGAGGGAAAAGAAGTGAAGGAAGGTGGATCAGCTGGCATTGGGAGATATGAATTACACTTCCTACACCAGCTCTGAGGAACGTGGCCCTGAGTAGGTGTTGAAAATTAATCTTCCCCTATTGAAATGTGAGACAACAGCATGGTTGCCTTAAGGTGAAATTGTTGAGAGTTTATGAAAAATACCACCAGAAGGTTTCCTTCCCAATTAAGCCAGAATTATTTAACATC
Source organism: Passer montanus (assembly GCF_014805655.1). Lineage (NCBI taxonomy): Eukaryota > Metazoa > Chordata > Aves > Passeriformes > Passeridae > Passer > Passer montanus. Next base: position 18,071,079 of record NW_024356504.1, on the reverse strand, counting down.
CTAAAAAGATTCCCCCCCTTCTCCATTGCCAGGTGAACAACAAAATTTTACCTTGAGGAGGGAAGAGAAGTTGCACTGATTTCCCTCACACTCCTATTCCAGTATGGAAGACTTTATGCTTTGGATAAGCAATGAAAATGCCAGAGAACACAGGTGAGATGAAAGAGCTTTGAATGTTGAGCTCACAAAAACAGCATAACCTGTGAATTATTTCCTAGGATGCAATTTGTGTAAGACACCAGCAAAATGGATGCCATGCAAAGAGATCTTCCTAAGAAAGGTACATCTCAATGAACTCAAGCTCATGGGGCAGGGGGGCTAAAAGGAAGAGTGACATGGAATATTACTGCGAAGATATCTGGAAAAGTCAAGTATCAAGAGGAGATACTATGCAGAATGCACAGTTTTTGTCCAAAGTCACAGCAGAAGTGGCTACCAGCTGAGATCTATTCACCTGTTTAGGAGAAGAGTGCTGGCATGGTTGCCAAGCACAAAGCAGTCAGAAGCCCAGAAGACACAGCTCCACCATCAGCACAATGCCTCAGTGTCCAAGCAATTAATTCATTCATTAGTAACTCAGAAAAATGGCATCACTTGCCTACTCACCATCTGAAAGGGCACAAGGAGCAGACAGGCAGACTCTAGGTGTCTCTGTTCACTATTTGCCCTTTATGTAAGTCCTCTACCTTTCACAGAATAAAAGTTGAAGCCATAAAGTATTTAGGAAGATAAACCTGACAATGAAAACTCCACTGGTAATGACTCAAGTAGCCTAGATACTATAAGGCATTTTCCAAATGAGAGCCCTGCACAGTATATTGAGCTTATCCAAGCAAGGAAATTAATTTATTTCAGAAAAAATAAACCCGAAGTCTAATTCTTAAAGCTAATTCCTACTGTTACCCCATCATTAGAGACCTAGAAAGTAAGTTATGTTTCACTCCTATCAGAACTCGCCACAAGAGCATTAAGGGCTTATATGTACACTGGGGTCAAGCTTGCCAGGAGGACAGTCATCCAATTCACACATTCAAATGGGGATTTTTAACAGCTAAAATTACTTAAGTCCTCTAAAAGACCCCTCTCAACACCTGAATAACCTACAACAAATACCCAGAGAATGAGGCCAGTCCCTCTTCAGCTGCCCCCCCTCAGCTGCTCCTTGGTGCTCTGGCAGCTATTCCTGTGTCACAGGCTGAGTCAGTCGGTAAGGACTCGTTAGGAGATAGGGAAGGCAATAGTAATGTGAGAAATGAGGCAGCAAATCCCCAAAGAAACTAATGTTCCCTTCACACCACCTGCCACACATTCACATGAAGCTTTTTTTCTGATTGGTATAGCCTTTGCAAATGTCTTCTTTAATAGAGAAAGTAATTGCTCCCAACTGGAGGTGAGCATACAGCAATGCATTTTGAAAAAACCTCCCAAATTTCACAACCCCCAAATCCCCACATTTTGTCTCCTTTTTTTCTTCCTTTACTTCTACCCTGCATTCTGCTCAACACCCACGACTGCTACCAAGTAAGTTACTCAATGTACATGCCATGTCCCCAGAAGAGCATCACGCCACAGAGCAAGTCGAGATCCAGCCCAAAGGCAGAGCAGCCCAAAACACCCCACATTTGCCACTCTCCCTGTTGTGATGCTGAACCACAGCAAGTCAAGGTTCCTCCCTTTCAGTCCTGGCATGAGATGCTACCAGGCTGCGAGTCATCAGCTCCAGCCACGATATAATCTTGTCTGAGCTCTGTGGCAGATGGGGTTTCCTAAACTTGGGGGCCAAAAAACTGATGTCTGCCACAAGCCAGGGAGCACCAAAGGCAAAATCCTACTTCCTTCACGTTAATCAAGACTGTGCAGAGCTCACACGCCTTCCATATCTCAATTCCTGCAATACTGGAGCAGCTTGCAGTGGCCATGGCTTGCTAGATAAAACACCCACGCAAGGTGAAATGTTATCTCCACTTCACAGGTTGGAAACCGACAAATATTTAGTGACGTGGGTCGTGACTGCACAAATCAAAGCAAAGCAAAGCAAAGCACTAAACTTTTACATCTCCAACCCAAGGCTATTGCTTTTATCACTGGATCGTCCTTTTTTATGACCATACCTTGCTCAAAGAGCACAAACTGCTTCAAAGAGACAATAATCCCATACGAACTGTGTGCTCCAGTATCAGAAGACTGACAAAAAAGACACAATGGTATCAGTCATTACAGTCTTCATCCTTCCATTAGGTATCCTATCAAGTTTTACTGCACAAGATAATTATCAGGATTCTTATACTCTTCACATTCCCATTTATATTAAGTACCACTAAAAACACATATTGATTTTTATTTTTAGATCCTTGAGAAACATGAGTGCTATTGTCATTAAAGGAAAAATCCATGTCAGGTTCTTAATTCTCCTGGCTTGCTGCCCTTCCAAGAACTTCTATTTTAATGTGTGATTAAATCTCCCTGAAAATAATTTATGTGATTAGTTTAATGAGACAGGTCACTGCACTGGCAGATCACTTACACTGAGCTGTTTACACTCCCTAAGATTTTTGGTGATATTCAAATATATATATTATCAAGCCACATCTTGTTATAGACTTCCATGCTTTTAAATAATGAAGAACCCAGTCTAAGTGTCCCAGACCTCCTCTCTCTGAAATCAACACTCAGGACTTGCTCATCTCAGTGGAAGCAGATTCTGGAACCAAGAATGCACCAGTTTCTAACTGGTTTACGTGAAGAATGTATCTGCTGCAGAAGCCTGCCAGGAATGTTCAGCTGAGAAGTACATACATACAGTGCACAGAAAGTTGGCACAATTTATGCTTGTACAGGGAAGCCTTTTATTATACATCCCATTAAAAATACACTAAGGCAACATTAGAAACAGGAGCCTATGGGACACAGAGAGTCGGGAAACACTATTCTGAAATTGAAGCACATCTTTTCTCTTCAACAATCTGTCCAGACTCCTAAACAGCAACATTCATCATCCGAGTGCCCTTACACAACAATTCAGTTTTCAGTGATGTGGGCACTGCAACAGCCCACCCTGACATCTGCACTGCTCCACCAAAATCCCACCAGAGGCAGGCACTGCCTGTGACCCACATAACAGTCCAGAAAGTTTGGCTTGTCCAAAGCTTTCTCTAATTACTCTGAAACAAGGAGAACATGTTCATAGGGTCTGGTGGCCCACAGCAAGCACCCTGACACACAAATGTCTCCTTGTGAGGCTTCCTGTGGGCTAGTATATGCACCTGCATCATGGGGACATGGCATCTGACCAGATTGCAGATGTACAACCTGCCTTACACACTACAAACTTACACAATCCAGACCTGCACAGGTGCACCAAAACCAGCTTCCCAGCTACCCAGCATCTGCCTTTATCCCAGAGGCTCTACATCTGAAGGCAGATGTCAAAGTACCCACTGAAAAACCAACATTTTATTCTGAAAATCACAAATGTCATATATGACAGGAACAAATGAAAATTAAAGGATGTTCCCGTCCACATACAGTGATGCTGGATGCCTGGATAACCCACAGGCCTTTAATCTCTACTGGAACAACTGCGTTGGTTGACATTTAAAAAAAATCTTTGATTGAATCATGAATTAGCATGGAAAAAACTTTATTTATTTATAAATAATTTAATTTCTTTATTTATCACAGGCTGCCAATGTTAGGCTGCTGCTGACCTATACTAGAAAGGCCATTTTTTTCAGGCTGCAGAGTAGATTATTCTTCAGCCTTTTCAACTCATGGCCTTTCTGTTGATGCTGCCAACAGACATCCCAATTACAGATCACAAGAACATAGCTTGCTTTCAGAAGGAACCAGTGGGGGTCTGAAAGGGAGACTTATTTATTTATAGTTGTAAAACATGGTTTGAAAAAACAGATTTTATTTTGTGTACACATTTTGGGTTCACTCTGCTTCATATTTAAAGTGAGCACTGGATTCCTACAGCCCAATCTCATCACATGCAGAAATAAGAAACAAAAACAAGGCCACTGAAACCAGTGATGGTGAGCTGGCAGGGAGAGAGCCAAGTTCACTACTTGGTTAGAAGCTGAGGCCTTCTTCTTGTACTGGGCTAATTGGTTAGGATTCTTAATCGTGAGTTCACAAAGTCACTTAAAACCTTGGGTTTAATGCACTGGGAGGGAGGAGGGAAGGAGTGAAGGGTATGAAAAGCTGTTTTTCAAAGCCAAATTGATAAAACCACTCCCTATGCAATTAAAAACCTGAACAGCTGAATAGCTGACTTTGGAAAGCAGCAACTGCATAATTTATCGGGTTGGTTCATAAAGGTAGAGAAAATAGCCGAGGACAGGAAAGGAATTTCATGGATATTTCAACAACACATGAAAACTGTGATGCACTTTATCATTTCAAGGTTTATTTTTGAACTCCCTTCCACTGGGAGGAAGCAAGCAAAGGTCTATTAGGCTGCATTATCCCTGCTTTCCCTCTTTATCAATGGAGGAAAAACCACAACGGCTCCAATATCCTACCAAGGATATTGACTTTTTTTCCTACTGTAAGTCCTGCAATCAGCTTATCCAGTCTCTGAAGGAGCCCCTAGGAAGGGGACTGGGAAGAACACAGGTTTAACCTGTATTTAAGCCCACATACAAGGAAGAAATGTTACAGGAAAACATTTTAATAATTTAATCCTTTAAAAACCAAATGCACAATCACACTAACAGTACAGCCAAAGCACTTTTTTCTCCTGCTTGTTACCTCTGGCATCAGTGCTGGACCACAAACTTTGCTCTGGCTGGTGGGGTAAGAGAGAGGGCAAAGCAGCCCCAAACAAACGTCAGGGGTGACTGACGACAACCACCAGCCAGCATCAGAAACTGCCCAGGTCTGTGCCTGCTGAAGCTACAGGAGCAGCCTACAGCTCACAGTGGCACCAGGACATTATTCTGCATGAGGCTGCAAGAACAGGTATCCTTTAAAACATTAGCAGTGTCACTTGTGTTTACAAAACATAATGAAAAGTAACTCCTGTGCCTGAACAGCAGACACCTCCAGAAAACATTCCTGAGTTGACTTGAATTTCAATCCTGGACTTTAAACACCTTTCAGTGGCATTTGAATTGACTTCTCAGTGACTTGGTTGGGTTCATTTTGTGACTGAGATGTGATTTGGAGAAAAATGCTGGGGAAAATGTAGAAAGGATAAATACGTAGGGGTTTTATTCCTTCAACAAAACACAGTCAGAAAGACTGCAATCCTCACTAATTTGGCAAATATTTTGGACAGAATTATTTTTAAAATTGCATTGGACTCAGCAAACAGTTTGATGAGGAAACTGAAAACACAAACAGGGCTTTTTTTTCATGATCAAGGGACTCAGGAACATTTTAAGTCCCAGCGAGTCACCGTGACACTAAAGCATTCAACAACACTTGACTGGCAGCATAACCCATATTTAGAGACATTCAGAACCCAGCTGTCATCTTGGGCATCTAAATAAATCGATCAGCTGTAGGCACAGATATCAAGAAGCACGTACAGACACAAAATCTTTATTCTCGTTGCTAGCAGAAGCTTATCATAAGCAGCAACAGTGCCTTTAGTTATGTTATAGTACAGAAATAACTTTGGTTAGTGCAATAAATCCTTTGTTATAAATTCAGAAGTAGGCCCACTAACATAACTGCCATCTCAAGTTACCAAATACAATCAATCCATGTAAAAACACCAAATCCTTTGGGAGAGAGGGCCCTTTCTTTGTTCTTTTGTACAGTGCATAAGAACCCAGTTTTTGGGTACAACAACACATTGAAAAAACACTTCAGATGTCTGCAAGACTGTAGTCTGGATATATCCAGGATAACACCAAGCTCACCACCAGAAATTATGAAATTTCAGCAAAATACTAAAGTAAGGAGCACAACACTGCACACCCTTCACAGATGGCTGGGGAGGAGAGTGCCTTCAGAGCCTGACTGGCTGGGTCACTGTTTACCTATGCTAAATATTCAGATTTATTGAACATCCTCTTAAGGGCTTTGCAAAGGAGTTTGAGAAGGTTAGAAATCCTGCTCTGTGTCCCCAGTGACCTGTGAAACGAAAGCAGGATGAACTCATCCTGCCTGCCCACCCACACTGCCCAGCGCCAGCAGCAATGACCTGCAGCAGCACACCTTCTGTTTAATGGTTGTGGTAAATTACTACAGGAAAGGGATGGTGTCCCTGATCCCAAGAGGTGCAAGTTGCATGCTGCAGACCTTCCTGATGTGTTTAAAACACACTAGGTGCTCTCCTTGAACTTAGTTATGCTAGGCAGCACTTAAAATGCTGCCATGTCCTTGGGCTAATAAGTGCAACTGATTGTAAATAATTACAGTGTGGTCCTCAGGGATGATCATTAGTACCACAGGCATGGAGACCCAACTGGCCACATCCATCACAGTGCCTAATGGTGCAGTTCACAGGTACTTACCTGGGATGTGCTTGGTTCAGCTGTATCTTCAGCACTGGGGGAAGGGGGCAGATAAAATGCTGTCAATTCCCCACACATCTTTTCATACTTCACACTATTAATGCATTGGTCACCAGAAGATGCAATTAATGCATCACTGAAATAATTCTCTTCTAGTAAAGCAGCTCCTCATGTATGTGAGATGGTTTGGGCTGGGACAGAGTTAACAGTAGCTGGTATTGAGCCATGAGTTGGATTTGTGCTGGTAACTCAGGGATGTTTTAGCTATTGATGAGCAGTGCTTACAGAATCCAGACCTCTTCTTCTCCTCACCCCATCCCACCACAAGGACTGCACAAGATGTCAGGGGACTCAGCCAGGACAGCTGACCCCAAATGACCACAGGTATATCCCAGACCATATGTGTCATGCTCAGCTTATAGAACTGGGGAAAGAGGGAGAGGGTGGGACATTTGGAGTGATGGAGTTTGTCTTTCCAAGTTCAGCACTATGTGTGATAAAGCTCTGCTCTCCTGGGAATGGTCAAGCAGCTGCTAGTCAATGCAAAGTAGTAAACAAATTCCTTGTTTTGGTTTCCCTGTACATGGCTTTTGCTTTTCTTGTTAAACTACCTTTATCCCCCAAACCCATGACTTTTCTTGGCTTTACCTTTCAAACTCTCCCCCATCCCACCATGATGGAGCAGGTGTGTGAGGCTGAGCTGTGGCTGAACCACAACAGTGTGCCAGAAAATCTCCAAGTCACATGTATGATGCATGGTGACACAGGAGTTTAAGTGCTTGCTAATTCCAGGCCAGTGCTGAAATCCCCTTGATTACTCTTAGTTACACAGAAGTATATCCTGCGTTATGAGCTTATTTTATAGATATTTCAACTTTTTTTTTTTAGTAATACATTTTTAGAAAAAACATCCCCAGCCTGAGTTACCAAGGTTAAAATAAGTAAGACGCTCACTGGTTTTACCACTTCTTTTACTGGAATAATTTATCTCCTAATATTCATAAGGTGACACCATTAGCACATTTAAGAAGTGCTATGAGAAGAGTTTTTAATCATGGAGATAACTGTTTATGATAGTTGTCTGTCATTAATCAGTTTGCAAGCCTCATACTCCCTGCTGAGGATGCTCAGAGAGGATTCTTACCAACACAGATCTTTTACACATGTACGAGCTGGATTCTGCATGTATTGCCATTACCACCTGAATGTAAATAAAATGCCCCAAATATTTGAGCTGCATTTAAAGTGGAGTTGTTCTGGCAAGGAACACTCTTCATCCCAATTCTGTGCAGCTGGAAAATGTTATCAGAAGATTGTGACAGCCCAATTAAAGCATTTGATTTACTTTCAAAACAGGATTTGCCAAAGCACTGCTGTACCTTAGTGCAGAATGCCCCTTAGTACAAGAGAGCAAAAGTTCCTGTCTGAAAGCACCCCTGCTCTCAAAATAAGTAATGCAATATTGTTACTCCTAAAACTGTGTTACCTGTGTTCTTAAAAATATTTAAAAAAACACTAAAAACAGAACAGAATCCTACTGAGATTTAAAACTAACTTGAACTTACTATAAAATTTGATTGCAGTTTTATGTATTCATCTATTTTTAATCTGGCTTCCTAAAGGAATAAGTTTTGCAGGGCCAACTGTTGATTTCTTCCCCCTCTTCCTCCTCCTGAATACATGATGAGACTCCTTTGTCCATTTACAAACTCAAAAAAAAAAAGCAAGCTTTAAAGTACTACTAAGTGTGAACACGTTGAGAGAGAGTAGACACTTCCCCCATGTCATTGTGCAGAGAGAGGGAAAGGAGGCAAATTTAGGAGCTCCATTTGAGCTTGGCAGCAGCTGCTCAGCAAGCACACAGCTGCTGAGGAGCAGCAGCCCATGCTGTCACTCGCACACCGGGGTGCAGGGAAATCTGGGGAAGGAAGGATTTGGGTAACGAAGGATAACTCCAGAGCAAACCAGGCCTCATCAGTTCTGCTCCTTGTGTTCGGGGTTTCAGAGCAGGCACTCATCTCCGGTCCCACTTTCATTAGTACAAATAATCCAGGGAACACAGAGACAGAACAGCAGTCAGTCCTCTGCTTCAGTGGACCAAATTCTTAGACATTTCATCAGGCAGAGGAAATTCATTATGGTATGTTTTTCAAATGAGTCTTATGAGCAGACCTTCAAAAAAGGTATTTTGGAGCTAACTCCTGCTGGCTTAAAGGGAAGCAGGATTTCAGCCTCTGTGCCAAGACCCTCAGCTGTCAGCACACAGTCTGCCTCCAGAGTCCTAACCTTTAAATCTATGCACTTGAAAAGGAACATCTCATAATGCTGCCAGCACAGCAGCAAGAGAAGACAGGAGCTGTGTGTCACACAGTGTAGCAGATTCAAGCCTGAATTGTCCATCACAAACACAAACAATTGGAAGAACCAGATATGTAGCTGAAACAAGTTACATCCACAGTGAACTAAGGCTAATGCACTCTTCTCTTCCACCCAACAGCATCCAGGAGGGCAGTGTGGCTGGAACAGCTTCCTGAAGGCAACCCACTGCATTTGTCAAGCTAAAACCTCAAGTCATGGAAAATATCAGTTCAATGCATTTTCAGCAGAACAATAAGCAGTACCACCACCAAGTCCGCATTAGTTATCAAAAATCCTGGGGTCTTTCTAAACTTAGGCCTAGTTTTGGCATAGTTCAGCACAATATATAATGGCAATCACCTCTTACATTGCCAGAGAAACTGCGGCAGAGGAGTGAAAATGCTCAAAATAACATAGCAGTAGCCATGGACAAGAACCCAGGAGCTCAGGGTTCTCAGGTTGAGTTAGTTGTTCAATCAATCAGAGTTCTGCTCTGAAAGCAAACAATACTGAAGAGAAGTTGAAAATGGGAAATCATGCTGTAAAGTGATGAGTACTCAGACTATTTAAGCGTGATTACACTCCTCAGTTATGTTTTGACTCAGCCTACAAAGTGTCCTTCTTCAGAGGCACATCTCCATTCTAAATGTGAAGTCAGCATTTCAGGTCTTGTGTATTTAACAATCATCACAAACAAGAAAAGCCTGGACTTCTGAGTTCACGGTTCTGTGAAACTTCCATGGAAAAACATCACTGATTTCGTTAGCAAGCATTTGGCTCAGAGTACAGAAAAGAAAACAAACTCACATGGTGCATGGAACATCACTAGCACAGATGAATGATCTTTTATAAACTTGTCGAAGTCCTCATCGGTCAGGTGATAAACTACATTTTCTTCATCTGCCCAGGGAGTCTCTGGAGCCTGTGGCTGAGGTGCCTGTGGGCTACAAGACAAACAGACAAAGCTTAAAGGCAGCTCTCTGGTGCTAAGCAGTCATCTTGGCAAGTCAAACTGTAAGGAACCACTTTGTGCAGATGTTCACACATGTCTGACACACCAACCCTACTGAACAGCTTCCATAATTGTACCCATCCAGAACTCACAGGCACTGAAACACAGATAAAACTGGAGGAGGAACAAAAAAATCTGCAAGAAGCTCCTGAGGACAGATCAGCAATGGAAGGGGATGGAGTGAGGAGATAACCAGACTGCTTGGTTATTACATTATAGAAATCAAATGCATTTTCTATTACTCTTTTACCCTCCTCAGCAGGATGCTCCCTTTCTCACAGCATTCCCACTTTGTAGTTCACAGGAGTCATTGCAAATGAAAGAAAAAAGCAGTGAGCAGAAACAGCCAGTTTAACCCGTCACCTTGGATACTGACAGCATGATTAGGGCAGAGAAAGGAGGAGCAGTGTTGGGACCACGAGGCAGCTACACACACCATTTTCCCAGGAATACATGGTTTTACCCTGAACAGACCTTGGGAGCCAGGGAAGCATCCTTATGCCCTCACTCTGCAGTGGGCTTGTAGGCCTAACTCAGCAAAGATACTCAGCTGCAAGCTTCACCTGAAAGGCAAGTGATGTGTTCTACCAACATCACTGCAACTGCACCTGACACACACAAAGACAGCACTCAGCTGTCTTTGATGGGTCACAGCCACAAGGACTGCCCAAAGACACAGTGGCAAGTCTGGAAACTGAACCTAAGCTCCTCTGCAGCTCATCATCCAAATAAACAATTGGGGTTTTTTGGCTTTTATTAATGTACATTAAAAAGAGAATTTGGCAGCTGTGATCTGAACTATGCTAATTGACATTTTATTTATTAAAGCAGTGTTCACAGAAAAGACACCCAAACATATGAACATTGGGAGCCAGACTTTGAAGCTATTTGTTGTTGCAGTAATGAGTTCCAAACCCCCCCATATTTCCCCAAATTCTTTGGCAAAGTACACGTCTGGATGTGACCCCATCTCTGCTGAAAGCAGATTTACTATTCTTGATTAAAACGTATTATTGTGTTAGCTGCCTGGAACAAGGAATGGCAAACAGATGATAACTCATTCATCTTGCCTTACTCATTTCTAGGCTGAAAGCCTAGTTTGATAAAAAAAATCAGAAGAGATGCACAGATTTAGATAGCAAATTCTGTTGATGTAAGCAATAGGTGTGATCCAAGAATATTAAGCAATGCATGCAGAACTGTGATGCACACCTCTGCTGCTGCCTCTGTGATAAACAAACCAAGAAGCAAACATCAAAGTGAAGGGTGGGAGCTGCACCTGGCCAAGCAGCCCAGAGAGCAATAATCTCCAGGTATCCTGGCAGGGTGAAGGCTTTCCAGCAAACGCCATGACACACAATGGATTTGGGAGCTGGGCTGAGTAGGCAGAGCATGATGAACATGGACACAGTGCCTGCAAAGCACTGGGAGAACATGGTGTTCAGCAGGGCCTGGTGTGACCTATTTCAGTCAGGAATTAATAAAGCAGGGCACGGGATGTTTATTCAAATAGCCTAATTTAAAATGCTGTGCATGCTAATGAGCCTCCACAGGAGGTGGTAAGAAACACCTCAAGGCCTGGAGAATGCAACAAGCAAAATTTAAAATGTCATTCAACACTGAGACAAGGCACACCCACCACCTGATTAGGATGACAGAAGTCCAGAAGAGTTATGAAAAGCTAATTCAATTGAGATCACAGGACAAGTTCTTGATTTAACAAAGTAGCTGATGCTAAGGAAGGGCCTGAGGGGAATCTATAAAAACAGCAAGACAAACTAAGCAGCTATTGAAGGCAGCTAGAAGCTGCTGGGCTTGCCTACCACTCAGGCTGGTACAGCTGTGTATCTGAATTAACAAAAAAGTGGCATGTACAAAATAGCATCTCTACTGTGCTGGATTAAGGCTGTGTGATGGTTCATCTCTATCTTCTCATGAAAACATCTGAATCTCCATAACACAGTAGCCACCGCTTATTAGGAAGATAAGAAAGGTGAAGTATCTGTAAGACCAATACATTAACACACTTCAGCATAAGAAAGCAGCACATTTAGTAAGTAGTTAAAAAAAAAAAAAAGAGGTGTTGGAGCCCTCCAAACTATCAGTTCTTGTCCTGAGAGGAAAAAGCATGGACAATGATTTAAATAATTCTAACTTTCATTAAGTCATATCATGTTCTCCCCCACAAATGAGCCTAACATCACACACTTTCAGCACTTTACCAGTAGTACTTAGAGGGGAAAAAAACAAGAAGAGGGTGAGAGAGAGAGCTGCTTTTCTGCAGTGTACTTATTGTCCACACATAATGGGCCATTTCATATTGCTCAATGTCTGCTGGATTTGCTTCCAAGACTTCACAAGGACAGCACATGCATGCACAGTATAAAAATGCCTTGGCTTTCCTTGCCACGGCCCTGCCATGCCCTTAGTCCTCAGAGTAACATTTTTGTGCAAAAGCAACCTTTCAATATTTTAATATTACGCTATTCTGAAACACAGCCAGTGCACCCCACAGCTATCTCATTGTACTCCTTGGCTTTCCTAAAGCTCTTGCCATACCATTTTGACTACCTGTACTGCAGATTCCTCAAAATAGTATATTAAAAATGTAGCATGTTTACCCTATATGCAATTTTATTAATAATTTAATTGATTGTAATTTAAGCATCACTTACTGGCAAAATATAAGTACACATGACTACTCAATGTGGTTTCCTTAAAAGCTGTACTTACTACACAAAACAGAGGCACCAGGCTACTGCTCAGATCATCTTTTGGGCAACTAATAAGCATGCACTAAGCGAGGACAAACAGCTGTCTTTAGCTCTGGACTGCTGAAGTATCAGCCAAAGCCCACAGTGGCTTGTTAGCAGAGATTATCATTGGAAAGAGCTTGCAGCTGTTCTGCTTTCCTCCAGTAGCTGCGTTCACTTGCTGTCACAGCACTGATATAAAGGTGCTGCATATTGCAGGGATTATCTGGATATTATGTGGGCAGACAGGGGGAAAAAACACCCCAAATAGCTAATGTTTCACATATTGTAGCCAAGAGATAACCACATCCTTGCAGAACTGAAAAGCATAACAAAGTGCAGGTGATTAAGCCATATCCTTGCTCCAAGGGCTGATCATCTTCAAGTTGCTGGAATTTCCATCTTTATCACTCACATTTCAAGACTTAATTGACTACATGAGGCTTAATGACTCTGGCTGAATTCCTCCTCTTTGAGCCACTGGACAATAGCCCACAACTTGCTTGCAGTGTTTGTAGCCCCTGATGCTCACAGGATGTTACTCTCACTTCATTTGTGGGTTCCAAATCCTGAAGCCCTCAGCCTACTGCTGCTGGAGACCCTGGGCTACTTACAACCATATGCACATCCCCAGCACAGCCCCAGTGTACAGCAAAATACATTTATTCTGAGCCAATTTTGCTAAGCTGCACTATTACAATAGCTTGCAACAGTCTGTTCCTTCCCATGGGTTTGCTTCCTTTCATTAGCTTCATTTCAGTATTGTTTCCACAACTGCAGCAAGCAAGGGAGGGTTACAAAGATGACACCATGCCCAAGAGCCTGGGCTGACTGCAAATGGGATTTCTCCATCACCAGATTATCTCAACTCCACTGTGGGGACTTGCACCAATTGAAGACCAGCTATACACACACACTTTTCCTGTGTGTCTCTGAACAGGTTGTCCCATAGGCTCATTCAGCCTCCAAAATGTTTATGACTGCAAACAGCTCCCTTTAGGTAGAACAAGGTGCTTTCTACACTTTCATGTCATGACAGCAAACACAGATGTTGTAAAAGTGACTGCCTATCCAGGGTGCCTTGATCTTCAGTTTGTCACTGTAAGACACTTTAAAGGCTTCAGCTAAAGGCTGATGAACCAACAAAAACTGCACACTTGGTATATACATTTTTAATAACAAAAGTCAAACCTTTTGCAAGGTATTAAGTTCAAGCACCGAAGATGACTGGAAATTTAACCTGGCATTTTTAACGAAGCTGAGATCTGTGTATTTGCATTTGTTTTAGTCCACAGTCAGTTTCCTATTACAGACAAAATGCAATTGTGAAATGCAAGGCATGCATGCTAAAAACCAAACATTAGTCAATCTCTCTGTATGAGTTTAGCTGATCTCAGCAGGGTAGTTCTGTTTGCTCTTCTGAGCAGAGGGAAGGAGGGAGAGATGTCTGCTCCTAAACCATTACATTCTGTAAATAATGAAGAGTACATAAAAGGTGGAGTGCATGAAGTTCAATGCCTTACTGTTTCAGCCACTCTGCGATATCTGCTGCGGTAGCACCGAAGTTCTCAAAGTTGAACAGGAACTTTCCTTTCCTGTTAAAGCAACAAAACAAGGTTCAGTCCTGGCCCTAACAGATAAAACACACAAATATACAAAAGTGCATGATTTCTATAATAGTTGCAAAACATAACCGACTCAAAATAGCAGATTGTAGGATATCCCCGGACATTGAATTCTTCCTTTATCCTTTCAAATTCAGCAGAGTAAACATTCATTCCCGCAAGAACCTGGAAAAACAGAACATAATCTTACTCATTCTTACAATACAGCAGGACCATCACACCATTTGTTTGAAGACTTAAGTAAAACCCACTTCAATCTGGGCAGATTTTGATTTCATTCATATAGCTGTCAAGCAAGGGGCTCTCTGTAAAAGGCACTGAAGTTTTTCTGATTTTGTGCAAGGGGAAACAAAACAGAACAATACTTGAGTCTAATCCAGAGAAAATGCACACCAGTTAGCATGTCACCTCCTCATTGCTCTGGAAGCATCTCTTGTTTCTTTTTATTCACCCACTAACAGAAATACCTAAAGGGAATTCTCTCAATTGCAGCACTCGTGCTCTGCCCTGCACATTTGGATTTTAAACTACAACTAGATTTTTTTTCTTCCTCTACAAGTAGAAAAAAAAAAGCTCTTAGTTCATATCCAAACATTAAACAGGACACCAGAAATTCTACCCTCAGCTCCCTGGTTTCCACTCCAGCAATGAACTTGTCTATATCTAACCAACTTGTCAATGTCTAACCAACCACAAGCATTATCCCAGTTCAAAAATGCACTTACTGAATGGCAAGGGGAAATCAGCATGGCTTTGATGTGAAAATAAAACGTGCCCTATTTCCCTGAGCTCAGGAAATAGCACATGGCATTTATATGCTCTAAATATGTTAACTTAGGTAGGGCAGGGTATAATGAGAGTTAATTCTTAACCTTGTCCTACACTCTTCAGAAAAGAGGCACAGAAGCACAGCAGTTTTTCACACTAGCACATAAAACAAAAACTCTTTCCTCCGCACTCCTCATCTCCATCCCAACTCATCCTTCATCTCAACAATCCTTGAGCTTCAGGTTCAGGGCTCCTGTGACTTATACTGTGCCCTGTGACTTATTCTGTGCCCTGTCCAAATGTCTTCCAAATATTTCTGATGTGAAAATTGGAAGATGGGATCGATTCCAAGTTTTTGTGGGTGTGCAATTCACACAGAGGTCATTCTGCTGTCAAACTCGGACCCAGCAAGTTGCTGAGATACCACTTCCTGATTAACTTAGTTTAATGGCATTGACGGCTTAAATCATTTTAGCAGCAGGGTCTTAATCCAACCCCCTCCTCTTTCCCTCTCCAAAACCAGGATTTTCTCCTTCCAGCTGAAATACCACATCAGAATTTAATACCACATTCCCGACTGCAGAAAACTGCACAGACCAACCAAATGTGCTCAGAGCCAGCATGAAATAAATCTTAAAGCAGAAAATCCTCATTTGAAGGTCAACCGTTCCTAAGAATGTGCTGGAAAGTCACAAAAAGATACTTTGTTTTCTCTTCCCTATCCTAAGAAAGGATAAATTGAACAGAGGAGAGTACAGAAGAAGGTTTATATTGCTGGCCCAGTCTTCCACTTTGAATTTTCCTTGTAGTTCAAACAACTGGATTGATTTAATTCATATGAGATTATCTAGACTCAATTCTCCCCTTTCCTTATCCTCCATGCCACAACCTAAAGGCAGGTAAATGCAATAGGATCAAGATACAACGGTTGTTTTATAAAGTAAGAACCTGTTTTGTTAACTAATTCCCTAATTAACACCAGCCTACCAGATTCCACCTTTGCTGTGAACTTTCAGAGGATTTCCTGTGATTTAAGTGGGCATTCCTGGTCAGACAATTTTACTGTGTCCATCTAAAGGCGATTGATAAAAGTCAGTAACTTGGATTCAATCTGGTGTTCATTACATTATATGAAGCATATTTAGCAAACAAAGCTTATTACAACAGGATTTGTTTTAATGACAAGAGTAACAGCTTTAGTTGGCCAATAATCACAGAATTATTAAATATCAGGCTGCCAGAGACCATCAAAACACACCTACTGCCCAAAGTCAGGGTCCTCCTGCCAGATGTTTGGCAAATTTGCTTTTAGCAAATGACTGAATGACCCCAACTTCAATTTAGGTCCATTACCTCTTGTAAATAGCCACTGCAGAAACAAAGATCAGTTTATTCCTTTCACCTCTGCAGTGACACTTGACATACTTCAACACTTATCTGCTCTCCACCAAGCTACCTATAATCTAAACCAACTCTGAACCTTTCCTAGCTGCCCAAGTATTTGGAAGTATTTGGAGCTTCTGACCATTCCTGTTTAGTTGTGACTGCCTACCCTGATTCTCAGTTTTCTTGATGGAATTTCTCCAAAACTGGTACCTTACAGCACCAAAAAATTAAAAGACAAGCACAAAAGATGGAAAACACTTAAGCACATTCTTAAGTTGGTCTTTACCGGGCAGAGAATTCTGGCACACTCACAAAGTTCATGGGCATTAGGGAGATGGTGAATGGTTTGCTAAAATCCAGTTTCCCCCTGCTCTGGTGGACACTCACTCACCAGAGCCCAGCCAACTCTCTAACCACAGGTATCTTTACTGACAAGGATAAAATAAATCCACTTCTGATTTGAAGTACTTTTTCCTTCTGCACTGGATGCAACAGAATTATAAGCTAACCATAATATAAACTAAATATGCCACCCTGCCTTCTTCCCAGTAACAGCACTGGGACAAGAAACAACCAGTGCCAAGGGAACACAGAGGCCAGTGACAGATACAGCTCACCCTTTCCTTTTTATGACCCCTTCAGTAGGCAATACTGTACTTAATTTTCCTGCCATATAACAGCAATAATCACCTTTGAGCCTGGCATATCCTGACAGTTAATGACAGGTCAGATTAAAAGGCCAAACCTTCAGCTCATCCAAACCACTCATAAACTTTGCAGCCAAGCCTGACCTGGAGGTCAACATCACTCTAAGGCACTCCATGAATAATTTATGATGGGTACAGCACAGTTAACTTTAGAAATGGCAAGCTGTGTACACATCCCACTCAGGAAGCTAATTGGGTCATATTTTGACAAACAGATCAATTTTTGTGAAAAACATAGGTGGCAGTAGCATAACTGGACTTTCCTCTGAACTGATCCTGCACCACAACCCTCCACTGCAAAGAACTGTGTCCCAGCCCTGTCACTCAGCTGTGCAGGATCAGCCCGGATCTATAGAAACCATTTCCAAGTGAGGAAGGAAATACTCAAACCAGAATAGATCTAAATTATCTGGTCTGAATTTAATAAATGAGCTGCACATGAACAAGGAAGGGATAACTGCAGGAGGACAGAGTGCTGTGCAGCATGCCTTCTCTCTGGCACTGTCTCTATAGGTGATGGCTTTAATCCTAAATCCTAATTCCCAATCCCACTCACCCCACAATGTACAGCCATGCAGGGTGGGAGTGCCTTCCCAAAGGCTGCAGCACATGCTCCTCTGAGGTGAGATGGCCTTAAAATGCTGCCTGGCTTGACAAAAACACCCTTGAAAATATCTTCTAAGGCTTGTGCCATGTCCTAAATAAATCTGAGTAACTCCCACACATTCCAGCCCTAAGCGAACGAGGATTTAAAGAAAACACTTCTGAAAACAACTGTTTTGGAGAATGTTGGGCAGTCTGACAGCACTAGGTGGTCATGAGAACAAACGGCCAGAGCTGCCCCAGCAATGAACTGCAGTGCTTCATCTTTTCCTCACAAGGAAACCTGTACACACAGCAGTGAATGATCCAGCAGGTAGGATCAGACCAAATCCTGCTACAGCCATGAAACAAAAATCCTGTTTCTTCATCCTTTATATACTCCTGGCATCACATAAATCATACGTTAAGCACATTATAAAACCTCAACTAGACAGGTGCCTTTGACTTGCTTACAGAGATCAATACACCTTATAACTACAAAGGGGTAACTAAATTACTGTGAATTCTGCACTTTATTAGAGTCAAAACTTACTTTTATATCAATGTGACATCAGCTTTGACAGAGCTACAGTAAAACTGTAAGATTCTACTAATGCTGAGTGGCTGGAGGGGGATTTCCCTCCCATAACACCGTGATTCTCCACTAAAAAAGTGGATTAATATCTGCAATGAGGGCATCCATCCCTGACCTTGCTATGAAACATCAGGCCCAAAAGCTGATCAAATCCATTTAGGTAAACATTTCTTTCTCTAACAAAATGAGCTCAAAAGGCCTAAAAATTCATAAATTAGAGGCAAAACACAAATCTACATAGTGTCAGAGTCTGTATTCCCACGGAAAAAACTGCAGTGGATTTTAAGGGCAAGGGAGTTTGCATCTCATTCTCTAAAGTTTTAGAAGAATAAAAAACAAGAGAAAATCCGGAAGAGATCTGGAACAGTGTAGTTTATTTCAGATTTACTTCAGCTGACTTAAAATGGAACATTTTGACTTTGATAAATATTTGTTGATTTATATACTTAAAAAAGTGTTAAAATTATTTTTGAAATGTCATATAAATCTCATTGTCTCACTTACATATTTACCCTTGAGTTCTGTGGCTGCCTGCTGATAAGATGGCATCATTCTCTTACAAACACCACACCCTGATAAAAAATAAATTGTGTAAGTAATATGCCAACAACTCCATTCAACCTCTTCCACAGTATCTATGTTCCAAAGCATATGAAGCAATATTTTATATTAAAGAATTAAACAAAAATTCTTTATCTGCTTCTATTCTTGATCTACTAAATCACTATTAGATTATTAGTTTCTAAGTATGTTACTTGTTACAAGCCTCTATTTTTGCACATTTTTCATGCTCTTCATTTTCATATTCATTTCTCATCCTAGTATGGAGGGAGTAAAACCATCTTATATTCCTCAGGCTCTGAGCTGAGCCCAGAGGAGACTACAAGATGAAACACACATATCAAAAAGTCAATAGAAGATGTCATAATTGTGAACTCTAAACAAAAAGCTTTGTACATTTCTGGTCTTTGAAGGGACAGGGGGAGGTACTTCAGATTCATCTCAGTTTAACAAGGCTTTCAAATTAATTTGAGGTGCATTTCCTAAACACATTACACACACACCAAGTGTTAAACAGTGCTCTGTTAATTGAGCTGACATAGCTCAGAAGCAGCAGCCCTTGTAACATACAATAATGTGCTGTGGAAAAGACAAAGGGTGAGTGAGGAAGACCACCAGTGTGTAGTTGGAGTGTGCTGAGTGAGAGCTGCTTGATGATGCTCTGCAGTGCTAAGCAGATTAGCAGTAAATCACCTTGTAAGCAGCAGTTTTCACCCCTGCCAAGTAAAATCTGGGCATGCAGATGGGAAGGGGCAGAGTGCAGACAGCAGGGAAGAAAGGTAGCTGGAGCCAAGCACGCCAGACACTTATTGTGGAAACTCTCAGTCCACCACGAGACAGTAGTCAACACTTCTGTTCTGGTTAACAGACAGAGAGTTTTGATAATATCTTCCAGAAAGGAGGAACAGATTTTGCAGCCACTAGTTTAGGATCACATCAGCATGCCTGGAAAAGAACATCCTTTAATCTGACAAAGAAGAGTTCTTGTTTCTGTGGTATTTCCATCTTTGATCTCTCTGTCAAATTGACAATGAGGTTGTTAAATTAGTGCTGGTCAAAATGACAGTTTCTTAGTGGGCACAGACCACACATTTAAGGCCCACTGAGGTCTTGCAGCTTCATCCAAACCACTGGACAGACATCAGAAGATGTCAGCTGGCAGACATCATCTTCCGAATCCTCTATTTCTTCTCTCCTCAGGAGCCTCAGGCCCTTAAGTCCTGCAGCAATTTTGCTATTTTCCCCTCTTCACTCTCTTACTGCTCTCTGGAGTACCTTCTAGGGCACAGGCACACACCAGCCTCTTCCACCCAGCCCTCACCCCTATCATCCTCCTCTTCCCAGCTCTGCTGCTGCCTCAAATTTGCTGCTCCCAAACCCATTTCAGTACACCCTCTCCTGTCCTCTTACTTCTGGGTTGTATTTTTCAGGATTCTGCCAAGCCACATATACCCTTCAACAGGCAGAAAAGAGGAACCTCAAAAAACTCATTTTCTTATGTTCTTTCTTCTTGTATTTTTTCCCAGAAGGGGGAGCTTAATTAAGTACAGATTAGTCTTTCCACTAGTTAACACCTACATTTTTAAAGCCTTGTTTTCAATCATGTTTATAAACAGCTCCTTCTTTATTGCCAAATCCAGACAGTCTCCTGCAGGAGTCTTCTTTGACAGAGTTACCTACAAATAAATCTGAATGCCTTCAAGTATATCTAATATTTCATCTTTAGTGAGGTCTGACTTTCTAATGTAGGCCCGAAAGTACAGTGAAAGGTCCACAAATGGCAGGCAATATCTTCTGAGGAAAGCAAGCCTTTGCTCTGAGTTGTTTTACCCAAACCAACCATTCCTGAAATATTAAAGTAACTACATCTAAGTCTGTAGTTGCATTCACCTCCCTCTGCACTGGTGCCTAATGAAAGAGCCCATTTCCTATCAATCTGCCACAATTAATCTAAAGCCCCTGTTTCCAACAAAGCAGAGAAATAAGGCAGCTGTCTTCCCCACAGCCTCCCAGACAAAGCCTGTGATGTCCTCTCCTGCCAAAAAGCTGAATTTCTTTTAGTGACCAGTCTTGATGTGCTGCTCCCAGTTATGAAAGGTAACACCTGTATGTAACCAATAATTTCAGCTGCTCAAAGGGCATATTTTGTTGCAACTGCTGGATGTATTCTGTCTCCGGTAAGAGGAGCAAGAAAAAAAATTTGGACAACAACCAATTCAGAAGGTCTTGTGTGTTAAATAAAAGATGAGGGAGTTACAAACTGAGAAATCAAGAGAAAAAAAACCTCACAAGTAGACTTCCTTCACAGCAGTTTGGAAAGCAGCACAAGTATTACAGCACTGAAAACTAGCAGGTGTTTTGCCACTTCAAAGAAGAGAAGCTGGAAGGAGGAGGGTTTCTGGGGGAACAGTTCAAAGAGAACGAAGGGTTAGATAAGGCACACTTCAGAAAGAGGCTGGGTTGTGGAAAACAATTACTCCTGACAGAGGTAAACTGTGAAAGCACTGTGCAGCCCAGCTCTCCCTGAAGGGACGATTTACAGCAGAGCAGCCGTAGCATCTCCCGCTGATCCAAGGCTGCAGCTGCTGGGAACAGCCACACGCCACGCCAGGCCACACAGGACCACTGCAGAGTCTGAAGGCACAGAGCCACAAGTGACTTAGTTTAAAGAAAAATCATCCCTTTGTGATGCACCAAACTAAGTCTTGGGCAATTTTGGTGATCTTGGCAGCACTCAGATGAGACTAAAAAAGTAGACTGATGTTTCAGGCACTAAGTACAAGAGAAAATACAGTCAGAAACACCAGACAATGCTGCCATGGGACACAAGTTTTAAAGAGAATCAGACAGCAAATTGCTTGTGGTACCCAACATCAACTTCCCTATCAGGGCACTGCTGGGAGGCTTTTCTAGTTTAGGTCACACATTTATTCCTCTCTCATGGCTTCCCTGCTTCCTGAACTGAGCAACAACTCAAGTGCAACACAATCTTGCTTAGAAGAGCTGGAAAGCCTCTCATACAGCAGTCACCAGGAAACACAAAAAGGCAGCTGTAAGTCTGCAACATTAAGGAATTAGTATCCAATGCAAGGACAAGATAGCAGCAAAACAAGGTCAAGGTCACAAAAAGAAACAGAGACTCCAATGTGCTCTCCTCTTCCTGAAACCCCACTGGCATTTGAGTTAGCCCTGCCCATGTAGGCAGGAACATTGAGGGTGCCTCTGGGATGGAGCAGGAACAGCAGTCCTGCTCCTGATGACTGCACTGTTCCCTCTGCCTGCAGCACACAGAGTTTCTGTTCTGTGCAGCACAAATCTAGAAAGGACAACAGGTAACAAAATTATAGAAAGTGGCTGCTTAGAAGAACATTGAGCAAGAACCATCATCACAAGAGAAAGAGACAAGACTGGGATACAAGTGATGGACAACCAGGGGAAAACTGAGGACAAACAGGCAGAACAACACAAGGAGCTGAGTGATAAAGGTGGCACAAGATGTTATTATTAGTGAAGCACACATGAAGACTCTAGTCAGACTTCGACATCTCTCAGTGGAGAAGGGGGAAAGGGGTGACAGGACATGCTGGGCTACTTACATGGGGCATAGAACATCAGAAGTAGGGGTTTGTCTTCCTTCTTCAGAAGCCTTCTCAATTCCTAGTGAATGAACCAAAGAAAATAAACACACTTATACTCAATGACACCATACTACAACTTAAAAAGCTAGTATATGTATTCATAGAACACAGGCTCATTTATCTGAGGGAAAAGGGCTCATCTTTCCTAACAGACAGGATTCAATTTTTTTTTTTCCCCTTGGTCAATTTTAACTTGAAAGAAGATGACAAAATTTATTATACATTCAGCTATCTGCTGAATATCCTAGACCAGTATCTCCACTGTTAATACGTGGAAGTTCCATGGTGTAGTTCATTCTCACTGCAGAATCTCTTCCTGGAAACTCTTTCTTCGCTGACATATCCAAAACCCACACTGCAATTCAAAAAGTCAGACTCAATAATAACAAAACAAGTTCAGTTTTCACACTATGAAACCTTGCCAAACCTATGAGATGCCATGCAAAAAGGATTTTTCAGTACCAGCATGACAGAAAAACTAGATGAAGTTTTCAAATTGAATGCAACCCCTGGAAGCCTTGTAATGGAATACAGAGGGTGAACATTAAAAATTAATCTTCCTACAAAAACTGAATGTCAGAATAACCATTTCTAATATTAAAAATGAAAGCCAGAAAATTGAAAAAGCCCTTTACAAAATACCAGCTAGAGTCCAATCAATTAAAGTTTAAAAAATCTATAGACTAGAAAACTAATATAAAAGACCAAGCTGATTATATTAGAAAAAACATAATGAGTAACTGTGGTGGCACTGACTTTTTAAGGTAGTTGCATCACATTTGCTATTTTCCCACTTAACACGGAGAGGACAGTTCCTGTACCAAGTTAAATCCCTCAAGATCTGGGTCCCCTTTCCTCCTGCTTCACACTTCCTAAACTCAGGCACATGAGAGAACCCAAGGTTTAATGACAACCTGCAGTTTGAAGAGCAGCATTTTACCTCCTACTTGTACTCTGCAGTGACTGCACCTTGCAAGTTGCTCCAGTTCCCTGAGACAAAGAGGCTGTGCCCCCACACCACGCACAAGCTCTGACACTTGCTGTGCAGCTGGCAGACTGAGGTCACAACCACATGTAGGGCAGAGGAGGGCACGAAGGACAGGACTTTACAGCCATCACAACCCACAAAATTTGTCACATCACTTCAAACAGGCTCGGTGCTTTAAATTTCCCTCCCAAAGAAACAAAAGAATGGCATTTCACTAAGAGTTAATACAAACATACACACTCCATCCCATATATTTATAAAACAACAGAACATCTATCCAGCTAATGTACCTTTTCACTGTCAACATGCACAATATCTTTGGCTTCAGGATCTTCCTCCCACAGTGGAGCACCCTCTGGATCCTTGAGAAAGGCCACCATGGACTGTAATAAACAGGGCAGAAAATCTTTTAGAGAAACACGAATGGAAATCATGAGACGTCCAATCTCAAATCCATGCTGTGATGTAAACCCCATCCAATTAGTGCCTTTGCTTTTCTGCTCATATATTCATCTGCTCTAATGCAGATTAGCACAAATCTCCTGTTGCAGAACCAAGTGATCCGTGGGTGTGTACCTTCATCATAACTGGTATTCCAACTTAGCAGTTCCCACTCCCACTATAACAGAGTGGAAGTGGACCAGCACACAGAGAAGAGCTTCAAGGATCCTTCAGAGAGCTCTTTAAATGGTACTACACCTTCCACAGAGAGCCCCTGGGTTAGCAGGAGAGACTTCTCTTTATGCAGAGGTCAGGCTCCCATGCCCTTCACAGTATCTGAGTAACAGGACTGGCTGGAGGCACACTGATACTTGCTGTGAGCAAAAGCAAATGAACACACAGATCAAACTGCTCATTTGGTCAAAGGAAGAATAATCCACCAAGAGTTCCCTCTGTGACCCACCTACCTAAAAAATCCATTGAATGCAATTTCAAGTATGAGAATAAGAAACAAATGTGACAGGAGAAGTGGGAAATACAAAACCCCAGGATTCTGCAGCTGCCACATTCAACAAACTGAGTACACCTGCACACACACCTTTGTAACTGCTTTACCTGACTGACATGCAACCAAAAATCCCTTTCAGCAGACCACAGACAGACTGTCTTTACCAGAAGGAAATATACTCTGATAGCTCTGACTTCAACCCTAGCCTGAAGAAAAACTCCAGCCCTCCCAAATCAGTGAGATCCTCTCTATGGATTCTGTACCTGCAAACAGAGGCTTGATCACTTTTATCCTCAGATGTCTGTGCTCTAGGAAACAATACCTGGCATTCCATGTTCATTCAGCACTCAGAATGCCCCACTGCTTTCTCTATGGCATTGCTTGTAGGTTTGTGTCCATTCCCACACCAGTGACACAGCGAGGTCCCTGAGGTCCTTCAGTGTGAGTGGATGAAGCTGCCACAGCACTGAGCTATACTAACACACACCAAGACTAAAATAGTTATACTAGCACACACATAAAATTCTTTCTCAGGAGCAGGCTGGCAGCACAGCTGGTGACATGTCCCATCACTGGAACAGTCTCAGAGACATTTCTGCTGCCTGTCTGCCTTCGGTGGGGCTGCTGTGGTACAACATCCCAACAACTCATCAACAGAGAGGAGAGTTCAGCTCATTTTCCTGCCTCTCAGTTGGTACTGTAAGGCTTGGGAGGATTCAGAGCTTACAGCAGGATCCATTTATTGCATTTATGTTTCTGTCTGCTTGCACAGCTAATATTGAAAAGATTTGTCTTATCACAAGAGGCAGCATGTATCAGTCACCAGACAGCAACCAAAACACTTAATGTACAGAGTAAAAAGGATCTAACGGCTGAGGTTGACAAACAGCTCCAGAAGAAATTTTTTTTACAGTGGCATTATCAGGGAAAGGAGCTAGTTAGGAAAAAATATATAAAATCAAGTAATTTACAATGGAGTTGCAATGTAAAAAGCTGTAGACTTAGAGGCATTAACATCCCAAATGACATCCTAAGACTAATAATACATGGGGAAAGGAAAGATGAGGACAAAACAGCAGAGATGTTCTACCTTTAGGACAGCTGCATCAAGTTCTGCTCACCCTCAGCACGCACAGACCTCAACTATACACTGGAGAGGAGGAGAGAGGAGTGAACATTTTGAACAGCTAATGAGTGTAATTGACTCTGCTAGTTTCAAGAATTCCTGCATGCCAAATTCAGTCAGGTAGAAACAGATGTGGTTAGAGGATGGGGTATTAAATAGATTTAATTCATCCAGCCTCTCTCTCTCAGCCAAGACAGAAAAAAATTAGATGTGTAATGTCTTCTGGCAGGAGCAGGCAGTACGTTGCCTTGCCCTCAATTCTTCATGCAGCAAAGAGAACTTCCTCTCTTGCTTTAAACAGGGAAGAACAACACCCAAACTATCCACAGCATTCTCTAATCACAGAAAACAGTGGTCCCCAGGCTGCTGTGTTAGAGGCCACAGCAAGGTCCAGGGCCCAGCACCCCTGGTGCTGCAGAACCAGGACTGCAGCTCTGCTCCAGTCCTGCCATGCTACAGTCAGGACCTGTTCTGACCCCATGGCACAGACACAAACACCCAGGCTGCTGTGTTAGAGGCCACAGCAAGGTCCAGGGCCCAGCACCCCTGGTGCTGCAGAACCAGCTCTGCTCCAGTCCTGCCATGCTGTGGTCAGGACCTGTTCTGACCCCATGGCACACACAGAAACACTGTGGGCTGTAACCAGCTGTGCCAGCTTTGAGCCTTACACCTCCACTCAGCAGAGCACAGGACATGCTTCATCCAGCACATGCTGCTAAAAACAAGTATTTTTTCACAGGAAAGCTGATCCATAATCATATATATAGACCTAGGCTTTAACCTGAAAGAAAATGTACACAAACACATCCATGTGCTTTTCACTCCTTTGAAGTATCATGCAGTAAGGAAGCTAATAACTAGACCTGCCTCAATTTCACACACACAGTCCTTACAACAGCCAACTTGAAAAGGATTCAGGGTTTAGAGCAGGACCAATTTATTGAGTTAGATATTAGTCTATTCCCTTTGCTAGCATTAAGCAGATTTGTACTTCAGTGAGTTCTCTACATTTTGGAAGAAGGGTAAAACTCTCCCTGTACTTTATACTCCAGAAAAGGCTTCATCATGTAATAAACACAGCCTGGATACTGGCATTGTGGCTCTCCTGAGAATTAGACAGAATGTGGCTAAACAACACATGAACAGATATTCCAGGTAAGACCAAAGACTGACCTAAGCTTAGGTCTTCAACAGCAGATGACAACAGCTACTTGAGGAGAAGATAGACTAGTACTTATGGTTCTCACATAGCTTACACTGGCATGTGCTCTCAATTTCTGGCAAAAAGAAATTAAGTTTATGGGCTCTGCACCAGCTGCTGTATATGGACCTCTGTGCTTTCTAACTGCCAATGGATCTAGCTGTTATGACTATCTGAAACTGTTTTTCAGACTCCTAAGTTCTTGGCTTTCATATAGTGTAGCTACAAGTTCCAATATTTTTTTTTAACATTGCAGTTATCTGTTTCAAATCAACCATCCCAAAATGCCACTGTTTGCCCTCAAATTTGGAGAAAAAATAAGTAATCGCTCCCCTTTTTAAGCTACTCACAATTACAGAAATATCAAATTCTATTGCAATTTCCTCCAGCTGTCCTTTTTAGTATTGTGAGAACCTAAGTCCTTCTGCAAAGAATTGGAAACACATTTTTAAACTATTCCTAATTATTTTGCATCACTGAATTTTGTTCATCTCCCTTTCCTAGATACCCCAAGAAGCTCAGCTCTTAACACAGGTCTCAGCAGCAGCAAGTTCTGACTGCCAAGTAACTTCCCCCTACTGTGAACACTGAGCTTTCCTTTACTCCTCATTTTTCTAACAGTGAAACCACAAGGGCATCTCTGCTAATTACACAAGGATTTAGTTACTTTAAGAAATGAAAAGCTTTTCTAAGAACGTGAGTACACTATCTGCTGGATCAGCCACATCTATGAAATTGCTGATTACTCCAGAAGAATCCTTTTACAGTTCTTCAGAGCTGTGTCCATCGTTCTCCAAAATGTCATACATATATTAATATGTCTACTGGATGTCTGGAAAGAAGATCCAAGTTTTATTGCCACAAGTTTGCTGAATGATGTGAAACAAATCCTTTAATCTCCCTGTTCTTTGGTGTGTCCACCTGTCCATAAAATGAGTATGATACCCTATGTAATTGTGTTGCTCTGCTGCTCTCTGTTTGTATGTACTGGGAGACTCCTGACAAACACAGCTGAGAGAAACAAAGGTCACTGGCCCAACAGAAGAAAACAGGGAGAAATGGAACAGAGGGAGAAATACAGAAAATATCCAGGCAGCTGTGAGCAGCAGAACAAGCAAACAGCTGAATTATTTGATCACTGCCCAGACCTGATCCACTGCCCAACCTGTACATCATTAGTGGCTGGTTTCACAGGGGCAGTTTAATTGAGAAACACTCTAGCCCCTAGAGTGAGGGATCTTCAAAATCCCTCTTCCACCTCCAATGCAATCCCACAGCCCTGTACATGGGATGCTGCTTTCTTCTTCCCAGCAGGCAGGGCAAAAGGGAAGGGTGAAATGCTCATCACAAAACAGCTGAAGGAACAGATGATCTGGCTCCTGTTGTGCTGTGATTGCCTCTCAGCCCAGTGCTCCCTGGAGCACTGCAGGTGCTTTCCACTTCCTCTGATCTGTCAGGAAGAGTCACAGCACTAATTCCTGGTTGCAGCACTTTATGGAGGGCAGGAGAGATGCATCATGTATTGTTCAAATCACCCAAATTTAGGCAACTAGCAAGTCTCCCCTTAACCCATCACCCACCATGAAGGAAAAAAAAACAATCACCAGCTGCAATTCCTCACTAAGCACAGAAGCTGGTTTAGGCAGCTGCTGACTGGGCTGGGTATTTAACATTGCCCTTCCTGATGCCAGGCAAGGCCTGCTGCAGGAGAAGGGAAGGTACATGGCCCTACCCACCCTTCCCATCTCAGACAAATCCTGCATCACAGCCTCAAGTGAAGACTGAATTAATTCAAGTCAGGGCACACTTCCAAGACAGTCCCCTATCAGACAGTCTCCAACTCTGGCTGTAAAAGCAAGGTCCAGAGCAAGTGCACTTCAGAACAGCCACTCTGACACACTCAGGTTCACAGAGCATCTCACACAGGCTTTCCTCCATCCCAGGGCAATGCCCTGAACAAGCCAGAAAGGGGAAGTACATGGAATTATATCAACCTGGGGTGATGTCACTAAGCCTTCTAAAGACTAATGACTGTGCAGAGCCTGAGTTTGCTGGAGGAGGAAGACAAACAGGAACTGGGCATCAGAAGTGATGTAGTTCATAATTGTTCCAGGACAGAAGTGATTTCTGGAAGCCAAGTCATTGCCAGGCTCCTCACGTCAGGATACTCCCAGTGCTTCAGCAAGGCTTTGCAAAGGCAAGCTGCACACTTCTGGCCTGCTCACTGTACTTTCAGTCCACCATTTCCACAATCATCTGGATCTGCAAATTTGTATCATGCCTCATGCCTTCTCTCTTCCCTTGCCCACAGAACGCTGCCTTCCTTTGCTTTATGTCAAGATTTGCCAGAAAAAAAGAAAGGTCATTTTATACCTGATGCACTCAAAGCACTTTCATAGGAACTGTGGTTCTATAATCTGATAAAAGATAAGGCCACTCAGCTCTCTTTAAAGTTTATAAACACACAATCTAAGAACGTCAGAGAACTCCTTATCAAAACACAGTAGCAGCTAATACTTTTAGTTATACTACCACAAAGAGCACCTTGTAATCAAAACAAGAAAATCCTTATTTCTTACCAGCATGTAACAAATTTTTAAATAATAAACTATTTTCCTGGATCTGTGGTTGACAGACATGTATGCACACAAAAACCTTCAGGCCATTCTGATCACTGTTTATGAAGATTAATCCCCTCCCTTTCATGCCTTCAGCATGAAAAAATATCAAAACCAGTTTTTAATCCATAAATGCCTCACCCACATCTAGCAAAACCAGAAGAATAATAATGGAATATTTGAATTTACCTTCAATGTGACCGCTCTGTTATATGCAGTATGAAATGCACCGTCCCTGTTAAACGAGGAGTGGGGAATAGTGTTAACTTACAGTAACATTACTGGAATTCATACAGCTGCTCTTCCTGACTTCTCACTAACCAGAATAACATCATCCTGCTGAAGCCACAGAACTAAGTAGAATTTACAGTACAGTAGTTTAAGGGGGGGTGGGGAGGAACGAGAAGAAGGAAAAAGGGAGGGTGCAAACCAGTGTAAAGAAAACAGTTTCCCAGTAAACAATTTCCTCCCTGACACTTTAACATGATTATTTACTAAGGCACGATCTTTGGAGATGGAGATGCAGCTGCTTGGTGTACCTAACAGTACTCCCACTCCTATTATTTTCAGGAAGAAAAATATCTTGCTGTTTCAGAACACTTGCCTTTCTCCACTCACATTATGAAGGACTATCTCGAGTCAGAAAGGCAGGGAGATGTGAAGCAACTTGTCCAAGGCACATGCCAGCAGGCAAGTGACAGAAAGCAAGAGAACTTAAATCTCAGGCATCTGCCCCATGCACTGGACAGTTTCAGTCCACTGGACATCTCTCCTTGGCCCTGCTTACACTTTAGTGTTCTCTGTTCAACAGCAGAATAAATTTAACTCAACTTCTGTCATAACACATGCTTGCAAACTGAAGAAACAGCAATTAATTTCACAGGATAAAAAATTAGTCATCTTAATGCTGCAGCAGCGTGGGGCTGAAAGAATAAACACTCTTAATGGGGGCATCAACAATTATGAACTACAAATCCCAGCCCAGCACTCACTTATAATGGAGTAAATCCACTCCCTTCTCCTTTGAATTAGGATCTACCTTCATCTTCTTGCATAATTTTCGGCTTTCAGTATCACTGCAAAAAACACATATTGGAAGAAAGGTTACCAAAAAAGAAAATCAAATGCATTCAGTCCTGAGAACTCATTGCTGTGGTCAGCAATCATCAGCAATTAATCCAAGCTAACAGTAATTTGGAAGCTGTTTAGCTAAGTTTGTGGGAAAAGCATTGTGAAAAGCTCCATTAGTCAATTTAATTTCTCTGTTTGCTTGGTCAGGACACAGTGAACTGTGTTAAATTCACATTCCAAAGCCAAGCCCTAACCAGTAGAGAAGCAGCTCATTCCAGCACCTCAGCAGATCTTCTGTCCATGAGATTAACATAAAATTTAGGAAGCCAAATTTCAGTAAGACCATGCTACTAGTTAGGATGGTGGTCAAAGAGCACTGTTTGTTAAAAGATTCTAAAGGAAAGAGCAGGTCAGCTTTTACACTTGGCAGAAGGTAACAGAAGGCCAAAAAAACCCATGTTCATGGTATGTCCAAGTCCAAATCACAAGCATTTAGCCTTAGGAAGGTCCTGCAGAAAACAAAAAACAGTTGAAATTCTGGAGCCCCAAACCCAGCAACCCCATTAATTCTAGGTATGAAAGATGTGTCCTGGAGCCACACCTGCAAAACAGAGGCAAAAACAGCTCATAAAGGAGGGGGGAGGTGTCAGCAGCCAGACCTGTTAGAGGTGGTTTTCAAATTGAACAAGACTGAATGGCTTCCAGCACCAGATTAGGCTTGAAGAAGAGAGAGGGGTCATGGGAGAGAACTGCAAATACATTTGTTTCAGTGGGCAGGTAAAGGGTCCTCATGGCCTAGCAGCTCTCCTGAACAGGGCAGGAGTGAAGCCATAAGGAGACTTCAAGCTGAAGTGAATAAGAAGTTGGTCAAAGATCTGGGGAGATGAGCAAAACAGAAAAGAGGATGATTCACATTGACAAGGCTGTTCTCTGCATTGACAAACAGCAAGATTAAACAGCTCGGAAACTTGTTCCCAGCAGAGGACAACTTGTACCTTTTACGCAGATAAATCAATTTAGAAAATGAAAACACTGAAAACCCATCAAGTTTAAACTGATTAGAGACAACAAGATGCAAGGCTTGCAAGAGCCCCACCAAATTAAGTGTGCTGCCAGCACTGGTGCTAATTCTCCCAATCTTCTCCAGCTGCCTTTCTACAAATGTGAAGAACAACAAACACCAAGTTCACAGTGAGCTGCAAGTGAGAATGCACCTTAGTGGAAACTTCCCAAATGCCTCTGGAAATAAGGAGGAATGTGCCATGGACACATGCAGCAAAATCAGAATACTATGCTGAATACAGAAATGAGCATTTTAAGGATAAAACCACCACACCAGGAAGGAGCACTTGTAATCTCAATTGAACAGAAGTGTATTTATCTGAAGTGTCTTACTGAATTCATGTCAGTTTTGCATTTTCACATTACTGTAACCCATAAACACTTTCTTTGCTTCCCTGGGAAGCTGGAGATCTGAGCTTGACAACTGAATAAGGTGGACACGTCTCCTTGTTACAAAACTAGACTATGGAACAAATGTCCTGGCTTTGGAATTATGCCAAAACACCATGATTGCCACACGAAGCTCATACAAAAAACCTGCAGTAACACCAAACCCATGGGTAAGAAACATTCTGTCTTCTCTCCCCTGCAGTTCTCCAATGGTCTAAACCTAAATGACTCGAAAGTCAAGGAATGTCCAGAGAAGACACCAGTTTCAGATCATCCCTTTGTCTTACCCTGTACAGATTCAGAGGCACAGAGAAGGTCTTGTGGCCCTGCTGCAGTTAACTACAGTCAGCTCACACAGCACTCAGCATTTGTAAATGCTCTTCTAGACACTCCCAAACGTTTCCAGTGTGCAGGTGCACCCGTGGCTACCTCAGCTTTGCCAAGACAAATGTTAGGTGCTTGATGTCAACAAGTGTAATGCTGAAACCTCAGCAACAGGGTCTGTGAAACCCCAAGATGTGCAGACAATTGTTCTTGTATCACAGAGGACTAAACTGGGTACCAAGAGAATCCTGTACCTGTTCTACCACCTATTTGGTGCAACCAACCATGTGGGGAAGAAAGTGTAATTTTCCCCTACGTGTCATTTAGAGATCTGAATGAATACTAATATTCTGAAAGGTTTATAGTGAAAAAAAGCTACAAAGCATTATTACTGATCTATACCTGTGGGTATGCAACTAGCAACTCCTACCACTTCAATTCCTAGCAATTCATTTTCTGTTAGCATGAGATTCTATTAAAAAAAAAGAAAGATAAGAATAGCTATTTGACTGGATCTAAGTGTGTCCTGCTTTCAGAATTTCTCCATTTGCAGAGATTCACACAGCTGCCTGAATGCACAGCCATTATCACAGGAAAGAAAGCAGCAGTTTGCTAGAGTATGTCTCCTACCATTTAGTGGGCAGATTCTCTGCACCACCGCATTGAGAATTAAGCCTGTTTATGCAAGCTATCTGCACTGATGCATGGGATAGAAGAGGAGCAAATTCCAAGAATAGGAAACCTCTAAATATGTATCAGTAATTTTTTCATGCATCAGTGCAGATTTTTGCACATGCCAGACCCACCAGCTCAGATGCTATGCTAACAATTATTCAGAAAAAGCAGAAAAGGAGATGTACAGAAATGGCAGAGATGGACCCTTCTGCCTTCACTTAGAGACAAAACCTGCAAAGAGCAACCTGCTCTGATATCACGTGGTAATGACCATTATTCTTAATAAGAGTAAATATCAACACAGATGCAGCCTGCTCGAAGATTTGTCTCTTTTGAATCTCAGCCAACAGCCTCTCTCTGAAGATGAGCTCCTCAACTCTCACATGGGAGAGGGTAATTAGGACTCCAGTTCTTGCAATTTAATTATATCACTTGAAGAGGCAGCGTAAGAGTTTGTTATAATGACTAAAAGTAAAAAAAAAGGCAACAAAAACAGGAAATAAAAAGGAAAAAAACAAAACAACAACAAAAACCCCAAAAAACCCCCAAAAAACCAAAACAACAAACCACAACCTAAGAAGCCAGAAACTACCCTCAAAATAAGCACTCTAGCAACCCAGGCCAAGCCACTCAAGGCAAAGGCACCAGGCTCAGGGAATACTGGCCTGAGGATGAGGTCAGTAATGTGTCCCCAGCAGCCATCCTTGGCTGCCTCTTGCCATTTCTGTCCAGAGCAATTTGAAGCCTGGCAGGTCCCTGCTGTGCTACTGCCAAAGGGACCCTTGTAGAAAAGAGTTATCCAGCATTATCTCCCTGGAAAATCAACCTATTTGCAATACCAATTGCAATACCACAAGGACCTGTCCAGCAGCTGTCTGTGTGGTAATAAGGTCAAACCTTAGTGGCACAATGGCACAGCTTCCTCCTACTCCCACAGGCATGTTCTCCACTCTTCCCCTTCCACAAAACCAAACCAGGGCTTCAAAATGTGCCTTTGCTGGAGAAGTGAAGACATACAACAGCTTGGTAAAAAGAAAAATGAAATGAGCGATCCAAGCTGACCTAAGCAAGAAATGTACATAACAACAAAGGTGGTGTGCACTGCAAAGATCGCGTGCACACTTCATCCCTCTCCATTCCCATCCCCATCTCCTCCACCAGGACACATTTCTGTCACTGGGGGTTACGATGGAGCTGGCAGGAAGCCCAACTGGAGCACTCCCTGTAAACCTCTGGGGTCCCTTGTCAGAGTAAGCAAGCATGAATAATCCCTTAGCACAGGCAGGCAGCTGTTACCAGGGCAGGAGGGTGGCAAGGGACTCCTGAAGGAGATCTGGCCTCCTTTGGCTCACCACCAGTGCAGCCAGCTCCTGAAGGGGACATTTCACAGCCCTTCCATAGGAGTGGCACAAGATGCTCTGCCTGTCCAGGACTGCCCACAGGTCTGGACACTCATGGCCATAAGGATGGAGAAGCAGGGAGAAATGCTGATGGCAGTCCCCAGTGGCAGGAGGAGCAACACAGAAAAAGGCTTTTGCAGCAATGTGTCAAGGTAATTTGGAGAGAGAAAGAAGATAAAAGCTAGACAGAAGGAACACAAAATAAGACCCAGGAGTTTTGCTGCAGTTAACTCCACAGTTTCTGAATGTAAAAAAAGTCCAAGATGGACGGATCCCAAGTAAAAAATGGTGCATGGAGGTAGAAGTGCAAAACCCCCTCCTTGGGGAAAATTCAAATATTGACCAAAGGAACAGGGTAAGACCAAAAAGCTAGACAGAAGGAACACAAAATAAGACCCAGGAGTTTTGCTGCAGTTAAGTCCACATAGTTTCTAAATGTAAAACAAGTCCAAGATGGATGGATCCCAAGTAAAAAATGGTGCACAGAGGTGGAAGTGCAAAACTCCCTCCTTGGGGCAAATTCAAATATTGACCAAAGGAACATGGTAAGACCATACATCCTCAGCACCATTCTCTTTCATGAGCACAAATATCACCTTTTGCAGCTTCCTAATTATTTCCCTTACTATGCAATGCTGCCCATTGGCCTCTCATGAAGACAGGAAAACAGCCCCACAACCACATCTCTGGGGAGGAAGGATTTGGAACGACTGTCAAATCCCCTCTTCAGCAATGACAAAAATGCCATCCCAAAACAGTCATGTCTCCAGCTGCCAATGTAACAGGAGAGTGTGAACATGCTGTGTGGCCACATCACTCCCATGACACTGCCCTGGCATCCCTTAACACTTTTCAATGCAGAGTGCACCCAGCTTTCTTTTTCACCCATACCTTGAGGGTTTCCAGGCACAAGAAAAGTCATTAATAAAAATGCTGACAGAACCAATTCAAGTAACCAGGACAGTAAATGTGCGTGCACAAAAACCATCTCATTCCTCTATCAGCATATGATGCAACCACATGGAACCCACAGACCTCACAATTTCTAAACAGATTTTCTCTTTCATCTGTACATCTCACCATCTGAAACAGGGCTCAACAATCCACATACATGATGCTTCAGCAGTCCCTTATATCACAGCCTGTAGACTCTAATGCAATGGAGGCCCTGTTGTATGTGTGACTGTACAAACACTGTCACTGTCCCAACAGCTGGAAGAGACAAAACTGAGCAGGTAAGGAGAAAGAGCAGGCTCCAAGAGCAAAGGGATACAGCAAAGCAGAAGCAAGACTGCCTATAAAGCAAGTCTTCCAATGCTGGAAAAGCTTTGGAAGGTACCAGTCAAAGCTGTCATCTTGTCACCAGCATGTTCTCTCATTCTTGTCTCTGTTGTTCAGGTGCTCTCATTCTTTTATGTTATAGTGAAAACCATCACAGAGAACTCCAGTTATAACTTCAGGGAAGTTCAACTGCGATTTCAATCCAGCTATCAGAAGTGAATTATCAAACAGGGTTTCCCAGCTCAATGCACAGTATCTGCAATACCCTCTGGCTACCTTCCACAGAATACACTCTCCAGACAACAGACTGACGAACATCCTGGGAAAGCATGGAGTTGAGATGCTGCCAAATTGAGCTTGTGACCCCAAAAAGGCAGCAAAAGAAGTGTTAGCAGCAAAAATTTCCTGAAGCCTCCTAAAAGTATGAAACACATTTGCACTTGCAAACCTAATCTGAAGGATAAGTCATTAACAGTCACTTGTAGTTAGATGTGCTCCTACAAGGTTTTGAAATAAAAAAGGAAATTCTTTAGCCACTGTTGGGGACAATACGGGAATTCGACTTACACGTTGTCTTATTAATTCCACCCTCCAACAAAGACTGTGTTGTGGGATCCATTTACAATATAGCAGTTTGTGTACTTTACTGATCAAGCAAAACCAGATGGATTGTAGCAAAACTCTCCTCTTCTCAGACTGCAGGCATTGCCTGCCTCCCCATCATCCTCACTTCTCCCTCCCATCCGGGGCCAGCAGCTGCCACAACTACTGCTGCTAACAGTATGCCACATTTGTAAGGCTCCTCATATTCTATAATGATCCCACACCTTCCTGTATCACTCTCTCAAGACTGATCTGAAATCAGAAACAAAAAAAAAAAAATCCTAGGGGAAAAAATCACTTCTCAAACCATCAAGCTGGCTTGCACTTCTCCAAAGAGCTGGATGGTAATGGCTTACACCTACTTGAACAGAAAATCCATACTCAGCCATCAGTGCAGAAAGGCACTTAGATACTCTGCTCCTGAGTGGGGTTTAAGGACCTGCAGGCACCAAAATAGGAACAGAACCAGGAGAAATGGATGCAGAAGTAATGAGCACAGGAAGCTTAAACACAAGATTTGTCTTGGAAAAAAAACCAATGTTTTGCACCCATTCTGGGTTCCTGATGGAAATTATCTTCTAGAACAAGTTGCAATAGCAACAGGTTTCCACAGCACAGAACAAATGAACCAGGCAAACAGTGCGGCACATGAAAAGCTTGAATCTTTTAAGGGATGGGGGAGTGTGAAAGCCAAAACCAGAAAACGTACTGCTGGAAAGAATTAAAGATAAGGATTAGCAGATGAACAGGACAGAGCTTCATGTGAAATCAGGGCCTGATTTTACCCCCTAGAATGCAGCAAAAATCCCCACTTCAAGGGGGGATTGCAATCACCTTGCAGATGACTGCAGCCTTCTGCTCCAAACGCTGCCCTGGAACGTGCCAGGAATGCAAACAGCATAATCCATGTGCTGTGGAGACCCAGCACCACTTGTCACCCAATACGAACGACTCCCTGTGCCCATTAGTCAATTAGAGAGGCCAGGGATCTAGAGGAATAAGATTAAAAAGAAGTATTTTTTGAAAATTAAAACCCATGAGATTAATTCTTACTGCAAGCAAGAGCAAGCCAAAAAGCAGAAGGAGAACGAAGACAAAGAGGTAACACATATCATCATATCGTCAAGCTAAAACAATTAAAGGAAAAAATTATAAGCTCCAGCCCCTGCAGAAAGTCAAGAAGTTATAATGAAGAGTACTTCCCATGGAAATGTAAATTAGCAAGAGGCGCTTGGCAGCCCACATACCTGCACAGAAATAAGGTAAACACATTCACAAGAGCTACCAAAGGTTTTGTAGGAACTTCCTACACCAAACATTCCAAAACCATCAAACACTCAAATTCTTTGCAAAGCAGCAGCTTCCCTCATCCCACAACATGGCAGAGGGGAACACTGCCCTAACCTGGGATACCAGATGACTACTACCCTGGCTTTGAGTTGACAGGAATCTAAGAACCTAAAATGCAGGTTTTCAACATGTCACCCACAGGCACAGAGATGGTGCAGCCCTTTGTACACCCATTTATGACCTTTAGGTGCACCATGGGCCTGGAGAGTAAGGATGCTAGAGGATGTTTTAATTGAATTACTGGGTGCAGAAAAACAGAGGTGACTTCTTTTACACTAAATCTGAGCTTGCTTACTCTTCATTTTGGTCTGAAAAGCAGCAATACTGAAGATTTGGTTAATGAGCGACTCTAGGCAAAAACCCTTGGAATACTCAAGTTTAGGATGAAACAGACGAGCTCAGGCTCATACACCCAACCACTACTGTGGATTTAGTTAATTGCTCTGTGTTTCTGAATTAATGCAATACACCAGACTGGATGGGTTTAAGTTACAAACTGAGAGCTTACTTAAAAAAAGAGTTTTTTCAGATTCCTGCATGGTCACCCTTACAGTAAAATAAAAAGGCTTTAATGTGAATGAGCATTAACCACACAGACAGGTTATGACAGAGACAGGAGGATGGCATCGAAAATCTATGCTGTAAATGCAGTTTGCCCTTATAAATGGCACTCAGACAAGGACCACACTGGCAGTATAACTCATTTGGAAAATGTTCCTGAGGGACACCTGCCTTACTTCCTCTGGACCAGCTGCAAACAGAGCTCCTGCTACCTCCCTCAGGCTGGCACTATGAGCCACCCTCTCCTGAGCTGCCCTTCAACTTCAAGGCTACTGTAGGAAAATGCAGAAATCCCAGACACCATAAATTGCTTAGATGGAAAGGGCTGTACCAGGGCAAGAGCAGCATTCCTTCTTTCTTTTTTTCTCTCTCTATCAGGTCTGGTCAGTTTTATTTGCAATTTCAAAGCTTTTTATCAGCTTTAAAATTCAGCCACAAGGACGAAAGATGAGTAGACTTATTCTCCTAAATAAATCCTACTTCTGAGTCGCTTTACAGGATGAAGGTAAAAAACTAGAGAGCAAAATTACTCTAACACCATCTGTACTGCCAGCCTTATTTCTGAAATTTCTCTCTGCTATGTCAAGGCATTAAACACATTCATTTATAACTGTGTGAATAGGTAAAGCCTTTCTGTATCTAAGCATCAGGAAATGAGAAAATTGGGAAAACCTCTATCTAAAAGACAGCAAAAGAGGGATATTAGGGAAAACCCCAGAAAAGACAAATACTCTTTAGATTTTGGCTCTCTTGTGAAGCAGCATGTTTAGCTGTGTAGGTTTGAATGTATTGCTTTGCCAGCCAAATCACAGTCCCACCTTTACGCTAAGTGTCATGGGACTGCTACAATAACAAGTAATTATTGGGGATGGGGACTACAAGAATGATGCTCATGGCACACAAAAGGGACTAAAAGATGACACACAAAAGCAGAAAAAGTGGGATTAAAACCAAACAAAAATTAGTCAGACATTTTAACCAGATGGCATTTCCTCTTCCTAGCAGTCTGATGTGCTAAAGCCAAGCACACGCGCTATGACAGCAGATGGAAATCACACAGCTTTGTTTATGTTTGGGACCTACAGCAAAGGGAGCCATGCAAGTTTGAGCAGAGAATAATTACCCAGAGCCAAAGAAATTGGTGTTTTTTTAAAAAATACCAATCCACAGGAGTTATAGTCAATAAAAACATGAAACAATTCAGTAACTGGAAAACCCAGGAGAGGAGTGTTCCCTAAATCATATTCATGATGGAGAGAGCTACTTTCAAGCTCTTCAAAGCTGCACCTGACCATAATGTGCTTAACAACCTGCCAAACACATTTTCGTCTTGTCAACAAAGCCATTTTACTTCTTTTCCACGTCACCCAAACTAGTTACACTTTTCCAAGTAACATCAGTCCTAGGCCATACTGTGGTCTATCACAAAACTCACTTAAGAAGGCTAGAGAATAACTTTGTAATGACTATTCTTCAAAACCACACCTCAGGACATTGCAAACTGAGAGTAGAGCTTTGTCTGCTTCAAATACAAGCAGTAACAACTTTGCCTTTCACTCAAAGGGTAATTCCATTTTACTGTGTTCCCAGGCACATCACTTTGTACCTTTGACTTGTCACCATAAGGATTCGACAGGAGTTCTATTTCTTACAAAACTCCTCTTTTACTTGACCACATCAGTACTTACCTCCAGTTGTACCAGGACTTAAAAAATTGAGGTTTTGGGAGATCAGGGGGATGCAGAGGCTCTGCAGCACAAACCCCAACCAGAGCTAGCAGCAGCCAGTCTCTGAGACAGAAAATATCAAGTCATTTTGTGCTTTTTTTGCAGATATCCTAAGCTTTCAACTCCCTGTGATGCCCTTCAATATTCCAAATTTCTATCAGCCTACAACTAAAAAATAATTCAATAAACAGCCCAACTTCCTGATTTCTTACATGCCCATTCCAATTTCACCTGAATGCCCTACAGAGCACCCATTCATGCTGCTGCAGCATTTTTCCTTTCAAAGTTCTCCACACTCTTTATAAACATTGACTAATGAATCAGGCAATATTTACCCAGTTGCCTGGAAAACAGATACACCTTTTGTAAGTGCAGAAAGTAACAAGAAGTGACTCATTAGCAGAGTGAGGAACAAAAGCTGTGACTCCCAGCTCCCATTAACATGGCATGTCCCCAGACACCAGCCCCAGAACATTTGTTCCCAAGGTGCCTGCTCCATCTCTCTGGAACACTGAAGATTGAGCAGCCTGCAGTGCTGTGCTCCATCCCCAATACCATGCATCTCATCAGGCATAATTAGTTCAGTATTCTCTTGTCTCTCACACCACCATTCATTCAACGTCAAACGCCTCAGCAAAGACTTCCTAATTAAAACATGTAAAGGCTAAAATAAAACATATTTTTGTCACATCAGTGCTGGGTCTTTCATTCACAACTGAAACAGCTTCACGTTTAACAGTGTACAGAGCCACTATGCTATCTCAGCACACAGCAGCAAACAGTGACCACTTCAATGCTGGGAGCAGCTCTCGAGCTGCCCCTTCATCTCTAGGAGGAGACGTGGATCTGCCTGCAGGAACGGACTGAGCTCTCGGGAACAAGGACCTTATCTACAGTGCCACATGCAGGGGGGTCACACTCCAGCACGGCACTTGGCACAAGTGAACCCAGCTGTGCAGGAAAGGCAGGCGTGTGGCATTTCCAGCCCTACACTTCCCAAGGCCCAGCACGCTGGGGATCTCTGCTACCCTGCCTCCAAGTGACAAAGTAAGTGGCAACCTCCTTTACTGAACACTGTCTCAGCAAGAAGCCAAGTATTTCCCCACATCATGCTGAAAAACTGACTTCCCTCTCTCCCCGAGACCACTCAACCTGGAACTGAAAGCTCAAAGCTAATCCCTGCTTTAAACCACAGACACAACAGAAGCCAAGGCCAAGGAGCACGGTTTCCATGCAGACCAGCATTCAGGAAGTCCTGAACGCCACAATCCCAGCCACAAACCTGCACACTCCCCTCCACCACATCAAATACAGAACATGCTGCTGAGATTTAGCAATCCACACTGATCTCTGCAGAATGTTCTTGCCTTCTCTTGAAAATGAGGGGAAGGAGAATGACAAGTAACAAAAAAAGCACCGTCAGTGAAGAAAGAGGAAAGAAAAGGCTGCCATCATCGCCACAGGGAAGCAGAAGCACAAACCACAACTCTGCATGTATGCCAGCCCTGCCAACGCTTGGATCCGAAGGCAAAGAAGCCCAGTACAGCGGGATGTGAA
Source organism: Passer montanus (assembly GCF_014805655.1). NCBI lineage: Eukaryota > Metazoa > Chordata > Aves > Passeriformes > Passeridae > Passer > Passer montanus. Next base: position 18,029,741 of record NW_024356504.1, on the reverse strand, counting down.
GAGCAAAGCCAAAATTTCCCGCTAAATATTGCTGCCAAACAAGACATTTCTTGTCAGTATTTGTAAAACAAATTGAGCCTGTGCTGTAAATATCCCTGCATCTGTGTGCTGTTTGTTTCAGCATGGAGACTTGCAAATAAGCCTCCCAGCATATTTGCTGCAGGAGAATGGCTTGAGCCACTCGGGTGGGACTCAGCTGTCCAGGCCCTACAACTGGCCCCCCATGACCTGGGGCAGACAGCACTACTGCAGCCTCTGGTATTGTCACTGCAGCAAGGTGGGCACGGTGGTGCAGCCGCCTGTACACAATTTTTTTAAAAGCAATAAGCAAAGGAAAAAACCTTTCATGAAAAAGGAATTGTTTAAAAGTTACCTCAACACTACCAGATTGATTTCAGAATGCTTCAAAAGTTTAGCAAGCAAATCAACCACAAAACTTGGTTTAAGCTCAAACTATTTGTTTAGGTCTTCTTTTTGCATCCACCAAGACCTCTTTTACTACAAGCCAGTCTTCCAGCTCACCTTGCCCTATGAAACAAGTTCACAGACCCTGTTATGGTTATCCCTTAGCTGGAGTGATAGAAGGGATAGACATCCATCTCTGAAAAATGCCCAGCTATTTTTTCCAGGTTCTTCCTAAACAAGGCATGAAACACAGCTCTGCTTTACCCTCAAAGAGAGAATTACACCTATTGCCGTGTTACAACATCCTGGTCACTGCCTGCCACTCGGGAAGTGCTAATCTGATTGTAGCATTACTGTTGTCAAAGAAAATGTTGGCAACCTATCAATCTATTCTCAGTCTCCCAATCCCTTACAGCATGACTTTCACCACGGTGCTTCACTGTCTGAGATTAACTCACCTTTCAACATTTCCCCTCATGGTGAGAGGAAAGGCACTGCAAGTACCAAGCTTCTTATGAAAAGTATTAAAGCATGGGAGAGACTTGAAAATACATTTTTTTGCAAGTAGCTTCCATAACAAAATTTGGTCTAGATGTCAACATTTGGAAAATGAGACTATATTAGGGGATTTAATTAATTAAAGTTTATTTTACAGAAAAAAAAATACATTTCCCTCCCCATCACCACTACTTACAAACTCGGGAATGGAGACTGACCTGTTGAACTAAGTACCAAAACTTCCCTGGATTTCAAACTGAAGTCCCAAACACCAAATCTTTCGTTCTCCAACCCAGAACTAAAATAAATCCTGAAGAGAGTTCTTGTTTAGTTATATTACAGCAGCATTTTAAAGGACCAGCTGAACAGCCTTTGTATATACAGCATTTGTATATACCACATACACACACACAGAGTAAACAGTAAGACCCCCAACAGAGAGGTAGCCTAAAACAAAAGACAGGAAAAGGTGGCAAGCAGTTCATAACCAGAAACTGAAGCTGATTAGAAACTGAGGCTAAGAGGCTGGCTCAGTGTCCTATTTGCTAGCCCTCATTGTTGACAACAAAAAATTACTTATCAGTGCTTTTGTTAGAAATGAAGTCTGGTTTTCATGGATTTCAGAGGTATGCCAGATCTTCTCACAACCTTCACCTTGTCAGAGTCAATACAATCTATCCACTGGCTTTTCAGCAGGTGGCAAGTGGTGCAGGCTTCACTGACCTCTGAGGAACAGCCCTGCTTTCTGCCAGCAGATGACTTGGAGCTCTGTCCCCACCAGTTGGGCAGAGATGAAAGTGTGTGTGCAGGTGGATGAGCCCAGCAGAATGCAAACAGAAGGCAGAGGCAGAGGCCTCCACAGGAGATACATGCCTGGTGGCAGGGGGGGAGCAGGGCAGGTTAATAATCAGAAACTCACGTTAACTTCCAATTTCCCAGTGACTTAGTCTGGGTCACTGTTTGATGGATGAGGGTCAGTTTCAAAAGTGTAATTTTAAGGGAGCCACGATGTGCCGAGCTGAGTTACATTTGTGCACAGTGTACAATCTGTTCATACCATGGCAATCCACCCAAACACACAGGTAGGCGGCAAAGGTCTCAGAGCTGCAGAGGCAGTACAATACACAAGCTAAAACCACAAGCAAACTGTTATTGAGTTGAACCACAGCGGAGATTTTCACATCTGCAAACCAGAAAGTACACACCTGTTCATTCCTCCCCACACACACAACCACTTACAAAAACAAGTTTCTCTGCCTTCACATTAAAAATTGCCAGAACTTATGCCAGCACAGAAGAAGGTCTTTAAAAGAAAGCACATTTTATTGAGAAACACAAATGGGTAGATGCTTTAAAACCAAGCAAACAGCCTTACTGCTCACACAACACTTGCTGTCAGAGCAGAATTACAGTGCCCTCCAGCTGAGGCACAACATGTGAGATTCCTCCTCCCCTGGCTTGTGGAAAAAAAGCTTGCACCCTGTGTGTCCTCTATGAAAGGCAGTGTTAGCTGGGGTCTCAGCTTCAGGCTGAAAAACATGCTGTCAGAGAAGTAACAACAGCCATAAGGAAAAAATTATTCCCCTCCACTCGTCAAAGGAAGAGAAGATGGTAAGATATAAGCTCCCTATAGAAGAAACTACACAGAATTATGTGGGTCCACTTAAAGGCAAAAAGTTTCAGAGCCATCAAAAAAGCTAAGTTAGCAATAAAAGCCAAAAGGGGAAAGGGACAATAAGAAGGAAAAGAGTGCAACACATACCCACAGTCTATCCAGCCTATAGTGCCTCGTCCTTTCACCTCCTGGGCCACGCTGGACAGTAATCTGAGTGAGCTTTCAGCAGCAGTGGCTGGAAGACAAAACAAAATAACAAAACTAAATTAATTGCAGCATTACCACTCTACACACAACAACACATTGTAGCATTTCTATGCTCCAAAGCACCCCAAGAACATTTTGTCTCGTTTGAAGAATGAGTAACAGGGATCAGTAAAATCTTTTGTAAACTAGAAGGAAAGCTGTCTGCAGCTGAAGCTGGGGGGCTCCTTCCCTCTACCCCCTTAAACAAGACACTGAAATTGGTATTTCCAGCCACACTCGCTGAGCTGCATTTACAGAGCTATACTGTGTCCTCTCCTGCAGCTTCCATCCCAACACTGCCTTCTTCCATGTGCCTGGGCATGAACCAGTTTGTACCACAGCCTGCTAATTAGAGCAATCTCATTTAGGACTTTCATCAGCTGTAAGGGCAAATCATTCAGCATCTCTGCCTCCCTAATTCTACCCCAGCCATACACAGAAAATAACAGACTTTATCCTCATAATAACCCTGGGAGATACCCAAACCAACAGTCATGAGCAGTACCCAGAAAAGGTCCTTCCAAGTACTGGCTGTTTTATAAATATCCAACAGAGATTTTTATAATGCCATGCCACATGTGTAGGTTTTGCAAATCACTACCATTCCAAAAGAGTCTTATAAATGGTATTAAAAATAAACAGAAGAGAGAAAAATATAACAGTACAAATCAGTATCCATTCCCCCCAAAAAAAATCTAAGAGGAACTGTTTCCTTCCTCAATAAACAGAAAATAGAAACCCAGAGCCACTTCCAGATCTCCACAACTACTTCAAGTAACTGAATGTAAGAATGGCAATATTGGGACAGACAGAATACTTTTGTAGACCAATATCTTGTCTCCAGCATTTGAGACAAGAGAGGGCCTGTAGATGTCAGAGTAGACAAGCAGAGCCAGCATGCAGGATAACCCATCAAACAACCCCTAAACCTTCACTATTTTTGCTTCAACAAACTCCAGAGCCAGAAACAACCTCTTTGTATTTGACAGACTTTGCTTGGGCCTGATGCGATCAGAGACACCAACCCACACATGTCAGCTCTCCAGAAACTCTCATACCCCAATACCCAGAACATGCAACTGCCACCCCTCACCAACACAGGGACTTAGACAACTGGGGGAATTCTTTGCATGTACTCAGAATGGAGCAGTTTCACAAATGCACTTTTAAAAATAAGCCTTCAGCTTGTCCCAGAAGAGTCAGCAGCTGAGTACCTCTGGTAGACCCCCAGCTGGCTGGGAGAACTAAATATCTCCCACAAATTATGACACCTCCCAAAATCAATGAATTTTCTGATTGCAATAGAAAGTGACATCTAGTGCTGCTCAGCTGGGAAGTAAAGCCTTTGTTCCAGCAGTATGGCCAGCCAACACCTCATCACAGCTGGGGATGTATATCTGGGATTGAAATTACACCTCCAAATTCCCATCTCTTTTTTCCCCTCCCCTCTTTCTGGGTGACTGCTGGGAAAGAGATTTCTAATTGTGCAAAGATCACTGTTCCAGGAAGAAACATTAATTCCACAGTCAGCTCTGCATGCAATGCTTTAGACTGCTAAAACCAACCAATTAAATAACAAAAACAGAAAAAAAGAAATCTCCATAACATGGCTTTTGAACAATGCCCATAGGGCAACATTTATTAGATGAGTGTCACAGCTGAAGTGTTCTAGTTGTGCTGCTAAAAATGAAAGCAACCACCACTTAAAATATTAAGCGTAAAAAGAAAATTTTCCCTTTAAGAAGCTGAATAATACAGACGTCTTTTTATCTAAAGTGTTCCTTTCAAAAATCAAAAAGCATTAGAAACTCTTTTATGATTTTCACTTTGAACCTGTTACTACAAAACCATTTGGCCAAGTTCAAGTGCTCAAAGTTCCCCACTATAGCAAAACAGAAGTATTTTAATAAAAAAACAAGCCATGTATATAATTTTAACTGTTTCAGAATAAGCATATCTTTAGGAAATAAAGTTAATTACTCCAGCACACATCCTTGTCTGCAAAATTCTCTAATACTGGGGGGCAGAGGGAGGAGGACATTGGTCACCATATGCTGCTCCACTTTGATACACTATGAACCCAGAGCAATGCTACCATCACTGTGCTTAACTGACAGAAGACCTTTGCAACAGAAAAGGTCAGAAAAGGAGGACCCAACACCCAAACAAGGCATTATCTCGTCCCGTCTGCCTACAGGAAAAAGAAGGAAGCAGCAAAAACAATACAGCATGAAGAAAAATCATCTTAATTACACATTTTACTTCTTGCTGTCCAATGACTTACACACTGACAAAAGCATTCTGCACTTGTGTATAGAGGTTAAAGATAATTTCCTCATTTTACATGGTGTTACACAAAACACCCCCACCAAAAAAAACAAGGCAAGAAAGGAGAAAAGGTACAGCAGGAGCAGAACAGAGCAAAGGAAGAGCAAACAGATTAGTAACAGCCAGAAAGGTGAGCCTGAATGACAGAGGAACCAACAAAAAGATTCAAGGGGACAGGTGGCATAATGTGAAATGAGTCATTTTCCATCTTACACAACAGTTCTTTTTTATTTTTATATTTTTTTAATTAAAGCTGACAGACAACCATGGGACACTCAAAACTGTCAGAAGCAAAGATGGATTGATTTCAGTACTGTAAGTATTCATTACGCCTTTCAGTGTCACCAGGAAATCAAAACTTGCAAACTACTGTGATAAACACCCCAGAAAGCTCTCATTACAAGGGACCCGGTTCTGGAGACAAAGCCAGAATAAAGTACATTTTTGCCAATTTGACAATTAGAAGGCCGAATTAAGATGACTCCAATCTTGAAACATCAGGAACCTCTGAATTAAAACAAAGGACACCAGTCCTTGCAGTCACACAGAAGCCCCTTGGTACACACCTTGCTGGGCACAAAGAGCTGGAACATCAAAACAAGACTTACCAGATTTGGAATACAGCACCAGTACGTTATTCCGTGTCCTGAGAAGCTTCTTAAAATCCTTGTGATCACTTATTTTCTCTATGAGTGGAGACACCTTCAATGAGTACACGAATGCTGGCAAGAATGCCTAGGGAAACAGAGAGCCAAAAACATCAGTCACAAATACAAAGACAACCTGCTTTTGCAAATCGCCATCGTGTTTTTTTATAATCTTGAGACATGCTGCCTTAAATAGACTATCACATTGGTTTGATCAGCAAAACCAAAAGAAAAATGCCAGGCACGTGATTTATTGAAACTGGGTCGATACATTCCTAACAAGCACCCTTACATGGAAAAATGAACACAACATCAAGAAATATGGTTTTACTTAAGATGTCACCCCCTTTAAAAGTTTGCTCCCAAGTCAGATAATCAGGTAACAATTCTATGTAAATTTAATATACTTTACCAAGAGAAGGAGCAAAATGCCACTTTGAGAGCACCCCTGTCCCTACATCCCTGAATATGCTACAAACTCAATCCAGAATTTTGCTACCCTACAGAAGACAGCCATTAATTTAAAATAACCCACACTGACAGGGAGCAGATGTAGGAAATGAGACCAGAAAATGCAAGTAATCCAGCATCCACATTAGAGCACTAGGCACAACCCTCTCCCACCCACCCTTCCAAAGTGGAGCAGGGCTCATGTTTCCCAGTGCCCACACCGTGTCACACTCACAGCAGTGCCTTGTTCAGCTTCCACTGGCCACATGGAAGACACAGCATTTAATCTCTCTGCATCTCAGCTCTGGATCTATGCAAACAAGTTTGTTTTTCCACTGCATCTTTTACTCTATTTAAATCACAACAGTTCCAGAGCAGAGTGACTGTCATGAAGTAAAACTCATATCAAATTATGACCATAACCTCAGCTGGCCTTTACTGCTTATTCTTACTGCAAATTCTTCAATAATAATAATATTATAATAATTTTATCCATCAGGCTATGCTGCTTCCCTTCTGCACTGTACTGAATTCGTGCTAATGGAATGATTAAGGGAAGCTCAGCTGGAGAAATTATCTAGCTTCCATTCACCTTACAGTAAAACCTTAACACTTAATAGCTTGGCTAAAAGCTTTAGCTCATTTGCCTAACACACACAAGAGGTTCAACATTTCCTTAATTACAGAACTGATTTTGATCATGCCTTACTCCAACCAGGCTGGAAAATATGTCCACAGTGGATGTGAAGAAACAAAAGGCAGCTCCTGCAACCCCGGTGTTCCATCATGCAGCCTTTAAAGAAGGGACTAAGCCAATGAAGTCAGAACACACAGCCCCAGGCACGCACTTCATTCAAATTCAGCTATTTCCAAGCACCACAGTCACTGAGGCTCAGAAACAAAACCTGCACCTACAAAGCAGACTGTATAAATGCCAGAAGTCTTTTTACATGTGGAAAAGAAAAGGGCATGAAGGGAATCCTGGGACACACAAGGCAATGGAAAGAAGCTGAGCAGAGATGGAGGTCATCAAAACAACCAGGGTGTTTGAAAACTTAGAAGTTACTAAAAAATACACCTATAACATAAAATCTAAGGGTGAACAAGTTACCCCACCCTGCAGGCAGCGATCCCACCAGTGGGCTCCAGATGGTCAGATTGTGAGAATATGAAGGGAGCACATTTGCAAGTCAGCTCCTCCACCTTCAGCATCAATGTCCTTGAGGATTTAATTTGACCAAAAGACTCACATTCTCCTAAACCCAGATGTCCAGGGTTCAACCTTCCTGCTCCAGGCTGATGTATGTGTATCACTTGTGCATTTTCTGAGATGAATACATGGTGTTACCAATCAAAACAGGCAAATATAGTTGGGTTAAGTGACGTGACACAGACATGAATAGTCCTGCCCAAAACCATCAACATCAGGGGCTGCACAGGAGAAATTAATCCAACATTATGGGCAGATCTTTTTGAAGCTAAGTTGTTTTTTTTTTAAAAAAACTCTTCACCTCAAGTTTTGTAATTATTCAAGTGTCTAACGGTTTTATTTGTGTCTTAAGTTACAGAAGACAAAAAATAAGCTTAACTGAAACTAAGGCTGAACACAGGGAAAAAGTGAAACTACAGGTTGCTCGTTTAGCTTTAAAAACTGGACTCAATTAAGGATATTCTAGTCTGTAAATTCTCTATCAAAAAGAAGCAATTAGATTAAAACACCCCACAAAAGCCACTTTCAACATGACATCAAATGATACTGTAAACTTTGTTCAAAGTGCTTACCAAGAGCTAAAAAGAGGGGTGTTAGAATGAGATGATCTTTGAGCTCTCTTCCAACCCACACTATTTTATGGTTTTAAGCATAGGCATTCCATGTCTTTTCCAGCTAGAAAGGCTGTTTTGCCAGCTTCAGGAATTTTTTTTTCTTTCTAAATAATGCAAACTTCTTGAAAAATTGGATTCTGAAAACAATGACAGCTTTAACTAGTGCCTTGTCAGTGTTGCCACTAACAGCAAACCCGCTGTGCTGGTGGAACAGCAGGGACTTGGAAGGAGGTGCACGTCACATTGCATATATCCACTGCTTCTTTGCCCAATTCCTCTCCAGGTATCAAATCAATACATGCTACTCATTTTCCTGCAGTTTTACTACAGTAGTTCTCTGTTCCTATGGTTTAGCCTAAAACCCACTGGGAAAGGCATTGTGCATACAAGCACACCAGTCAGCCCAGCTGAATAAATCATCATCGCCCTTTAATTAAGATTAATGTTGCAGCCTTTCCTGGTTATAAAACCCAAAAAAGGTCCAAGCCAAAGGCATTGAGATGGACAGAAATGCCCTGCCTGCACATCTAAGGCAGCTGCAGCAACACTAGGAGGTTGTCAGCTGAGCAGAGAAATTCACCAGCCCCAATTCCCATTTGCACTACATGATATTTGCAAACTGATAAAAATTAAGTAGTTCTGCACTCTCCAGTTTTCTCCCGCTGAAATTAATCAATACCCTAGCTAGAAATAAATGAGAGGCTGGTTTATGGTTAAACCTCCAGAAGAATCTCTGCCTTCCCCACCAGCTCTGTTGAAGGTAAGGGATATCAAGGAGTCAAATCTACCAGTCCCAAACACGGGGCTGCTTTGCCCTGCTTTAGAGTACAGCAGTGACTGTACCAGCAGCTACAGCCTCACCAGGGCTACAGCCACTAGTTCTGGCAACATGTAAAATTAAGAGGATGGGAAATAAAGAATTCTATGGATGCAGTTACACTCTTCCACAGAAAACCAAACTCATGTTCCTGCACAGCCCATAATAAAACACAGCAGCAAAGATGAAGCTAATTTGCATGTACTGTGCTATATGAATTTATTTGTAAGTCATGACTCAGGTAGATTTACTCCAGACATTTTGCAGGAGAGCTCATCAGCCAGGCAGGCACTGCCCAATCAAGCACACTGCTTCTTGTTTAAATCCAGGGCACAAGAGGAGATGAGCGCATATTAAAAAAGAAGAGGTCAAGAAAGGTGACGGTCCCTCCTGGGCAGGAAGCTTCTTCTCATATGCGTCAGGAAGTGCTACATTCACACATATGGAAATCGATAAATAAGAAACAAGTTAAACTGTCTTGTCACTTGAGCATCCTAAAGCTTTAAAATCTATTCATGACCACCTCCAAAAAGTTAAGAAATGCTCCAAGTATTTTTCTCAAGAAGCTGCCCACCTCGATACCTGCTAAAGTGAAAAGCATTAATAGGACCAACATGGACAACATCTCTGCCACCCTTGCCAGTTATGGCAATGAGAAACTGCAACAAAACTGAGGGAAGGCTATTTTACTTGGTGCTGTGTTTGCACAGTTGCCTAATAGCTCCTTATCCACAGCTGGCTCGGTGACACAACTGTCACCTGGTGTTACCAGATGCAGGAAACTTTGGTGGAGAGCTTCAATAAAAGACAGACTACACATGGCAGACTATGAAATACAAATCTCATACCAATTCCAGTCTGCAGGTTTTTCCCAGCTCAAGATCGCAATCTGAATTTATTTTCACAGAATCTTTATGGCATAGGTCACATATCAGTCATGTGACTGTAGTGTCTGAGATGCATGAAAGACTCTCAAGTAAAATGTAAGTGAACCAAAATCCTCAAGACAGTCAATTCAAAACTGCTGAGACATAGCTATTCAAGTACAACTAACAAGTTCTAACTGTCTCATAACTGTCTCTGTTCTTCAAAGTATGTATTTAAATATATGATCTTGCAAGCTTGGTGGCAGAAGTCTGATCAGTTAAAAAGGTTCAATTTTCTTTTTTTCCCCACTCTCCAGTAATTCCTCGCAGAGCTGCCAAACATATGCACGTGTTAAAGAGCAGTAAACACTCCACAACCCCACTCCCTTAGAATTGGTACCCAAGGAAGATATGAGCTTTCAGAAACCCAGAGGCAAAGAGTTACAGGCAAACAGCTATTTGCTAATTATACTTCCAGGACTGACACTATTGAAAAATGTGGTCATCCCTCAGGCCATGTTTTCTCAAAATTATCAAGGATCTGAGAAAGCAGAGTCTATTTCTCAAGTTTTTACTCTTCTCTGAATCTCATTTTAAAATGAAAAAAGAGAATATCTTTCAAACAGCCACAAGAATGTATTTTCATATTTTACATTTATTATTCAAATTAAATGTGATAAATGCTTAACTACTGCTCCCACAGAACCCTGTTCAATTTATGAGTTGCTCCCCACAAAAGCTTCGTGACAGCATGGTCTTTTGCTAAGGATAAGCAGCATAACTGGAGAATTACTTATGTATTTATCTTACATCAAGGGCAATGAAAACACACAGATTTAAAAACAAGAAGATAGATCTTCCTTATTTAATTTTGATTCCTATCAAAAGAATAGCATTGTACACTGGACAGAAAAACAATTCCCTATTTCTCCTATTTCCAGCTCAAGAGCCAGAAACATATACTTCCCTGGACACAAATAATGCATAAAAAGTATAAATGGGTATGCAGCTGAAACAGTGTTTAGGTGCCTGAATCCATATGTCAACATGCAATTTTTATGCACACACTAACACATGTATAATTAGCAGCCAATTTGCACACTATTCATCAGGAATATCTGGGGCTGTGACAACAGACTCCAGCACAACTGCTGCTTGGCAGGGACACAGCCTTACACTCGACCACAATTTCTAAACTCTACTTTTTCAGGAAGACATTGACTCAGATTTCTGCCTTAGCTTAGCCACCCACTGGTGTCATTCTCATTTTGGGACAACAGCATTCAACCCACTGTAAATATGATCAATCAGCAACCCTGTGCATATGAAACAGATTGTGTCTGACAAGGCATTTTTTAGGAGTCTAGCTGAAGAGGAAACCTGCCTCAAAATTCCAAGCAGTAATGGAGATGACTGAATATTATTTCATTATTAACTTCTTCAGGAGGGGAGTAGTTCACACTCCAAATAAGGATCTCACCTGCCACATTAAAATGGGGAGGGGGGGTGGTCAAGGGGAAGAAATCCCAACAAGAAGACAGAATCTCACCTTTCCTTTCCTACTCAGCTCCCAAAATGAGCCCTGTGATGGACTGTGCACTTCACTTCAGAAGGCTGACTTGAAGGGACAGCTCTGTACTGTGGTGACAGAGGTTTGTAAATCTGCAGATCAGCTGGTGACACAGCCAGGTCCTGAGGTGCAGACACTGTGCACGTACTGACAATACCAGCTCTAAGTCATCTCCAGGCAAGCACAAGGGAGAAACTGACCCATTGCTTCCTTCCCCCCAATTCCTGCCCACTGAAAAATACAAGATGTTCAAATCAAAAGCCTTCTTGTTTACAAGAATCACAGTTTGACTGCAGATGTTTTATCTTCGTTGTTCATCACACAAACCACTCTTGACCTTGTGCAATAATTGCTTGCTTTTCACTCTGGAGCCCTCCCTCTGCTGCTATTTACATTCAGGGTTGTGCTGCTTTGATCATTGAGCCATTTGTAACAAATGCCTTCCAAGATGGATAGTGATAAGTAGGACAGTCCCCTTTTTTCGTTCATGATTAATATCTAAAAAAACTGTAGAAACATTTTAATCAAATCAGATGGGAGGAGACAGGTTAGCTCTGTTACCCAAAGGTACCTCAAGGAAGCCTGGTAAAAAACTACTTTGTGGAGTGGGGAAGAGAAAGGGTAGTAGCTCTTGGGTCTCAGACTTCAGGGGTCACAGCTGAAGTGGCCCCTGCCAGAGTCTCTGCAACCCCACTGGAATCACAAAACCATCTTCTGCCAATTACCCCTGCAGGGGCTCACAAAACCTTCCTCAGCATCCTGCTGAGGACTCCCAGCACAAAGGCTGCTCAGTGGTGTCTGTGACTAATGCAAAAAGGCACCAATGGTCTGAGTGGGGAGCAGCGACTCCCACACCTACAGCAGCATGGGATGGCAGGTGAGCAGGGCTCCAGCAGACACACAGGAAAATCAACAACTTCTGCACTGCAAGACCAACAGCATTTGAAAACTGTGGGTTTGCCCAACAGATTTACATTTGCAGAGATGCCCATTGGACACTTCCTGGGTGTGTTCATTCCCACAAGCTCTACGTTAGAACACATTCTTACTGCATACATAATCCATATCAGTTAACTCTCACCTCAAGCTGCTCCAGAAATTAAAAAACAGAAGCAGTACTGACATTTTGCTGTGGAAGGTCATATCTGCAAAGAGGTAAGTATCATATTTTCTTTTGTTTTCAAAGGAAGGCAAATTAAAATCCTGACAAAGAGTGTCTTAGTACTCTCTAACTTAGGCTGAAGAACGCTACAAATGAGACATTCCACTTAAGGTGGTGCTTGCTATGTTCACTTTCCAAATATAGAAGGTAGCAAAAAATACCATGGAGACGTCAAGATTTGACTAGACTCTACTGTTCATATTGTTCTTACACAGTGGGGTTTAAGCTAGAGGCATAATAGTCTATACTAAAGGATGTTCTTAAGGGCTCTGAGTAGCAAATTAATTGTATGGTTTATCACTGGGTTTCGAATGCTCTGTGAAGTAAAACCTGTGCAACTATTTACTAATTAACAACTGACTGTAATAGGGTCAATTACTAACGTTGACAAAGAATTTTCTCCTTATTATGAATATGAAGCTCTCTCTCTTCAAGCCAGGCAATGGCACCATACATATATTAAACAAGCTGTTGATGAAATAATATTTCAGATATCACTTCAGAACAAGCACATTTGAGTACAGAAGTTAAGGGCATGAGCAAAGCATATGCCACATAATCCCCCACTAAAATTTGGGTTTTCGAGAAGTTTAAAGAAATACCACCTACTCAAGAAGCACGTAGGAGGTACTATAAAAAGAAGACATAACCACTATTAATGGGATTTATAAGGAAGAGAGGGCAAAAGATAACACCTGAAAATCTCTAGCACTTTATATGGCGTTTGTTATCTTCAAAGCATTGCATAAATGTTAACTAATTAATCCTCACATTCTTCTGCCAGGTGACAGGAGCCAAAGTTTAATTTTAATAGCTGGAGCAAGACTCACACAGAAAGGAAGTGATCTGCAAGAGGCAAAAGGAAGGCAGCACCAGAACAAACCAGCACACAGCTGATCCTAGAGCAGCACAACCACACAGTCATGGTGCGCCATATCCAGGAAAAGTGAGGAGGGGGAGAGAAAGAGTCTATCTGCAGTCACCCAGCAAACAGGCTGTATGACTCTAAACAAAAAGACAACAGACAGGACATCATCGAGACAGTCACAAATTAAATTACCTTTGTTATCTGTGTTCTGCAAGTGTGCAATTCACAGCACCCTCCACCAATGCCACCAGCCTCTCACAGCTGACGCAGTGCCAAAACTAAACTAAACACTTGCTTTGCTATCACAATTTTTTGCCATTCACAAGCTTGAAAAGGTGGCAGGAACAAGGTAAACAACAACTTATTTCCAAAGTGACTCTGCCTTCATCAAGAAGTTTAAGGCAACGCTAGTTAGTGCAATGCAATTTACAACCAGAGATTTTCCATTCACAGACCTCCAGCCACAGCTCTCAAGAAATACCTCACTACCTCCATTTTACTGAAGCAGAGGAATTCAAGGAACTGCATCACCAAAAGGCAAAAGAAATGGTCAACAACAGAACAAGCACCTCTTCCACCACCAATTGCTCGGGACACCATGAACTCACCCCTGGGCAGAAATGCCAGTTCTGATGACACCACTCTTGCACAGCCTCCAACATCCCAGGGCCTCTAAAGTAAACAGGTGCTGTGTCACCAAAATCAATGGATTGAAAACATCCCTCCATAAGGCATGGAGTACAATGACAAAGCCAAGGTTTGATTTGGGAAGGGCATCTGAGGACACACAGCATAGCCCACATCAGAGTTTTACAAATCCATTATTCTGAAGAGGGAATGGACAAAGCAGGAATACAGCGGGGGGAGAGCGAGTAAGGAATTTGCCTCTGCAATACCCTCTGACTGCCAGGAAACACTGTCCAAAGAGGCTCCTGTGGTACAAATAATAACTGGATGGGAAGAGGCACTCCTGAATTCAAGCCTAAATGCCACAACAGGAAACAGCACCTGAGCACTGCAGTGGTGAAGCAGTGCTCACACCCTGCCTGCAGACCCACCAGAGGCAAGCCACCGCTGCCACGCTGCAGGGCTACCTGCAGCACAGAGGGAATCATGCACAAGCCCCCCCTGAGCCCTGACAAGTCTGTGTCAGGGCTCACTTGTGCATTCCCTAAGGATTAAGGAAGTACTTGAGGAGCTGGAAGCCGGAAATGTTCCTTTCAAGCCCTTCTTTGAAGGCACTGGGTTTGAGTGGCACCAGGTCACAAAGTCTGCTTCCCAACAGTGCTCAGTCAGCTGAACTCTTGACTCAGTTTCTCTGTCACTAAGCCAACACTCAGAAGACAAACTGATCTTTGCCACACTGGTATGAGATAATATTCATTGGTGTTTGCAAAGCAAACAGACCCAGATGCAAAATCCTGTTGGAAGCAGCGGCTGCCTTCTGCTAGGGAAGGCACAGCACCTGATGCATCAGAGGAAATGCTAATCCACCTTGGTGTAAAACTCCTTCCCAGTGCCTTGAACAGTAAATTCAGTCCTTTGAGCATGAAATACAGTCAACCACTTGATAAACCAAACAGGGAACCCACAACTTCCTCACTGCTCTCCAACTCATTCAAGAAATAAAACTACAGCAGGCAGAGATCCCCCCACCATCTTTCTCACGGGCATGTCACACACCCACAGTGATGCTGAAGGTAACAAATTAACAGCTTACATTAGAAGAAACTGAAAGATATTTTTCATCCAGCTTTGTAGGTTCCCTTTTATATATGTAGCCACCTCCAATTCTGGGTCAAAAAATGAGCCCTATTTTTCAGAAGTGCTATGCATGCACAACTGAAGCTGCTGTTCCAGGTGCACTGCAAGCAGTCAGCACTAACAAACAAAACAAAAGCCAAAAAACCAAAACACATTGGGATACATGAAAAAGGACTGGCTGGAAGGAAAAAATGTTTCTCATTGACTACCAAGTAGCTGGTATTACCTTTAGTTTAACTTTACACACTGATTTAATAGCCTTGCATTGACTCAAAATAAATTAAAAGCAGGTTTTGCTATGTCACAGCTGTAAACTAGTTTTTCAGTCCTCAAGTACAGCGAGTTACGTATTTCAAGATGAAAAATCACACCTTCAAGTGCAAGATAATGCAAATTGGAAGAAATAATTTAAACTACTTGTACACAGCAAAGGGGAAAGAATTAGCTGAATCAACAGCTCAATGAAGACATCTGCTCAGCATGAAGCATCACAGAGCAAATAAACTGCTGTGCCAAATTAAGAAAGGTAAGAAATAATAATGTGGATAAATTAAAATGCCTTTGTACAATTTCACTGACAACAGCAGGGCCCCTCGCTCATCTCAGAGACACCAGCTCTGCAACACAAAAGGTCAAAGAGGGCAGCTAGAACAATTAGGAACAACAGATTCATATGAAGAAAGATGGGGAAAATATCTTTTAATCTACACAGAAAAAAATCACAGGAAAATATTTACATTAACATAAAGTGAATGTTACAGTAAGATAAGCTCTGACAGTCACAGTGGATATAGTAGGAAATACCAGAAATAACTCTGTGTGCTTAGCTATTTTGAAGGGAGGGAAAATTCAGTCCACTTGTAACTCCACTTGGTCCACAGTATATGCTCAATCTGAGGAATGCACTGCCACAAGTATCACTGAGAAAACTACTGCATATATTAAAGATGAGCCACAGAGGAAAAGAATTCACAGCCTCTCCAGCATTTAGGGAAGGGAGAGTCCAGCCTGACTTCAGTTTCACTTGAAATCAAGGAAGAGCAGATAGCAAAGGTCGGTGGTTTTAGATCAAGCTTAAAGCAAAAGTTGTTCAGAATGCTCAGCATTTCTTCTCCCTCCTGAATGAGCCAAGAGCTGTGGCCCTGCCAGGGGCAAAAGGCTACACCAGACAGGGCTGAATCTTTCTGTCCCACAAAGGCAATTCTAATATTAGTACAGAATAAGCATATGGCAATTAGCAATTCCACACTTGATTTGTATGAACTAGGTGAGCACTCCACAGTCATGCATTTCCAAATACGTTTCAGATCACTTGTGCATAAAAAGATTAACTTAATTTTTCATTAATTATTAGCTTCATTTGCCCGGGCAGAAGGATGAACTGTAGTTCATGATAACAAATGGAATAAAGTACTGTTTTAAAGCATGCCTTCATTAATCTTTTGAGCTATTTATGCTAAATACTGTGGATTATTTAAAAAAAAAAAATCACAGGAAAGAAAAATCAGACTTTAAAATATTTCTGGAAGTCTAGGAGCCTCCCTGAGGTAAGCAGCGCTCTAGTCCGTGTAACGTCAATGAAGCACGCCCCGACACTCGGGAGCGCAGCGGGATGGGCAGCGCCACATGCGAGGGGCGCAGGGGCGGGGGTGCCGCACACAGGTGCACAGAGCCGAGCGCCGCGGGGGAAATCCTCTGGAAACCCTCTGCCTCCGCGCCGCTTTCCACGCGAAACTTGGGACCGAAACGCCGCCGGTCGGAGCCCCCGGGCCGGGGCAGCCGCGGGACCCGGCCCGCCGCCGCTCGGGGAGCCGCTGCCGCACGCCGGGGAGCGCTTTCTCCGGGCGGTGCTTTGGGAGGCAGAGAGAAAGGGAAGGGGGAAGCAGGCGAGCAGCACACGGGCTGAGCGCGGGGAAGACACCCGGGAGCAGCGCTGCCGGAGCCCGGTCATG